>NC_141693.1:537274434-537694434 GCF_964263255.1 Lissotriton vulgaris | reverse complement strand
GGGGCCAAGGGAGGCTCTCCCCGGGCTGGCTAGGGTTTCGGAAGCAGGGACCGGGCCCGGGGCTTTAGCTCCGTCCGGTAGGCTATGGGGTTGCTGGAGCCTCCCCGTCCCGCAAGCCGGCCGAGGTTCCGGGCGTTCATCAGGGCCAAGGGAGGCTCTCCCCGGCCTGGCTAGGGTTTTGGAAGCAGGGACCGGGAGCGGGCCCGGGGCTTGAGCTCCGTACGGCCGGCCATGGGTTTGCTGGAGCTTCCCCGTCCTGCAAGCCGGCCGGGGTTCCAGGCGTTCATCCGAGCCAAGGGAGGCTCTTTCTCCGGCCTGGCTAGGGTTTCAGAAGCAGGGACCGGGAGCAGGCCCGGGGCTTGAGCCCCGTCTGGCAGGGCCTGGTGGTGTGGCAATACCCCTCCGTCCTGCAGCCCTGGAGCCCCCGGAGCCCTACAGCCCCTGGAGCCCCGGAGCCCCCCTGGAGCCCTGCAGCCCTGCAGCCCTGCAGCCCCGGAGCCCGGGAGCCATGGAGCCCCCGAGGAGCCCTGCAGCCCCCGAGGAGCCCTGCAGCCCCGGAGCCCTGCAGCCCTGGAGCACCCGGAGCCCTGGAGCCCCCGGAGCCCTACAGCCCCTGGAGCCCTGGAGCCCCCCCGGAGCCCTGCAGCCCTGAAGCCCTGCAGCCCTGGAGCCCGGGAGCCCTGGGCCCCCGAGGAGCCCTGCAGCCCCGGAGCCCTGCATGCCCGGGGCAGGCAGATTGGAGTCATTTCGGTCCCGGCCATCTGGTCGCCCCTCTCGCCTCGGCCATCTGGTCGCCCAAAAAATGCTTTTCTATGGGGCGACTAGATGGCCGGACTTCCCTGGAAGTCCCTATGAGATGCCATTCGCCTCCCGGATCCCAGCCAGGGCTCCAGGAGGACAGGCACGTTTGCGCCTGGGTCCCCTCTGTCACCTCGAGTGCACAGATTACAAGAAAGGGGGGTAATTTTCCTCCGGATTAGTAGGTGCAAAGGTATGCCCAAACACCCTCCCAGGTCTGGTGGTTCCCTGCTGGGGACCATATGGGCGATGCCCGGGAACACCTCCCAGGCATCCGGGGCTCCCTCCTCCGGGCCGCAGAGTGGCAAAGTACCCGGGAAAGGCTCCATGGGTCCTGGAGCCCTGCTGCCCTGGAGCCCAGCAGCCCCGGAGCCCTGCAGCCCTGGAGCCCTGGAGCCCTGGAGACCCGGAGCCCTGCAGCCCTCCGAGCCGTGGAGCCCTGCAGTCCCCGAGCCCTACAGCCCCAGAGCCCCGGAGCCCTGCAGCTCCTGAGCCCTACAGGCCCGAGGCAGGCAGATTGGCGTCCTTTCGGTCCCGGCCATCAGGTCGCCCCTCTCGCCTCGGCCATCTGGTCGCCCGCAATTCTTTCCTATGGGGCGACTAGATGGCCGGACTTCCCTGGAAGTCCCTATGAGGTGCCATTCGCCTCCCGGATCCCATCCTGGGCTCCAGGAGGTCGGGCACTTTTGTGCCCTGGGTCCCCTCTGTCACCTCGAGTGCACGGATTACAAGAAAGGGGGGTAATTTTCCTCCGGATTAGTAGGTGCAAGGGTATGCCCAAACAACCTCCCGGGGCTGGTGGTCCCTGCTGGGGACCAGATGAGCGATGCCCGGGCAGCACCTCCCAGGCATTCGGGACTCCCTCCTCCAGGCCGCAGAGTGGGAAAGTACCCGGGACGGGCTCCATGGGTCCCGGGCCCTGGAACCCCGGAGCCCTGGAGCCCTGCTGCCCTGAAGCCCCAGAGCCCTGGAGCCCTGCAGCACTGGAGCCCTGGAGCCCTGGAGCCCTGCAGCCCCGGAGCCCTGCAGCCCCCCGAGCCGTGGAGCCGTGGAGCCCTGCAGTCCCTGAGCCCTGCATCCCTGCAGCCCCAGAGCCCCGGAGCCCCGGAGCCCTGGAGCCCTGCAGCTCCTGAGCCCTAAAGGCCCGGGGCAGGCAGATTGGCGTCATTTCGGTCCCGGCCATCTGGTCGCCCCTCTCGCCACGGCCATCTGGTCGCCCGCAATGCTTTCCTATGGGGCGACTAGATGGCCGGATTTCCCTGGAAGTCCCTATGAGATGCCATTCGCCTCCCGGATCCGAGCCAGGGCTCCAGGAGGTCGGGCACGTTTGCGCCCTGGGTCCCCTCTGTCACCTCGAGTGCACAGATTACAAGAAAGGGGGGTAATTTTCCTCCGGATTAGTAGGTGCAAGGGTATGCCCAAACACCCTCCCAGGTCTGGTGGTTCCCTGCTGGGGACCAGATGGGCGATGCCCGGGGAACACCTCCCAGGCATCCGGGGCTCCCTCCTCCAGGGCGCAGAGTGGCAAAGTACCCGGGATAGGCTCCATGGGTCCTGGGCCCTGGAGCCCTGGAGCCCTGCTGCCCTGGAGCTCAGCAGCCCCGGAGCCCTGGAGCCCTGGAGCCCTGGAGCCCCGGAGCCCTGCAGCCCCCCGAGCCGTGGAGCCCTGCAGTCCCCGAGCCCTGCAGCCCCGGAGCTCCGGAGCCCTGCAGCTCCTGAGCCCTACAGGCCGAGGCAGGCAGATTGGCGTCCTTTCAGTCCCGGCCATCAGGTCGCCCCTCTCGCCTCGGCCATCTGGTCGCCCGCAATTCTTTCCTATAAGGGGGACTAGATGGCCGGACTTCCCTGAAAGTCCCTATGAGGTGCCATTCGCCTCCCGGATCCCATCCTGGGCTCCAGGAGGTCGGGCACTTTTGTGCCCTGGGTCCCCTCTGTCACCTCGAGTGCACGGATTACAAGAAAGGGGGGTAATTTTCCTCCGGATTAGTAGGTGCAAGGGTATGCCCAAACACCCTCCCGGGGCTGGTGGTTCCCTGCTGGGGACCAGATGAGCGATGCCCGGGCAGCACCTCCCAGGCATTCGGGGCTCCCTCCTCCGGGCCGCAGAGTGGGAAAGTACCCGGGACGGGCTCCATGGGTCTTGGGCCCTGGAGCCCCGGAGCCCCGGAGCCCTGGAGCCCTGCTGCCCTGAAGCCCCAGAGCCCTGGAGCCCTGCAGCCCTGGAGCCCTGCAGCCCCGGAGCCCTGCAGCCCCCAGTGCCGTGGAGCCCTGCAGTCCCCGAGCCCTGCATCCCTACAGCCCCAGAGCCCCGGAGCCCCGGAGCCCTGGAGCCCTGCAGCTCCTGAGCCCTAAAGACCCGGGGCAGGCAGATTGGCGTCATTTCGGTCCCGGCCATCTGGTCGGCCCTCTCGCCACGGCCATCTGGTCGCCCGCAATGCTTTCCTATGGGGCGACTAGATGGCCGGACTTCCCTGGAAGTCCCTATGAGATGCCATTCGCCTCCCGGATCCCAGCCAGGGCTCCAGGAGGTCGGGCACGTTCGTGCCCAGGGTCCCCTCTGTCACCTCGAGTGCACAGATTACAAGAAAGGGGGGTAATTTTCCTCCGGATTAGTAGGTGCAAGGGTATGCCCAAACACCCTCCCAGGTCTGGTGGTTCCCTGCTGGGGACCAGATGGGCGATGCCCGGGGAACACCTCCCAGGCATCCGGGGCTCCCTCCTCCGGGCCGCAGAGTGGCAAAGTACCCGGGATAGGCTCCATGGGTCCTGGGCCCTGGAGCCCTGCTGCCCTGGAGCCCAGCAGCCCTGGAGCCCCGGAGCCCTGCAGCCCTGGAGCCCTGGAGCCCTGGAGCCCTGGAGCCCCGGAGCCCTGCAGCCCCCCGAGCCGTGGAGTCCTGCAGTCCCGAGCCCTGCAGCCCCGGAGCCCTGCAGCTCCTGAGCCCTACAGGCCCGAGGCAGGCAGATTGGCGTCCTTTCGGTCCCGGCCATCAGGTCGCCCCTCTCGCCTCGGCCATCTGGTCGCCCGCAATTCTTTCCTATGGGGCGACTAGATGGCCGGACTTCCCTGGAAGTCCCTATGAGGTGCCATTCGCCTCCCGGATCCCATCCTGGGCTCCAGGAGGTCGGGCACTTTTGTGCCCTGGGTCCCCTCCGTCACCTCGAGTGCACGGATTACAAGAAAGGGGGGTAATTTTCCTCCGGATTAGTACGTGCAAGGGTATGCCCAAACACCCTCCCGGGGCTGGTGGTCCCTGCTGGGGACCAGATGAGCGATGCCCGGGCAGCACCTCCCAGGCATTCGGGGCTCCCTCCTCTGGGCCGCAGAGTGGGAAAGTACCCGAGACGGGCTCCATGGGTCCCGGGCCCTGGAGCCCCGGAGCCCTGGAGCCCTGCTGCCCTGAAGCCCCAGAGCCCTGGAGCCCTTTAGCACTGGAGCCCTGGAGCCCTGGAGCCCTGGAGCCCTGGAGCCCTGGAGCCCTGCAGCCCCGGAGCCCTGCAGCCCCCCGAGCCGTGGAGCCCTGCAGTCCCCGAGCCCTGCATCCCTGCAGCCCCAGAGCCCCGGAGCCCCGGAGCCCTGGAACCCTGCAGCTCCTGAGCCCTAAAGGCCCGGGGCAGGCAGATTGGCGTCATTTCGGTCCCGGCCATCTGGTCGCCCCTCTCGCCACGGCCATCTGGTCCCCCGCAATGCTTTCCTATGGGGCGACTAGATGGCCGGATGTCCCTGGAAGTCCCTATGAGATGCCATTCGCCTCCCGGATCCGAGACAGGGCTCCAGGAGGTCGGGCACGTTTGCGCCCTGGGTCCCCTCTGTCACCTCGAGTGCACAGATTACAAGAAAGGGGGGTAATTTTGCTCCGGATTTGTAGGTGCAAGGGTATGCCCAAACACCCTCCCAGGTCTGGTGGTTCCCTGCTGGGGACCAGATGGGCGATGCCCGGGAACACCTCCCAGGCATCCGGGGCTCCCTCCTCCGGGCCGCAGAGTGGCAAAGTACCCGGGAAAGGCTCCATGGGTCCTGGACCCTGGAGCCCTGGAGCCCTGCTGCCTTGGAGCCCAGCAGCCCCGGAGCCCTGCAGCCCTGGAGCCCTGGAGCTCTGGAGCCCCGGAGCCCTGCAGCCCCCCGAGCCGTGGAGTCCTGCAGTCCCCGAGCCCTGCAGCCCCGGAGCCCTGCAGCTCCTGAGCCCTACAGGCCCGAGGCAGGCAGATTGGCGTCCTTTCGGTCCCGGTCATCAGGTCGCCCCTCTCGCCTCGGCCATCTGGTCGCCCGCAATTCTTTCCTATGGGGCGACTAGATGGCCGGACTTCCCTGGAAGTCCCTATGAGGTGCCATTCGCCTCCCGGATCCCATCCTGGGCTCCAGGAGGTCGGGCACTTTTATGCCCTGGGTCCCCTCTGTCACCTCGAGTGCACAGATTACAAGAAAGGGGGGTAATTTTCCTCCGGATTAGTACGTGCAAGGGTATGCCCAAACACCCTCCCGGGGCTGGTGGTCCCTGCTGGGGACCAGATGAGCGATGCCCGGGCAGCACCTCCCAGGCATTCGGGGCTCCCTCCTCCGGGCCGCAGAGTGGGAAAGTACCCGGGACGGGCTCCATGGGTCCCGGGCCCTGGAGCCCCGGAGCCCTGGAGCCCTGCTGCCCTGAAGCCCCAGAGCCCTGGAGCCCTGCAGCACTGGAGCCCTGGAGCCCTGGAGCCCTGCAGCCCCGGAGCCCTGCAGCCCCCCGAGCCGTGGAGCCCTGCAGTCCCCGAGCCCTGCATCCCTGCAGCCCTAGGGCCCCGGAGCCCCGGAGCCCTGGAGCCCTGCAGCTCCTGAGCCCTAAAGGCCCGGGGCAGGCAGATTAGCGTCATTTCGGTCCCGGCCATCTGGTCGCCCCTCTCGCCACGGCCATCTGGTCGCCCGCAATGCTTTCCTATGGGGCGACTAGATGGCCGGATTTCCCTGGAAGTCCCTATGAGATGCCATTCGCCTCCCGGATCCGAGACAGGGCTCCAGGAGGTCGGGCACATTTGCGCCCTGGGTCCCCTCTGTCACCTCGAGTGCACAGATTACAAGAAAGGGGGGTAATTTTCCTCCGGATTAGTAGGTGCAAGGGTATGCCCAAACACCCTCCCAGGTCTGGTGGTTCCCTGCTGGGGACCAGATGGGCGATGCCCGGGGAACACCTCCGAGGCATCCGGGGCTCCCTCCTCCAGGGCGCAGAGTGGCAAAGTACCCGGGATAGGCTCCATGGGTCCTGGGCCCTGGAGCCCTGGAGCCCTGCTGCCCTGGAGCCCAGCAGCCCCGGAGCCCTGCAGCCCTGCAGCCCTGGAGCCCTGGAGCCCTGGAGCCCCGAAGCCCTGCGGCCCCCCGAGCCGTGGAGCCCTGCAGTCCCCGAGCCCTGCATCCCCGGAGCTCCGGAGCCCTGCAGCTCCTGAGCCCTACAGGCCCGAGGCAGGCAGATTGGCGTCCTTTCGGTCCCGGCCATCAGGTCGCCCCTCTCGCCTCGGCCATCTGGTCGCCCAAAAAATGCTTTTCTATGGGGCGACTAGATGGCCGGACTTCCCTGGAAGTCCCTATGAGGTGCCATTCGCCTCCCGGATCCCATCCTGGGCTCCAGGAGGTCGGGCACTTTTGTGCCCTGGGTCCCCTCTGTCACCTCGAGTGCACAGAT
Organism: Lissotriton vulgaris; assembly: GCF_964263255.1. Lineage (NCBI taxonomy): Eukaryota > Metazoa > Chordata > Amphibia > Caudata > Salamandridae > Lissotriton > Lissotriton vulgaris. Next base: position 537,687,985 of record NC_141693.1, on the reverse strand, counting down.
TACAAGAAAGGGGGGTAATTTTCCTCCGGATTAGTAGGTGCAAGGGTATGCCCAAACACCCTCCCGGGGCTGGTGGTTCCCTGCTGGGGACCAGATGAGCGATGCCCGGGCAGCACCTCCCAGGCATTCGGGGCTCCCTCCTCCGGGCCGCAGAGTGGGAAAGTACCCGGGACGGGCTCCATGGGTCCTGGGCCCTGGAGCCCCGGAGCCCCGGAGCCCTGCTGCCCTGAAGCCCCAGAGCCCTGGAGCCCCGCAGCCCTGGAGCCCTGCAGCCCCCAGAGCCGTGGAGCCCTGCAGTCCCCGAGCCCTGCATCCCTGCAGCCCCAGAGCCCCGGAGCCCTGGAGCCCTGCAGCTCCTGAGCCCTAAAGGCCCGGGGCAGGCAGATTGGCGTCATTTCGGTCCCGGCCATCTGGTCGCCCCTCTCGCCACGGCCATCTGGTCGCCCGCAATGCCCTCCTATGGGGCGACTAGATGGCCAGACTTCCCTGGAAGTCCCTATGAGATGCCATTCGCCTCCCGGATCCCAGCCAGGGCTCCAGGAGTTCGGGCACGTTTGCGCCCTAGGTCCCCTCTGTCACCTCGAGTGCACAGATTACAAGAAAGGGGGGTAATTTTCCTCCGGATTAGTAGGTGCGAGGGTATGCCCAAACACACTCCCAGGTCTGGTAGTTCCCTGCTGGGGACCAGATGGGCAATGCCCGGGGAACACCTCCCAGGCATAAAGGGCTCCCTCCTCCGGGCCGCAGAGTGGCAAAGTACCAGGGATAGGCTCCATGGGTCCTGGGCCCTGGAGCCCTGGAGCCCTGCTGCCCTGGAGCACAGCAGCCCCGGAGCCCTGCAGCCCTGGAGCCCTGGAGCCCTGGAGCCCTGGAGCCCCGGAGCCCTGCAGCCCCCCGAGCCGTGGAGCCCTGCAGTCCCCGAGCCCTGCAGCCCCGGAGCCCTGCAGCTCCTGAGCCCTACAGGCCCGAGGCAGGCAGATTGGCGTCCTTTCGGTCCCAGCCATCAGGTCGCCCCTCTCGCCTCGGCCATCTGGTCGCCCGCAATTCTTTCCTATGGGGCGACTAGATGGCCGGACTTCCCTGGAAGTCCCTATGAGGTGCCATTCGCCTCCCGGATCCCATCCTGGGCTCCAGGAGGTCGGGCACTTTTGTGCCCTGGGTCCCCTCTGTCACCTCGAGTGCACGGATTACAAGAAAGGGGGGTAATTTTCCTCCAGATTAGTAGGTGCAAGGGTATGCCCAAACACCCTCCCGGGGCTGGTGGTTCCCTGCTGGGGACCAGATGAGCGATGCCCGGGCAGCACCTCACAGGCATTCGGGGCTCCCTCCTCAGGGCCGCAGAGTGGGAAAGTACCCGGGACGGGCTCCATGGGTCCCGGGCCCTGGAGCCCCGGAGCCCCGGAGCCCTGGAGCCCTGCTGCCCTGAAGCCCCAGAGCCCTGGAGCCCTGCAGCCCTGGAGCCCTGGAGCCCTGGAGCCCTGGAGCCCTGGAGCCCTGCAGCCCCCCGAGCCGTGGAGCCCTGCAGTCCCCGAGCTCTGCATCCCTGCAGCCCCAGAGCCCCAGAGCCCCGGAGCCCTGGAGCCCTGCAGCTCCTGAGCCCTAAAGGCCCGGGGCAGGCAGATTGGCGTCATTTCGGTCCCGGCCATCTGGTCGCCCCTCTCGCCACGGCCATCTGGTCGCCCGCAATGCTTTCCTATGGGGCGACTAGATGGCCGGACTTCCCTGGAAGTCCCTATGAGATGCCATTCGCCTCCCGGATCCCAGCCAGGGCTCCAGGAGGTCGGGCACGTTTGCGCCCTGGGTCCCCTCTGTCACCTCGAGTGCACAGATTACAAGAAAGGGGGGTAATTTTCCTCCGGATTAGTAGGTGCAAGGGTATGCCCAAACACCCTCCCAGGTCTGGTGGTTCCCTGCTGGGGACCAGATGGGCGATGCCCGGGGAACACCTCCCAGGCATCCGGGGCTCCCTCCTCCAGGGCACAGAGTGGCAAAGTACCCGGGATAGGCTCCATGGGTCCAGGGCCCTGGAGCCCTGGAGCCCTGCTGCCCTGGAGCCCAGCAGCCCCGGAGCCCTGCAGCCCTGCAGCCCTGGAGCCCTGGAGCCCTGGAGCCCCGAAGCCCTGCGGCCCCCCGAGCCGTATAGCCCTGCAGTCCCCGAGCCCTGCAGCCCCGGAGCTCCGGAGCCCTGCAGCTCCTGAGCCCTACAGGCCCGAGGCAGGCAGATTGGCGTCCTTTCGGTCCCGGCCATCAGGTCGCCCCTCTCGCCTCGGCCATCTGGTCGCCCGCAATTCTTTCCTATGGGGCGACTAGATGGCCGGACTTCCCTGGAAGTCCCTATGAGGTGCCATTCGCCTCCCGGATCCCATCCTGGGCTCCAGGAGGTCGGGCACTTTTGTGCCCTGGGTCCCCTCTGTCACCTCGAGTGCACAGATTACAAGAAAGGGGGGTAATTTTCCTCCGGATTAGTAGGTGCAAGGGTATGCCCAAACACCCTCCCGGGGCTGGTGGTTCCCTGCTGGGGACCAGATGAGCGATGCCCGGGCAGCACCTCCCAGGCATTCGGGGCTCCCTCCTCCGGGCCGCAGAGTGGGAAAGTACCCGGGACGGGCTCCATGGATCCTGGGTCCTGGAGCCCCGGAGCCCCGGAGCCCTGCTGCCCTGAAGCCCCAGAGCCCTGGAGCCCCGCAGCCCTGGAGCCCTGCAGCCCCCAGAGCCGTGGAGCCCTGCAGTCCCCGAGCCCTGCATCCCTGCAGCCCCAGAGCCCCGGAGCCCCGGAGCCCTGGAGCCCTGCAGCTTCTGAGCCCTAAAGGCCCGGGGCAGGCAGATTGGCGTCATTTCGGTCCCGGCCATCTGGTCGCCCCTCTCGCCACGGCCATCTGGTCGCCCGCAATGCTTTCCTATGGGGCGACTAGATGGCCGGACTTCCCTGGAAGTCCCTATGAGATGCCATTCGCCTCCCGGATCCCAGCCAGGGCTCCAGGAGGTCGGGCACGTTTGCGCCCTAGGTCCCCTCTGTCACCTCGAGTGCACAGATTACAAGAAAGGGGGGTAATTTTCCTCCGGATTAGTAGGTGCAAGGGTATGCCCAAACACCCTCCCAGGTCTGGTAGTTCCCTGCTGGGGACCAGATGGGCGATGCCCGGGGAACACCTCCCAGGCATAAAGGGCTCCCTCCTCCGGGCCGCAGAGTGGCAAAGTACCAGGGATAGGCTCCATGGGTCCTGGGCCCTGGAGCCCTGGAGCCCTGCTGCCCTGGAGCACAGCAGCCCCGGAGCCCTGCAGCCTTGGAGCCCTGGAGCCCTGGAGCCCTGCAGCCCCCCGAGCCGTGGAGCCCTGCAGTCCCCGAGCCCTGCAGCCCCGGAGCCCTGCAGCTCCTGAGCCCTACAGGCCCGAGGCAGGCAGATTGGCGTCCTTTCGGTCCCGGCCATCAGGTCGCCCCTCTCGCCTCGGCCATCTGGTCGCCCGCAATTCTTTCCTATGGGGCGACTAGATGGCCGGACTTCCCTGGAAGTCCCTATGAGGTGCCATTCGCCTCCCGGATCCCATCCTGGGCTCCAGGAGGTCGGGCACTTTTGTGCCCTGGGTCCCCTCTGTCACCTCGAGTGCACGGATTACAAGAAAGGGGGGTAATTTTCCTCCAGATTAGTAGGTGCAAGGGTATGCCCAAACACCCTCCCGGGGCTGGTGGTTCCCTGCTGGGGACCAGATGAGCGATGCCCGGGCAGAACCTCACAGGCATTCGGGGCTCCCTCCTCCGGGCCGCAGAGTGGGAAAGTACCCGGGACGGGCTCCATGGGTCCCGGGCCCTGGAGCCCCGGAGCCCCGGAGCCCTGGAGCCCTGCTGCCCTGAAGCCCCAGAGCCCTGGAGCCCTGCAGCCCTGGAGCCCTGGAGCCCTGGAGCCCTGGAGCCCTGGAGCCCTGGAGCCCTGCAGCCCCCCGAGCCGTGGAGCCCTGCAGTACCCGAGCTCTGCATCCCTGCAGCCCCAGAGCCCCAGAGCCCCGGAGCCCTGGAGCCCTGCAGCTCCTGAGCCCTAAAGGCCCGGGGCAGGCAGATTGGCGTAATTTCGGTCCCGGCCATCTGGTCGCCCCTCTCGCCACGGCCATCTGGTCGCCCGCAATGCTTTCCTATGGGGCGACTAGATGGCCGGACTTCCCTGGGAGTCCCTATGAGGTGCCATTCGCCTCCCGGATCCCATCCTGGGCTCCAGGAGGTCGGGCACTTTTGTGCCCTGGGTCCCCTCTGTCACCTCGAGTGCACGGATTACAAGAAAGGGGGGTAATTTTCCTCCAGATTAGTAGGTGCAAGGGTATGCCCAAACACCCTCCCGGGGCTGGTGGTTCCCTGCTGGGGACCAGATGAGCGATGCCCGGGCAGCACCTCACAGGCATTCGGGGCTCCCTCCTCCGGGCCGCAGAGTGGGAAAGTACCCGGGACGGGCTCCATGGGTCCCGGGCCCTGGAGCCCCGGAGCCCCGGAGCCCTGGAGCCCTGCTGCCCTGAAGCCCCAGAGCCCTGCAGCCCTGGAGCCCTGGAGCCCTGGAGCCCTGGAGCCCTGCAGCCCTGGAGCCCTGCAGCCCCCCGAGCCGTGGAGCCCTGCAGTCCCCGAGCCCTGCATCCCTGCAGCCCCAGAGCCCCGGAGCCCCGGAGCCCTGGAGCCCTGGAGCCCTGCAGCTCCTGAGCCCTAAAGGCCCGGGGCAGGCAGATTGGCGTCATTTCGGTCCCGGCCATCTGGTCGCCCCTCTCGCCACGGCCATCTGGTCGCCCGCAATGCTTTCCTATGGGGCGACTAGATGGCCGGACTTCCCTGGAAGTCCCTATGAGATGCCATTCGCCTCCCGGATCCCAGCCAGGGCTCCAGGAGGTCGGGCACGTTCGTGCGCTGGGTCCCCTCTGTCACCTCGAGTGCACATATTACAAGAAAGGGGGGTAATTTTCCTCCGGATTAGTAGGTGCAAGGGTATGCCCAAACACCCTCCCAGGTCTGGTGGTTCCTTGCTGGGGACCAGATTGGCGATGCCCGGGGAACACCTCCCAGGCATCCGGGGCTCCCTCCTCCGGGCCGCAGAGTGGCAAAGTACCCGGGATAGGCTCCATGGGTCCTGGGCCCTGGAGCCCTGGAGCCCTGCTGCCCTGGAGCCCAGCAGCCTTGGAGCCCTGGAGCCCCGGAGCCCTGCAGCCCCCCGAGCCGTGGAGCCCTGCAGTCCCCGAGCCCTGCAGCCCGGAGCCCCGGAGCCCTGCAGCTCCTGAGCCCTACAGGCCCGGGGCAGGCAGATTGGCGTCCTTTCGGTCCCGGCCATCAGGTCGCCCCTCTCGCCTCGGCCATCTGGTCGCCCGCAATTCTTTCCTATGGGGCGACTAGATGGCCGGACTTCCTGGAAGTCCCTATGAGGTGCCATTCGCCTCCCGGATCCCAGCCTGGGCTCCAGGAGGTCGGGCACTTTTGTGCCCTGGGTCCCCTCCGTCAACTCGAGTGCACGGATTACAAGAAAGGGGGGTAATTTTCCTCCGGATTAGTAGGTGCAAGGGAATGCCCAAACACCCTCCCGGGGCTAGTGGTTCCCTGCTGGGGACCAGATGAGCGATGCCCGGGCAGCACCTCCCAGGCATTTGGGGCTCCCTCCTCTGGGCCGCAGAGTGGCAAAGTACCCGGGCCCTGGAGCCCCGGAGCCCCGGAGCCCCGGAGCCCCGGAGCCCTGGAGCCCTGCTGCCCTGAAGCCCCAGAGCCCTGGAGCCCTGGAGCCCTGGAGCCCTGCAGCCCCGGAGCCCTGCAGTCCCCCGAGCCTTGGAGCCCTGCAGTCCCCGAGCCCTGCATCCCTGCAGCCCCAGAGCCACGGAGCCCCGGAGCCCTGGAGCCCTGCAGCTCCTGAGCCCTAAAGGCCCGGGGCAGGCAGATTGGCGTCATTTCGGTCCCGGCCATCTGGTCGTCCCTCTCGCCACGGCCATCTGGTCGCCCGCAATGCTTTCCTATAGGGGCGACTAGATGGCCGGACTTCCCTGGAAGTCCCTATGAGGTGCCATTCGCCTCCCGGATCCTAGCCAGGGATCCAGGAGGTCGGGCACATTTGCGCCCTGGGTCCCCTCTGTCACCTCGAGTGCACGGATTACACGAAAGGGGGGTAATTTTCCTCCGGTTTAGTAGGTGCAAGGGTATGCCCAAACACCCTCCCGGGGCTGGTGGTTCCCTGCTGGGGACCAGATGGGCGATGCCCGGGCAACACCTCCCAGGCATCCGGGGCTCCCTCCTCCGGGCCGCAGAGTGGCAAAGTACCCGGGACGGGCTCCATGGGTCCCGGGCCCTGGAGCCCCGAAACCTTGGAGCCCTGGAGCCCTGCTGCCCTGGAGCCCCCGAGCCCTGGAGCCCAGCAGCCCAGCAGCCCCGGAGCCCTGGAGCAATGGAGCCCCGGAGCCCTGCAGCCCTGCTACCCCGGAGCCCCCGAGCCCTGGAGCCCTGGAGCCCTGCAGCCCCGGAGCCCTGCAGCCCCCCCCCCCCGAGCCGTGGAGCCCTGCAGTCCCCGAGCCCTGCATCCCTGCAGCCCCAGAGCCCCAGAGGCCCGGAGGCACAGAGCCCCGGAGCCCCAGAGCCCCGAGCTGGGTGCTCGGGCCCTGGGCCCTGTCCCCCCTGCCTGCTGCACTGCCAAGAGCCCAGGTCGGGGTTCCGTTGTGCCCGGGCAGTCCTCCCCTGCTTGTCAAAGTGCCGGGGGGCCCCGGGTCGGAGGGCCTGTCGGGGCCCCCTGGGAGCCTCCATGGCTGGCGCCCAGCTGGGGCTCTGGGCCTCCGGTCGGCCATGCCGCGGAGCCCGCTGACTTCTTCGTTGGGGCACAGGGTGTCCAGACGGCTCCTCTTTCATCTGGTCGCCCCGATCCCCTCAGCCATTTGGTCGACCGCAATGCTTTCCTATGGGGCGACCAGATGACCAAACTTCCCTGGAAGTCCCGATGAGGTGCCATTCGCCTCCCGGATCCCAGCCAGGGCTCCAGGAGGTCGGGCTCGTTCGTGCCTTGGGTCCCCTATGTGACCTCGAGTGCACAGATTACAAGAAAGGGGGGTAATGTTCCTCCGGATTACTAGGGAGAGGGTCAGTCAGACCTCCGGATATTCTGAATCAGGGGAAAGCAGCCCTGGGGCCTGCCCGCCGGGGCCCCCAGTGTCCTGGGGACACTCTTGCCTCTCAGCCCATTGCCGATGGTCCTTTTTCACCGAGTTTAAGGGGGAAGGTGTCCCGGTGCCCGCCTGCCAGGGGCCCCCAGAAGCACCAGGGACGCTTCTGCCTCTCTGCCCCTTGCCGATGGTCGTTTTTCTCCTAGTTCGATGGTCGTTTTTCTCCGAGTTTGATCAGGCAGACTTCCATGAGGTCTGGCCATGCTGAGAGGGGGGAGGCGTCCCGGGGCCCACCCGCCAGGGGCACCCAGGGGCCCGGGGACGCTTCTGCCTCTCAGCCCCTTGCCGAAGGTCGTTTTTTTCCGAGTTTGATCAGGCATACCTCCGTGAGGTCATGCCATGCTGAGAGGGGAAAGGCGTCCCGGGGCCCGCCTGCCAGGGGCCCCCAGGGGCCCGGGGACGCTCCTGCCTCTCGGCCCCTTGTCGATGGTCGTTTTTATCAGGGTTCGATGGTCGTTTTTTTAAAAGTTTGATGAGGCAGACTTCCATGACGTCTGGCCATGCTGAGAGGGGGAAGGCGTCCCGGGGCCCACCCGCCAGGGGCCCCCAGGGGCCCAGGGACGCTTCTGCCTCTCAGCCCCTTGCCGATGGTCGTTTTTCTCCGAGTTCGATGGTCGTTTTTCTCCGAGTTTGATCAGGTAGACTTCCATGAGGTCTGGCCATGCTGAGAGGGGGGATGCCTCCCGGGTCCCACCCGCCAGGGGCCCCCAGGGGCCCGGGGATGCTTCTGCCTCCCAGCCCCTTGCCGATGGTCTTTTTTCTCCGAGTTTGATCAGGCATACCTCCGTGAGGTCTGGCCTTGCTGAGAGGGGAAAGGCGTCCCAGGGCCCACCTGCCAGGGGCCCCCAGGGGCCCGGGGACGCTTCTGCCTCTCAGCCCCTTGCCGATGGTCGTTTTTCTCCGAGTTCGATGGTCGTTTTTCTCCGAGTTTGATCAGGCAGACTTCCATGAGGTCTGGCCATGCTGAGAGGGGGAAGGCGTCCCGGGGCCCACCCGCCAGGGTTCCCCAGGGGCCCGGGGACGCTTCTGCCTCTCAGCCCCTTGCCGATGGTCGTTTTTATCAGGGTTCGATGGTCGTTTTTCTAAGAGTTTGATGAGGCAGACTTCCATGACGTCTGGCCATGCTGAGAGGGGGAAGGCGTCCCGGGGCTTGCCTGCCAGGGGCCCCCAGGGGCCTGGGGACGCTTCTGCCTCTCAGCCCCCTGCGGATGGTCGTTTTCTCCGAGTTCGATGGTCGTTTTTCTCCGAGTTTGATCAGGCAGACTTTCATGAGGTCTGGCCATGCTGAGAGGGGGAAGGCGTCCCAGGGCCCACCCGCCAGGGGCCCCCAGGGGCCCGGGGACGCTTCTGCCTCTCAGCCCCTTGCCGAAGGTCGTTTTTCTCCGAGTTTGATCAGGCATACCTCCGTGAGGTCTGGCCATGCTGAGAGGGGAAAGGCGTCCCGGGGCCCGCCTGCCAGGGGCCCCCAGGGGCCCGGGGACGCTCCTGCCTCTCGGCCCCTTGTCGATGGTCGTTTTTATCAGGGTTCGATGGTCGTTTTTCTAAAAGTTTGATGAGGCAGACTTCCATGACGTCTGGCCATACTGAGAGGGGGAAGGCGTCCCGGGGCCCACCCGCCAGGGTCCCCCAGGGGCCCGGGGACGCTTCTGCCTCTCAGCCCCTTGCCGATGGTCATTTTTCTCCGAGTTCGATGGTCGTTTTTCTCCGAGTTTGATCAGGTAGACTTCCATGAGGTCTGGCCATGCTGAGAGGGGGAAGGCGTCCCGGGGCTTGCCTGCCAGGGGCCCCCAGGGGCCTGGGGACGCTTCTGCCTCTCAGCCCCCTGCCGATGGTCGTTTTTCTCCGAATTCGATGGTCGTTTTTCTCTGAGTTTGATCAGGCAGACTTCCATGAGGTCTGGCCATGCTGAGAGGGGGAAGGCGTCCCAGGGCCCAGCCGCCAGGGGCCCGGGGACGCTTCTGCCTCTCAGCCCCTTGCCGATGGTCGTTTTTCTCTGAGTTCGATCAGGCATACCTCCGTGAGGTCTGGCCATGCTGAGAGGGGAAAGGCGTCCCAGGGCCCGCCTGCCAGGGGCCCCCAGGGGCCCAGGGACGCTCCTGCCTCTTGGCCCCTTGCCGATGGTCCTTTTTCTCAGAGTTTGATCAGGCACAGACCTCCGTGAGGTCTGGCCATGCTGAGGGGGGGAAGGTGTCCTGGGGACTGCCTGCCAGGGGCCCCCAGGGGCCCGGGGACACTTCTGCCTCTTGGCCCCTTGCCGATGGTTGTTTTTCTCCGAGTTCGATGGTTGTTTTTCTCCGAGTTTGATCAGGCAGACTTCCATGAGGTCCGGCCATGCTGAGAGGAGGGGAGGCATCCCGGGGCCTGCCTGCCAGGGGCCCCCAAGATCCCGCGGATGCTCCTGCCTCTCAGACCCATGCCGATGGTCGTTTTTCTCCGAGTTTGATCAGGCATACCTCCGTGAGGTCTGGCCATGCTGAGAGGGGGAAGGCGTCCTGGGGCCCGCCTGCCAGGGGCCCCCAGGGGCCCAGGGACGCTTCTGCCTCTCTGCCCCTTGCCGATGGTCGTTTTTCTCCGAGTTCGATGGTCGTTTTTCTCCGAGTTTGATCCGGCAGACTTCCATGAGGTCTGGCCATGCTGAGAGGGGGGAGGCGTCCCGGGGCCCACCCGCCAGGGGCACCGAGGGGCCCGGGGACGCTTCTGCCTCTCAGCCCCTTGCCGAAGGTCGTTTTTCTCCGAGTTTGATCAGGCATACCTCCGTGAGGTCTGGCAATGCTGAGAGGGGGAAGGCGTCCCGGGGCCCGCCTGCCAGGGGCCCCCAGGGCCCGGGGACACTCCTGCCTCTCGGCCCCTTGTCGATGGTCGTTTTTATCTGGGTTCGATGGTCGTTTTTCTAAGAGTCTGATGAGGCAAACTTCAAAGACGTCTGGCCATGCTGAGAGAGGGAAGGCATCCCGGGGTCCACCCGCCAGGGGCCCCCAGGGGCCCGGGACGCTTCTGCCTCTCAGCCCCTTGCCGATGGTCGTTTTTCTCCGAGTTCGATGGTCGTTTTTCTCCGAGTTTGATCAGGCAGACTTCCATGAGGTCTGGCCATGCTGAGAGGGGGGATGCGTCCCGGGGCCCACCCGCCAGGGGCCCTCAGGGGCCCGGGGACGCTTCTGCCTCTCAGCCCCTTGCCGATGGTCGTTTTTCTCTGAGTTTGATGGTCGTTTTTCTCCGAGTTTGATGGTCGTTTTTCTCCGAGTTTGATCAGGCAGACTTCCATGAGGTCTGGCCATGCTGAGAGGGGGGATGCGTCCCGGGGCCCACCCGCCAGGGGCCCCCAGGGGCCCGAGGACGCTTCTGCCTCTCAGCCCCTTGCCGATGGTTGTTTTTCTCCGAGTTCGATCAGGTATACCTCCGTGAGGTCTGGCCATGCTGAGAGGGGAAAGGCGTCCCGGGGGCTGCCAGGGACCCCCAGGGGCCCGGGGACGCTTCTGCCTCTCAGCCCCTTGCCGATGGTCGTTTTTCTCCGAGTTCGATGGTTGTTTTTCTCGGAGTTTGATCAGGCAGACTTCCATGAGGTCTGGCCATGCTGAGAGGGGGAAGGCGTCTGGGGACCCACCCGCCAGGGGCCCCCAGGGGCCCGGGGACGCTTCTGCCTCTCAGCCCCTTGCCGATGGTCGTTTTTCTCCGAGATCGATGGTCGTTTTTCTCCGAGTTTGATCAGGCAGACTTCCATGAGGTCTGGCCATGCTGAGATAGGGGATGCGTCCCGGGGCCCACCCGCCAGGGGCCCCCAGGGACCCGAGGACGCTTCTGCCTCTCAGCCCCTTGCCGATGGTCGTTTTTCTCCGAGTTCGATCAGGTATACCTCCGTGAGGTCTGGCCATGCTGAGAGGGGAAAGGCGTCCCGGGGGCTGCCAGGGACCCCCAGGGGCCCGGGGACGCTTCTGCCTCTCAGCCCCTTGCCGATGGTCGTTTTTCTCCGTGTTCGATGGTTGTATTTCTCAGAGTTTGATCAGGCAGACTTCCATGAGGTCTGGCCATGCTAAGAGGGGGAAGGCGTCCTGGGATCCACCCGCCAGGGGCCCCCAGGGGCCCGGGGACGCTTCTGCCTCTCAGCCCCTTGCCGATGGTCGTTTTTCTCCGAGTTCGATCAAGCATACCTCCGTGAGGTCTGGCCATGCTGAGAGGGGAAAGGCCTCCCGGGGCCCGCCTGCCAGGGGCCCCCAGGGGCCCGGGGGAGCTTCTGCCTCTCAGCCCCTTGCCGATGGTCGTTTTTCTCCGATTTCGATGGTAGTTTTTCTCCGAGTTTGATCAGGCAGACTTCCATGAGGTCTGGCCATGCTGAGAGGGGGAAGGCGTCCCAGGGCCCACCCGCCAGGGGCCCCCAGGGGCCCGGGGACGCTTCTGCCTCTCAGCCCCTTGCCGATGGTCGTTTTTATCAGGGTTCGATGGTCGTTTTTCTAAGAGTTTGATGAGGCAGACTTCCATGAGGTCTGGCCATGCTGAGAGGGGGAAGGCGTCCCGGGGCCGACCCGCCAGGGGCCCCCAGGGGCCCGGGGACTCTTCTGCCTCTCAGCCCCTTGCCGATGGTCATTTTTCTCCGAGTTCGAACAGGCATACCTCCGTGAGGTCTGGCCATGCTGATAGGGGAAAGGCGTCCCAGGGCCCGCCTGCCAGGGGCCCCCAGGGGCCTGGGAACAATCCTGCCTCTCGGCCCCTTGTCGATGGTCATTTATATCAGGGTTCGATGGTCGTTTTTCTAAGAGTTTGATGAGGCAGACTTCCATGATGTCTGGACATGCTGAGAGGGGGAAGGCGTCCTGGGGCCCGCCTGCCAGGGGCCCCCAGGGGCCCGGGGACGCTCCTGCCTCTCAGCCCCTTGCCGATGGTCCGTTTTCTCTGAGTTTGATCAGGCACAGACCTCCGTGAGGTCTGGCCATGCTGAGGGGGGGAAGGTGTCCTGGGGACCGCCTGCCAGGGGCCCCCAGGGGCCCGTGGACACTTCTGCCTCTTGGCCCCTTGCCGATGGTTGTTTTTCTCCGAGTTCGATGGTTGTTTTTCTCCGAGTTTGATCAGGCAGACTTCCATGAGGTCCGGCCATGCTGAGAGGATGGGAGGCATCCCGGGGCCTGCCTGCCAGGGGCCCTCAAGATCCCGGGGACGCTCCTGCCTCTCAGCCCCTTGCCGATGGTCGTTTTTCTCCAAATTTGATCAGGCATACCTCCGTGAGGTCTGGCCATGCAGAGAGGGGAAGGTCGTCCTGGGGCCCACCCGCCAGGGGCCCCCAGGGGCCCGTGGACGCTTCTGCCTCTCGGCCCCTTGTTGATGGTTGTTTTTATCAGGGTTCGATGGTCGTTTTTCTCCGAGTTTGATCAGGCAGACTTCCATGAGGTGTGGCCATGCTTAGAGGCGGAAGGCATCCCGGGGTCTGCCAGCCAGGGGCACTCAGGGGCCCGGGGACGCTCCTGCCTCTCAGCCCCTTGCCGATGGTCCTTTTTCTCCGAGTTTGATCAGGTGCATGTTCGTGGGGCACCCGGTGCTAAATCATTCGTAGACGATCTGGGTCAGGGTTTCGTAAGTAGCAGAGAAGCTACCTCACTGCGATCTATTGAAAGTCATCCTCTGAGCCAAGCTTTTGTCTCTTTCCGTGCGTGGGCACCCGTGGAAGCCTCCCTCCATCACACCCAGGGGTGGGTCCCTCTGCCGCCTGGCCGGCGGGAGGGATGCGGAGGGGGTAACGTGGGCCTGTGGGAGGCTGCCTCCACCACGTGCCCTTCGGCAGGGGGGCCTCCCCCTCCCGTCCCTGCCCCACCGGGGTGCGGGGATGGGGGCCACACCTTCCCTTGCGGGTCAGCAGGGTGACCAGATGGCCTGGGCCGCCGCCGGCCGGGCCTCCGCTTCCCACTGCTGCATGGGCAAGTCGAGCAGGGAGGCAAACAGCAGCAGCGCCTGGCCACCCTCGCTGGACTGCAAGGGCGACTGGGTACGGCATCCTCCCAGGCCATCCGGGCGCTGGGTCGTCCTGGGTCATCCGGCTGCCTGGCTGCGCGACCAGATTGCCCTGCAGGCAGGGTGACCAGATGGCCCTGTGGGCTGGGCGACCAGATGGCCCTGCGGGCTGGCGGCCGGGCTAACTCCAACTTTTGTCCTTCCCCTAAGTTCTGTAAGCCCCCACTACGTGGGGGCTTAATAGTCAACAAAAATGTGCTCCCCGGGCAGGCCGTCGGGGAGAGGACGTGGCCTGGGCTTAAACCTCCTTGGTTCCGGCCCAGGGTCTGGGTGCTGGGGACAGGGGGGTCCACCGGGAGGCTCTCCCCGGGCCCGGCTAGGGTTGGTAGGCTGGGCCTGGGGCCTGAGCTCCGTCCTGCAAGCCGGCCGACTACTTAGTCAATGTCAGAGTCAAACTCTATGCTCATCAGGTCAGTGACATGTTGTTGTATCATCATCCTTTCTCGTGCCTTTTCTCCAAACGCAGGTGGTTTTCTGACACAGGTTGCAGCACAAAGACTACACAAAGCTGGACCACACTGGATAATTAGGCAGCCCGAGAACAGGAATACTAAGATGACACCAATGACCATCAGAACCTTCCATCCCCACGCTGATATCAGAGTCCAAAACCACTCCATGAAGGACCTGTTTCCCTTGTCTACATGTATAGAGTCGGAAATCTTGTGTAGCTTAGAGATCGCCTCATAGACAGTTGGAGCATTATTGGGAATAAAAACACAGCAGCTCGATTGGATCATTCTGCATACCCCACCTCGATCTGCAAGTATTACGTCTAGAACCATACGGTTCTGCAACGTCATGAGACGATCCGCCTGAAGCTCAGCTGTCAAGTTGCTAAGGGCACCAGCAGTTTCGGTAATAGTAGATTCAACTACCCGTGTTAGCTGACGTATATTTCTACTATTGGCCATAGGCTCCCAGAACGGAAGGAAACCTTTAAAGAAGTCTCCAGCTTCCTGACCAGCTGTATCTTCCTTGCTGAAGACACCTCTTGCTACTCTGGTCTTGTGATAATCAGAAGAAGCAGTGTACGTTGGAGGCAACAGTCGAGCAATATAACACGAACCTGAAAAGTCAGCAGGCAACCATGTATACGCTCTGTCTTGACAGATGAAGTAGGTACCCCTAGCAGTAAGAAAGGCAGGGGAAGAGTTAGACGGAAACACGTAGGTCTCAACGCACTCACTCTTCCCTAGCTGAGCTCTCGGATTCCTCCCATTTCCCTGCAAACAGACTTGACCTCGGTGAGGTACGACCCAGACTGGAGTGGAGCTTTTACGCTTGCTTTCTCCCAAACTAAGGCGATACTCTGTAGAATTCCAACTCAAATATACCCGTAATTCATCTCTAGGGTAAGATGGAGTATTATTGACGTCTTTAATCATGTCAATAATTCCCTGGACTAAAGCTTTGTTGACAGAGTTGTATTTAGTGGAACGTGGTGGACGCGGAGGATAGGTCTCGAGGGCATAGGCAAAAATGGTCTGAAAGGCCTGAAATGATCCATTATAGCTAAAAGGCAAAACTAGATAGGGAATGCCTTTATCCATAGTGTGGGGTATCAAGCCACACACCCAGCAGTCTGTAGTGTTAACTACCAGTTGGTGTTGATGCAAGAGCTGTACGAAAGTGTTATTAATTAATTCTGAGCGTCGAGCTTGCTCGTGTTCAGGAAATGAGTGAAAAGAATGCATAGAAGAAACAGTAGAAGTAGCAGGATCAAGGGGAGGTACTGTCGTTACTGGCATAAAAATTAAATTCACACCAAAGACGATTCCACCCACCAACGTTATCAAAACAATCAAAAATGTAATGGCACATTGCATTACAAAACATTTGCTGTGAAGAATTTTGTAAAGTCTGTTTCTGCGAACATAAATTACATTCTCTCGTTGCAGCTCAGGAAGCTCCATCTTCTACAATCCGCTCGCGACCACTGATGATGTGTACGTAGATGAAAATGCCTCTATCAGCCCTGGGAGTTCCCAGAACTAACAGAAAGATCGACCTAGTGTCTGACCCCCGCAGATTCAACTAGGCACACAGCCACGACCCTACGGCTACCCAGACGGCAAGGCAATTTTTAAAACAACAAAACAATAGCAAACTTCCTGGCTGGAGGCAAAGTGTCAAAATTCAAATGTGTAAAATAGGCAGTTTCCTGCTTTATTTGTCCATATTGCGAGACCGTAAATTGTATCTCAGTTTTGCAGGAGCTGTTTGATCTGGAAACAGTGTATTTTCAGCAGGGGTTGCAATGTTCAAGTTCGCAGATGGCAAAGTTTCTTCTGATGCAGAGGACAAATGTTCAGAATTCAAAGGAACAGTTTCAGGAGGAGAGCCAGAGTTCGATGTGTCAGTTATTAGTTCGGCATCGCTGAAAGGGATAAACTTGGGTATTTGTTCAAACTCAGAGGCACCGATTCCCTTCTTCACCCAGTTATCGTAAGGAAGTGGCAAGGGCACACGTTTGACGTGTGTCGTGTGTATCCAATTCTTTCGTCCGGCCACACGAATAGCAGTTCTCGTTGCTAGCAGCACCTGGTATGGGCCGACGAATCTGGGTTGAAGATTTTTCGTCCTTGCAAAGTTGCGAACGATGACTTGATCTCCAGGTTTCAGCTGATGACCTGGACTCTCCGGTGGCTTTGGCAATGCATCGAAAACCTGTTGGTGAATAAGACTCAATTTAGCAGTCAAGTCGTAAAGGTAATCAATCAACATTGGATATTCCAGAGAACAGAATTCTTTTGGCCTTGGCACTCCCCAAACATTAGCGGGATGACCAAAAACTATTTCGTATGGACTAAGCCCTACTCTAGAATGCACAGTCGCTCTCGTAGATAACAAAGCCAAGGGTAGTGCATCTGGCCAGGACAAACCCGTGGATGCTTGTATTTTAGCAAGTTTTATTTTGAGGGTGCCATTGTAACCCTCAACTAAACCAGCAGACTGGGGATGGTTCGCACTGTGAAATTTCTGTTTGATCCCTAAACCGGCACACACACTCTGCATAACTTTCCCTACGAACTCACTTCCGTTATCTGACCATACAATCCGTGGCATACCGTACCTAGGGAAGTATTCTTTGAGAAGAATTTTGGCAGTTGACAGGGCAGTGTTGTCCTTCAGTGGATATGCGTCGATCCACCTGGAGAAAGCACAAACTACCACTGGGACGTACTTTAGGTTGTTGCAACGATCCATGTGAATGAAGTCTATTTGAATCACTTCAAAGGGGCAGGAAGGAGGAGCGAAGTGACCAGCAGGTGTGGGGACTCCCTTGCCAGGATTATGCATCAGGCATACCATACAATTTTTCACCACTCTCTCTGCACACTTACTAATCCCATCATTCTTCCAGACTGGAGCCAACATCTTACAAATCCCTTTAGAACTGATGTGCGCTGCTCCATGCGCCATCGTTACCACTGCAAGCACGTACGCATCAGGCAACATCCAACGCTGTTGTTCCGACAAATCAATCCAACACCCACTCGAGTCCAATTTACCCGTACTCTCTTTCCATGCAAGCTTTTCTTCCTCAGTCGCCTCTTTCTGAATTTCTTTCACACTTTCCACTGTGTCCTCACACATTCCAGACTCCGAAATCCATCTTGCAGATGTTGCAACATACATTCTACTCATCATATTTCTAGCTGTCTGTTTAGCGGTTTCATCAGCAAAAGCATTTCCACAACCAACATCATCCGTGATTGCTTTATGAGCACTGCATTTCACAATCGCAACTTCAGTCGGCAAGGTTAGAGATTCCAACAAGTCGTTAACTAGCTGACCATGTTGAATCTTAGTCCCATGGGACGTAATGAAACCTCTTTCTTTCCACAAACGGCCAAAACTATGGGCCACGCCGAACGCGTACTGACTATCTGTGAACACATTCACCCTCTTTCCCTTAGCTAAAACACACGCTCTCGTTAGTGCTATCAATTCTGCAGCTTGGGCAGAATTCTGACTCACTCTTGCAGTCTCCACAATCGTACTCAAAGTCGTTACTGCGTAAGCAGCAGTCACATCACCATTCTCCAATTTAAAGCATGACCCATCAACATACAATGTGCCATCTGGATCTGACAATGGAGTATCTTTTAAATCAATTCGTCCTTTTGTCTCCTCCTCGGTTCTGAAACAGCAATCATGGGGTTCAGAATCACTCGACTCCTGATTAGTCGGCAACAATGTTGCTGGATTCAATACATTGCATCTTTTGATCTGAATATGACTCGCTAACAGTGTCAGCTCATAGCCTGATAACCTAGCACTGGTAAGATGCTGTGTCTTGGTTCGGTTCATGAGTGTATCCACAGCATGAGGAACCATAACCACTAGCATGTTGTTCCTCACCAAACCAGCAGATTGTCGAATGGAAGCTGCAGCTGCCGCTGTAGCTCTCAAACAACTAGGCAACGCTCTAGCTACCGGATCTAATGTTGATGAAAAATACGCACAAGGGCGTTGTTTATCACCAAATTTCTGTGTCAGAACACTCAACGCGCAACCTTCTCTTTCGTGAATATAGAGCGTGAATGGTTTACTGTAATCGGGTGTACCCAACACTGGAGCCGAACACAGTGCATTTCGTAACTCAGAAAAACTCTCCTGACATTCAGCAGACCATGGCACCGGACTCGGAACACCTTTCCCAGTCAAAGCTACCAATGGTTTTGCCAAAAGAGAAAAATTTGGGATCCACTGCCTACAGTATGAAGTAATACCTAAAAAGGCACGTACTTCTCTCTGTGTGCGGGGAACACTCATCTGCGTAATTGCTTTTATTCTCTCTAGGGTCAACTTCCTTCCCTCCTTATTCTCTCTGGGGTCAACTTCCTTCCCTCCTTTGACAAAAGATGACCTAGGTAGGTCACTTCTTGGCAGCAGTATTGCATTTTCGAAGGTGACACCTTATGATTTAAATTAGACAAATGATGCAATAAGGAAATTGTAGCTGCTTTGCAAGTTTCCTTGTCATCGGCAGCCACTAGAAGATCATCTACATACTGCACTAAGGCAGAACCAGGAGGAAGTACAAAGGAATCTAACTGACTTTTTAATGCCTGACTGTAAATGGACGGACTCTCACAATAGCCTTGTGGAGCACGTTTAAACCTGAAGCTTCGACCTCCTAGAGAGAAACCGAAAATATCTCTGCTTTCTTCGGCTATCGGAATGCTGAAAAAGGCATTCTTCAAGTCGATAACTGAAAACCATGTCGCTGTAGCAGGAATCAACGTTAACAATGCAGTAATGTCTAGAACCACAGGAAACTGCGGAACCACAATTTTATTAACTTCTCTGAGATCGATAACAAACCTATACACTGGAGGCTTTGAAGGATCTGTACGTTTCAAAATTGGTAATACAGGACTGTTACAGACATTTCCGCTAGTTTCCTCAACCACGCCTTTCTTAATCAAATCTTGCACAATCAATAAAAGTGCACGTTCACCTTCACTAGAAATCTTGTATTGAGGAATTCGTGGAAATTTGACATTTGCTTTCAAAGGGACTATATATGGTGGGATTTCCAAAAGGTCTACATCGTTAGGACCAGTCGCCCAAAGAGTATCAGGGAGTGAACGCAGCTCTGGCGGGAGTGCATCCATTGACAAGTACATCGGAGAGGTGATTCTTTTACCCAATGTAAGCTGTACTCCTGACGGAGAACAGTACAATGTCGCATATAGGCGTTTTAACAAGTCTAAACCAAGCAGATTTTCATTACAACCTGTTGTCAAAATCAAGGGTGCTTTCAATCGACACGGTCCAACAGAAATAGGCAAAGGACCAGATACAGGATTGTAAACAGGGGCGCCTGAAAAACCTACAGAAACATTTGTTAAGCCGGACAAAGGTGCACCAGGGAGTTTAGCATGAATGATAGAACTTTTTGCTGCACCAGTATCCAACAGAAACGGTTCGACTACACCTGATGTTGCTACTGCGACATAAGGCCCACTCTGATCCACTGGAACTGATACTACCCCCTCTCTTTGTCCATGGCTGTCCTAGTATTCAGTTTTTTGAAATCTCTCATCAACCTCACAATAGTCTTCAACATGATACTGTTGAGATCTATTTTGTTGGGCAGACTGTCCATTCCGCTGATCAAAATGATTAGAAGGGCGATCATTTGTTTGTGGAGGCATAGCACCTCGTCCTCGACCTCTAGAATTCTGCATAGAACCACCACGACCTCTCTGAGCTGCTGCAGCATTATTTTGCGCTAAGACTGGACAGTCATTCTTATAATGACCCTCTTTCTTACAGTACGCACACTGGTTCTACTGATATTGCGGCCTCGGTGAACTGTAATCTGTCCGTTGATATGATCCTTGCTGTGTATTAGTCTGATTCATACGAGGCGGATATGCCTGCTGTAAAAGAACTTTAGTTTTTAAATCTTTCATTTTCTTATCTGATTTCTCTTTCTCCTCTTTCTCCCTATTTTCATAATACTGTGCAGTTGCAAGTATTTGCGCAGTTGTAGAGACAGCCCACGCACTCTCGGAATCTTTCAATTTATTACTGAGCTCTGGCAGCAGATTGTGTACAAATTTATCGACAAATAGTCTCTGTCCTCCTTCTGTGCTCATATCCTGACCACTGTGATCTACAAAAGTCTCTTCGAACCTTGTGAAAAAGTCGGAGACACTTTCGTCTTTCTTCTGTCTGCATGCGGACAACTTGTCCCAGTTAACGCGCAATGCTGGCATCAGAGTCTTCATTAAGTCAATTATCCTACCTGGAAGATTAGCAATTAGAGGTTCGGGTTTGGAACCACCTATTTGCTGACCATCTGCCGCAATGATAGCTGCCCAATCACCACCTAGGGCAACGGGATGATTCTCTTTACGTATTTTAGCCCAAATTGGTTGCGGAACTACATTTCCAAATAACATGTCAATGTCCGCTAAATTCATCACACAAGCCTCAACTGTCTGTGCTAACTCTTTATAGTATCCGGCGGGATTCTTACGTGGATCAGGCAAGGCCTGTTTCACTGCTAATACTTCAGCTCGCTTCCATGGAATGTGTATCCATACTCTCTGGAATTGTGCCGGAGCAGCAGCGATACCATTCACTGCATCAGCTTGCACAGCTTCGCGCCAAATTGGAGGAACCTCCATCATTGGATATTGGCGATTCTGCTTCATACTATGTTTCTCTAACTCTCTCGGTGAACGAAGGGATGGGTCATTCCTATAGCTTAAAATTAGTTCCATTGATTCCTTTATATCCTGACCAACTATCATACCCGCAGCAAACTCTTTCTGAACATTAATTAATTCTTCTAGATTTGATTCAGAGTCATCTTCTTCTAATTCGTCACGCAAAAGGGAGCACATCTCGTCGAACACATATCGTTGTGTCGGTTCTTTCCATTGCATAAATGTATCTAATACATCTCTAGTACTATATCTTCTACTTTTTGAAATCCATCTAAGAGCGGTGGAATCTAATATTCCCCGTTCTTCAGTACTGGGAAGCTGACTACGTCTCTGTACAGAGTCAGAGGCCGGAGTCTTAATTAAAGTTTTATAGAAGGGAGACAGAATATTGGAGACAGAATCAGTGATTCTCCGACGAACAGAAAGTGGAGTCATAATACTAGCAGAGGCAGAAAATACAGTAGCAGTTGGAATAAATAGAACAGGAACAGTAGGAGTATCAGGCAAAGTAGCTTGTGAGACAACAGGTGTAAGTGATGCAGGTATAGGTAAAGAAGTCGGCAACCCTGGAAGAGGGGGTGCCGAAGGAACATTTACATTGACCACAGGAGGTACAGGAGCTTGATTCAGGGGAGCAGGAGCAGGAATACCAGGTTGTCCAGCAACCGGTAATTGAACATTCGGTAAAGGTGGAGCTGTAGCACCCTGTGCATACGGTGGGGGTGACCTTAACAAATAAGACAGCAGAGGATCATTTTCGGAGTCCTCTACCGCCTTAGCTGTACTCGATGGCAAGGCAGGGTAGCACTTGTCTATCGCTAAATTACGCTCTCTAGTAGCCACCTCCATTGCTTTCTCAGACTCGTTGAGTTGCAGCTGCTTAGCAGCTTGTTCTAAAGTCAACTCTTGCTCTTTCTGTCCTTTCTTTAACTTTTTAATTTCTCTTTGTTTAGATTCTTTTCGCCAATAACGGAAAGAATCAAACATTGCCGGCCGGGCTTTCTTCTTAAACAATTTCACTTCCAAATTATCAAGGACTTTGGGTTCAAAACTACCATGCAGTGGCCAACTAAGGACACCGTCTTTCTCTGTATATCGGACCCACACCTCATTATAAGATATAGGACCCACACCGTGTTTACAATAAAGATCATATAGAGGAGTTCCGATCGGAGGAACCAGACATGAGTCCTCCAACCGGGAATCACTGTTGCAACCAAAACACGACAACATACAATTTTTCCGACTTACCATTTTATAATCCGGAACACAGAACGAACAAAAACACAAACAGAAATGTGCACTCGAACCAAGAACTTAGGCCTACCAAAGCGAACCAATGTATCGATACCCAAACTAAACCAAAAGATTATCGTAACCAGAACAACCAGTGATAATCTTACAAAACCAAACCAAGAACTAAAAAGGATTATCCAAACAGGAGCAACCCTTACGAAGAACTAAAAGGATTTTATCCAAACAGGAACAACCCTTACGAAGTAACCAACTAGCAACCACTTAATACTTAACTGAGGCACTGAAGACGTCACCAAGGAGAAACCCGTCACGTCTCGCCGTACTAAGGACTGCACCTCGGGTCCAAGACAGGGCGACGGTCAAGGCAACGGACCACTGCAGCCGTCCTGAACGGGAACCCTCGTGGAAGAGAACGTCGGGCCACTTTTGCGATATGCCGGGATCGATGAAGTGGGGCGCCTCCCTCAGGAATCTTCACACGAAGCTTCTCGAACTCTTCAGGCTTTTGGACCGGTACCGAATGACGTCGCCCCATGTTGGGCGCCAATTGGAGTTCTGGACTTTTTGGTTCCGTCCAGAGGTGTCAGGGATAACACCCGAAGACCCCGGAGTTTTACCTGTCTCGGTGCACAAATAAACAGAAACACGGGCTTCTCGATGGTGGCGTCAAAGACCAAAGGTTTATTACTGCAGGGACACAGAAGTCACAGAAACTACGCACGGGCAGAATCTAGGAGCCTGTTCCATTTGTACAAAAAGGGTTGCTCCTTATATACTGAATATTGGGCTTCAGGCAAATTCTTTACATGTTAGTGCATTCCCAAACCTTTGTGTCCTAAACAATAAATATTTGGCGTTGCACAGGAATCGTCAACAATATCTGATGTCACAACATTATGAACGAGGGGTTCCCACTATTCCATCATAATCCCATGTCAACTTCTCATTCAGGAGCCGGACCGCCTCATCGTAAATTTCGTTACCTCCCCCTAATAAAGGCCCAGAAGGAAAGGAGCAGAGCCAGGTGTAGAAGATAGAAAAGCAGGATAAGAGATGTTTGTGGGTCGTAAATGGGCAAGGCTACCAGCTTCGGCCGCCTAATCATGATCAGACCAACGAACACGAGAACCAGTATAGCAGGACTGGCCTCCGGCAGAGGAGGCAGTTTCTGTCGAGTCATGCAGCCATGGCGTGTTCTGTTCTAAGGTGCACGTGTTACTCGAGAGGTGAATCTCCGGCTAAAGCCTACGTGTCCTTAATCGAAATGAAGTGATCAGAGGTCATTGCGTGTCCATTGTCTATGTGAGGGCAAGAAACACAAAATGGCTGCCATAATCTAAGATGGATGCCATGGGTAGATCAGAAATGTGTTTGTAACAGAAGTACTCTTGCTCGTAGCATAGCGAAAACACCGGGATATGCTAAATGGACCATTTGCGGTTCACTGATACCAAAATTATGTATTTACGACAATGTTGAAAACACGGGTTCAAATCGTCACGGAACCTCACCGGAGCCTCAGAGCCCTGGAACCCTGCTGCCCTGGAGCCCCCCAGCCTTGGAGCCCAGCAGCCCCGGAGCCCTGCAGCCCTGGAGCCCTGGAGCCCCGGAGCCCTGAAGCCCTGCAGCCCTGGAGCCCTGGAGCCCTGGAGCCCTGCAGCCCTGCAGCCCTGCAGCCCTGCAGCCCCCGAGCTGTGGAGCTCTGCAGTCCCCGAGCCCTGCATCCCTGCAGCCCCAGAGCCCCGGAGGCCCAGAGGCCCGGAGCCCCTGAGCCCTGGAGCCCTGCAGCTCCTGAGCACTACAGGCCCGGGGCAGGCAGATTGGCGTCATTTCGGTCCCGGCCATCTGGTCGCCCCTCTCGCCTC
This sequence comes from Lissotriton vulgaris, assembly GCF_964263255.1. NCBI lineage: Eukaryota > Metazoa > Chordata > Amphibia > Caudata > Salamandridae > Lissotriton > Lissotriton vulgaris. Next base: position 537,664,518 of record NC_141693.1, on the reverse strand, counting down.
GGCCATCTGGTCACCCGTAATGCTTTCCTATGGGGCGACTAGATGGCCGGACTTCCCTGGAAGTCCCTATGAGGTGCCATTCGCCTCCCGGATCCCAGCCAGGGCTCCAGGAGGTCGGGCACGTTTGCGCCCTGGGTCCCCTCTGTCACCTCGAGTTCACAGATTACAAGAAAGGGGGATAATTTTCCTCCGGATTAGTAGGTGCAAGGGTATGCCCAAACACCCTCCCAGGTCTGGTGGTTCCCTGCTGGGGACCAGAAGGGCGATCCCCGGGGAACACCTCCTAGGCATCCGGGGCTCCCTCCTCCGGGCCGCAGAGTGGCAAAGTACCCGGGATAGGCTCCATGGGTCCTGGGCCCTGGAGCCCTGGAGCCCTGCTGCCCTGGAGCCCAGCAGCCCTGGAGCCCAGCAGCCCTGGAGCCCTGCAGCCCTGGAGCCCTGGAGCCCCGGAGCCCTGCAGCCCCCCGAGCCGTGGAGCCCTGCAGCCCCGGAGCCCCGGAGCCCTGCAGCTCCTGAGCCCTACAGGCCCGGGGCAGGCAGATTGGCGTCCTTTCGGTCCCAGCCATCAGGTCGCCCCTCTCGCCTCGGCCATCTGGTCGCCCGCAATTCTTTCCTATGGGGCGACTAGATGGCCGGACTTCCCTGGAAGTCCCTATGAGGTGCCATTCGCCTCCCGGATCCCAGCCTGGGCTCCAGGAGGTCGGGCACTTTTGTGCCCTGGGTCCCCTCCGTCAACTCGAGTGCACGGATTACAAGAAAGGGGGGTAATTTTCCTCCGGATTAGTAGGTGCAAGGGAATGCCCAAACACCCTCCCGGGGCTAGTGGTTCCCTGCTGGGGACCAGATGAGCGATGCCCGGGCAGCACCTCCCAGGCATTCGGGGCTCCTTCCTCTGGGCCGCAGAGTGGCAAAGTACCCGGGCCCTGGAGCCCCGGAGCCCCGGAGCCCTGGAGCCCTGCTGCCCTGAAGCCCCAGAGCCCTGGAGCCCTGGAGCCCTGGAGCCCTGCAGCCCTGGAGCCCCCCGAGCCTTGGAGCCCTGCAGTCCCCGAGCCCTGCATCCCTGCAGCCCCAGAGCCACGGAGCCCCGGAGCCCTGGAGCCCTGCAGCTCCTGAGCCCTAAAGGCCCGGGGCAGGCAGATTGGCGTCATTTCGGTCCCGGCCATCTGGTCGTCCCTCTCGCCGCGGCCATCTGGTCGCCCGCAATGCTTTCCTATAGGGGCGACTAGATGGCCGGACTTCCCTGGAAGTCCCTATGAGGTGCCATTCGCCTCCCGGATCCTAGCGAGGCTCCAGGAGGTCGGGCACATTTGCGCCCTGGGTCCCCTCTGTCACCTCGAGTGCACGGATTACAAGAAAGGGGGGTAATTTTCCTCCGGTTTAGTAGGTGCAAGGGTATGCCCAAACACCCTCCCGGGGCTGGTGGTTCCCTGCTGGGGACCAGATGGGCGATGCCCGGGCAACACCTCCCAGGCATCGGGGGCTCCCTCCTCCGGGCCGCAGAGTGGCAAAGTACCCGGGACGGGCTCCATGGGTCCCGGGCCCTGGAGCCCCGAAACCTTGGAGCCCTGGAGCCCTGCTGCCCTGGAGCCCCCGAGCCCTGGAGCCCTGCAGCCCAGCAGCCCCGGAGCCCTGGAGCAATGGAGCCCCGGAGCCCTGCAGCCCTGCTACCCCGGAGCCCCCGAGCCCCGGAGCCCTGCAGCCCCCCCCCCGAGCCGTGGAGCCCTGCAGTCCCCGAGCCCTGCATCCCTGCAGCCCCAGAGCCCCAGAGGCCCGGAGGCACAGAGCCCCGGAGCCCCAGAGCCCCGAGCTGGGTGCTCGGGCCCTGGGCCCTGTCCCCCCTGCCTGCTGCACTGCCAAGAGCCCAGGTCGGGGTTCCGTTGTGCCCGGGCAGTCCTCCCCTGCTTGTCAAAGTGCCGGGGGGCCCCGGGTCGGAGGGCCTTGGAGTTCTGGACTTTTGGTTCCGTCCAGAGGTGTCAGGGAACAACACCCAAAGACCCCGGAGTTCCACCTGCCTTGGTGCGCAAATGAACAGAAACACGGGCTTCTCGATGGTGGCGTCAAAGACCAAAGGTTTATTACTGCAGGGACACAGAAGTCACAGAAACTACGCATGGGCAGTATCTAGGAGCCTGTTCAAATTGTACAAAGAGGGTTGCTCCTTATATACTAAATTTTGGCCTTCAGGCGAATTCTTCACATGTTGGTACATTCCCAAAACTTTTGTGTCATAAACAATAAATATTTGGCGTACACAGGAACCGTTGATAAAATCTGATACAAAACATCTACGAAGAGGGGTTCCCACTAGTTCATCACAATCCCTTGTCAATATTGTATTCAAGAGCCGGACCGCCTCATCGTAAATTTCGTTACCTCCCCCTAATAAAGATTTGGAAAGAAAGGAAAGGAGCCAGGTGTGGAAGATAGAAAAGCGGGATAAGAGATGTTTGTGGGTTGTAAATGGGCAAGGCTACCGGCTTCGGCCGCCTAATCATTATCGGGACAATGGACACGAGAACCAGTTCAGTTGGGCTGGCCTCGGGCAGAGGAGGCAGCCTTTGTCGAGTCATGTAGCTACAGCGTGATCTGGTTTAAGGTGCACGTGTCATGAAAGAGGTGAATCTCCGGCTAAGGCTACGTGTCCTTAATCGAAATGAAGTGATCAGAGGTTATTGCGTATGTGAGGGCAAGAAAAACAAAATGGCTGCCATGATCTAAGATGGATGCCGTGGGTAGATCAGAAATGTGTTCATAACAGGAGTACTCTTGCTCGTATCGTAGCGAAAACACCAGGATATGCTAAATGGATCATTTGCGGTTCGCTGATACCAATATTATGTATTTCCGACAACATTGAAAACACGGGTTCAAATCGCCACGGAACCTCAGACCCTCCTTTTGCCCTTACATAGGCAATTACTCAGTCTATGTCAGAATCTAGTTCTATGCTCATCAGGTCAGTGACATGTTGTTGTATCATCATCCTTTCTCGTGCCTTTTCTCCAAACGCAGGTGGTTTCCTAAAACGGGTTGCAGCACAAAGACTACACAGAGCAGGACCACACTGGATAATCAGGCAGCATGAGAAGAGGAATACTAAGATGACACCAATGACCATTAGAACCTTCCATCCCCATGCTGAGATCAGAGTCCAAAACCACTCCATGAAGGACCAGTTTCCCTTGTCTACGTGTATAGAGTCGGAAATCTTGTGTAGCTTAGAGATCGCCTCATAGACTGTTGGAGCATTATTGGGAATAAAGACACAGCAGCTCGATTGGATCATTCTGCATACCCCACCTCTATCTGCAAGTATAACGTCTAGAACCATACGGTTCTGCAACGTCATGAGTCTATCCGCCTGAAGCTCAGCTGTCAAATTGCTAAGGGCACCAGCAGTTTCGATAATAGTAGATTCAACTACCCGTGTTAGCTGACGTATGTTTCTACTATTGGCCATAGGCCCCCAGAACGGAAGGAAGCCTTTGAAGAAGTCTCCAGCTTCCTGACCAGCGGTATCTTCCTTGCTGAAGACACCTCTTGCTATTCTGGTTCTGTGGTAGTCAGATGAAGCAGTGTATGTTGGAGGCAACAATCGAGCAATATAACATGAACCTGAAAAGTCGGCAGGTAACCATGTATAAGCTCTGTCTCGACAGATGAAGTAGGTACCCCTAGCAGTAAGAAAGGCAGGGGAAGAGTTAGCCGGAAACACATAAGTCTCAACGCACTCACTTTTCCCTAGCTGAGCTCTCGGATTTCTCCCATTACCTTGCAAACAGACCTGACCTCGGTGAGGTACGACCCAGACTGGAGTTGAGCTTTTACGCTTGCTTTCTCCCAAACTAAGGCGATACTCTGAAGAATTCCAACTTAAATATACTCGCAATTCGTCTCTAGGGTATGATGGAGTATTATTGACGTCCTTGATCATGTCAATAATTCCCTGGACTAAGGCTTTGTTGGCCGAGTTATATTTAGTGGAACGTGGTGGACGTGGAGGATAGGTTTCAAGGGCATAAGCAAAGATGGTTTGAAGGGCCTGAAATGATCCATTGTAGCTGAAAGGCAAAACCAGATAGGGAATGCCTTTATCCATAGTGTGGGGTATTAAGCCACACACCCAGCAGTCTGTAGTGTTAACTACTAGTTGGTGTTGATGCAAGAGCTGTACAAAAGTGTTGTTAATGAATTCTGAGCGTCGAGCTTGTTCATGTTCAGGAAACGAATGAAAAGAGTGTATAGAGGAAACAGTAGAAGTAACAGGATTAAGGGGAGGTACTGTAGTTACTGGCACAAAAGTCAAACTTATACCGAAAACGATTCCACCCACCAACGTTATCAAAACAATTAAAAATGTAATGGCACATTGCATCAAAAAGCATTTGCTGTGAAGAATTCTGTAAAGTCTGTTTCTGCGAACATAAATCACATTTTCTCGTTGCAGCGCAGGAAGCTCCATCTTCTACAATCCGCTCGTGACCACTGATGATGTGTACGTAGATGAAAATGCCTCTATCAGCCCTGGGAGTTCCCAGAACTAACAGAAAGATCGACCTTGTGTCAGACCCCCGCAGATTCAACTAGGCACACAGCCACGACCCTACGGCTACCCAGACGGCAAGGCAATTTCAAAAACAATAAAACAATAGCAAACTTCCTGGCTGAAGGCAAAAGTTCAATATTTCAAAATATCACAATATGCAGTTGCCTGCTTTATTTGTCCATTTTACGGTTTCGTAAATTATATCTTTGCTTCGCAGGTACTGTTTGATCGGCAAATAGCGTATCACTGGTAGCTGTTGCAGTGTTCAAGTTCGCAGATGACAGAGTTTTTTCTGATGCAGGAGACAAATGTTCAGAGTTCAAAGGAGTCTTTTCAGGAGGAGAGTCAGAGCTTGGAGTGTCAGTAATCAATTCGGCATCGCTGAAAGGGATGAACTTTGGTGTGCGTTCAGACTCGGAGGCACCAATTCCCTTCTTCACCCAGTCGTCGTAAGGAAGTGGCAAAGGTACACGCTTAACATGGGATGCGTGCACCCAATGCTTGCGACCAGCTACACGAACTGCTGTCCTCGTTGCAAGCAGGACCTGGAAGGGGCCGATGTATCTCGGCTGAAGGTTCTTCGTCCTCGCGAAATTCCTGATAACCACTTGATCTCCTGGTTTCAGCTGATGCCCTGGACTCTCCGGAGGCTTTGGTAAAGCATCGAAAACCTGTTGGTGAATAAGACTCAATTTAGCAGTCAAGTCGTAAAGGTAGTCTATTAACATAGGATATTCTAGAGAACAAAACTCCTTAGGCCTCGGCACACCCCAAATATTTGCCGGGCGGCCAAACACTATCTCATAAGGGCTAAGCCCCACTCTAGAATGTACAGTTGCTCTCGTTGATAACAAAGCCAAAGGAAGTGCGTCTGGCCACGGTAAACCTGTGGATGCTTGTATCTTAGCTAATTTCAGTTTGAGGGTGCCATTGTAACCCTCCACTAAACCAGCAGACTGGGGGTGATTCGCACTGTGGAACTTTTGTTTCAGACCTAGGCCGGCACACACACTCTGCATAACTTTCCCTATAAACTCACTTCCGTTATCTGACCATACAATCCGTGGCATACCGAATCTAGGGAAATATTCTTTGAGAAGAATTTTGGCAGTTGATAGGGCAGTGTTGTCCTTTAGTGGGTATGCTTCGATCCACCTGGAAAAAGCACAGACTACCACCAGGACATATTTCAAATTATTACAGCGATCCATATGAATGAAGTCTAACTGAATCACTTCAAAGGAAGGAGGAGCGAAGTGACCAGCAGGAGTTGGAGTTCCCTTGCCGGGATTATGCATCAGGCATACCATACAATTTTTCACCACTCTCTCTGCACACTTACTGATCCCATCATTCTTCCAGACCGGAGCCAACATCTTACAGATTCCTTTAGAACTTATATGCGCTACTCCATGCGCCATCGTCACCACTGCAAGCACATACGCATCAGGCAACATCCAACGCTGCTGTTCTGTCAAATCAATCCAACACCCATTCGAATCCAACTTGCCCGTACTCTCTCTCCATACACGTTTCTCTTCCTCAGTTGCCTCTTTCTGAATCTCTTTCACACTTTCCATTGTATCCTCACACATTCCAGACTCAGCAATCCACCTTGCAGACGTAGCAACATACATTCTGCTCATCATGTCTCTAGCTGTCTGTTTAGCGGTCTCATCAGCAAAAGCATTTCCACGACCAACATCATCCGTGATTGCTTTATGAGCACTGCACTTCACAATCGCAACTTCAGTCGGCAAGGTTAGAGATTCCAACAAGTCGTTAACTAGCTGACCATGTTGAATCTTAGTCCCATGGGACGTAATGAAACCTCTTTCTCTCCACAAACGGCCAAAACTATGGGCCACGCCAAATGCATACTGACTATCTGTGAAGACATTCACTCTCTTTCCCTTAGCTAAAACACACGCTCTGGTTAAAGCTATTAATTCTGCAGCTTGGGCAGAATTCTGACTCACTCTTGCAGTCTCCAAAATCGTCTTCAAAGTCGTTACTGCGTAAGCAGCAGTCACATCACCATTCTCCAATTTAAAACATGACCCATCCACATACAATGTGCCATCTGGATCTGATAATGGAGTGTCCTTTAAGTCAATTCGTCCTTTTGTCTCTTCCTCCGTTCTAAAGCAACAATCATGTGGCTCGGAATCACTCGACTCTTGATTAGCCGGCAACAACGTTGCTGGATTCAATACATTACATCTTTTGATCTGAATATGACTCGCTAGTAATGTCAGCTCGTAACCAGATAGTCTCGCACTAGTAAGGTGTTGTGTCTTCGTTCGATTCATGAGTGTATCCACCGCATGAGGAACCATGACCACTAGCATGTTGTTCATCACCAAACCAGCAGATTGTCGAATGGAAGCCGCAGCTGCCGCTGTAGCTCTCAAACAACTAGGTAACGCTCTGGCTACCGGATCTAATGTTGATGAAAAATACGCACAAGGGCGTTGTTTATCACCAAATTTCTGTGTCAGAACACTCAACGCGCAACCTTCTCTCTCGTGAACGTAGAGCGTGAATGGCTTGCTGTAGTCAGGTGTACCCAATACAGGAGCTGAACACAATGCTTTTCGTAACTCAGAAAAACTCTCTTGACATTCATCAGACCATGGCACCGGACTCGGAACATTTTTCCCAGTCAAAGCTACCAACGGTTTCGCTAAAAGAGAAAAATGTGGGATCCACTGCCTACAGTAAGAGGTAATACCTAGAAAGGCACGTACTTCTCTCTGTGTGCGAGGAACACTCATCTGTGTAATTGCTTTTATTCTTTCTGGGGTCAACTTCCTTCCCTCCTTTGACAAGAGATGACCTAGGTAGGTCACTTCTTGGCAGCAGTATTGCATTTTTGAAGGTGATACCTTGTGATTCAAATTAGACAAGTGATGCAATAACGAAACCGTAGCTGCTTTGCAAGTTTCCTTGTCATCGGCAGCCACTAGAAGATCATCTACATACTGCACTAGAGCGGAACCTGGAGGAATGACAAAGGAATCTAATTGGCTCTTTAAGGCTTGACTGTAAATAGATGGGCTCTCACAATAGCCCTGTGGAGCGCGTTTAAATCTGAAACTGCGACCTCCTAGACAGAAGCCGAAAATATCTCTGCTTTCCTCCGCTATCGGAATGCTGAAAAAGGCATTCTTCAAGTCGATGACTGAGAACCAAGTGGCTGTAGCAGGAATCAATGTTAACAAGGCAGTAATGTCTGGAACCACAGGAAACTGCGGGACCACAATCTTATTGACTTCTCTGAGGTCGATGACAAACCTATACACTGGAGGCTTTGTAGGATCAGTTCGTTTCAAAATCGGTTATACAGGACTATTACAAACATTTCCTCTAGTTTCTTCAACCACACCTTTCTTAATCAAATCTTGCACAATCAATAAAAGTGCACGCTCACCTTCACTAGATATTTTGTATTGAGGAATTCTTGGAAATTTTACATTTGCTTTCAAAGTTACTTCATATGGTGGTATTTCTAAAAGGCCTACATCATTAGGACCAGTCGCCCAAAGAGAGCCAGGGAGTGAACGCAGCTCTGGCGGGAGTGCATCCATTGACAAGTACATTGGAGAGGTGATTCTTTTACCCAATGTAAGCTGTACCCCTTCCGGAGAACAGTACAATGTCGCATATAGTCGTTTTAACAAGTCTAAACCAAGCAGATTTTCATTGCAACCTGTCGTCAAAATTAGGGGTGCTTTCAATTGACACGGTCCAACAGAAATAGACAAAGGACCAGATATGGGGTTGTAAACAGGGGCGCCTGAAAAACCTACAGAAACATTTGTTGAGCCGGACAAAGGTGCGCCAGGGAGTTTCGCATGAATGATAGAACTTTTTGCGGCACCAGTATCCAACAGAAACGGTTCGACTACACCTGATGTTGCTACTGCGACATAAGGCCCACTCTGATCCACTGGAACTGATACTACTCCCTCTCTCTGTCCATGGCTGTCCTAGTACCCATTTTGCTGAAATCCCTCATTCACTTCACAATAGTCTTCAACAAGATATTGTTGAGATCTATTTTGCTGGGCTGACTGTCCATTTCGCTGATCAAAGTGATTGGAAGGACGATCATTCGTCTGTGGAGGCATAGCACCTCGCCCTCGACCTCTAGAATTCTGCACAAAACCACCACGACCTCTCTGAGCTGCTGCTGCATTATTTTGCGCTAAGATCGGACATTCATTCTTGTAGTGACCCTCTTTCTTACAGTACGCACACTGGTTCCATTGATATTGAGGCCTCGTTGAACTATAATCTGTCCTTTGATACGAATTCTGTTGGGTGTTAGTCTGATTCGTGCGAGGCGGATACGCCTGTTGCAAAAGAACTTTAGTCTTTAAATCTTTTGTTTTCTTGTCTGATTTCTCTTTTTCCTCTTTATCCCTATTTTCGTAATACTGTGCAGTTGCAAGTATTTGCGCAGTTGTAGAAACAGCCCACGCACTCTCTGAATCCTTTAATTTATTGCATAACTCAGGTAACAAATTATGTACAAATTTATCGACAAACAGTCTCTGTCCTCCTTCCGTGCTCATATCCTGACCACTATGATCTACAAAAGTCTCTTCGAACCTCGTGAAAAAGTCGGAGACACTTTCGTCTTTCTTCTGCCTGCATGCAGATAACTTGTCCCAATTAACACGTAATGCGGGCATCAGAGTCTTCATTAAGTCGATTATCCTACCCGGAAGATTAGCAATTAGGGGTTCAGGTTTTGCACCACCCGTTTGTTGACCATCCGCTGCAGTGATAGCTGCCCAATCACCACCTAAGGCAACTTGATGATCCTCTCTACGAATTTTAGCCCACACTGGTTGCGGAACTACATTTCCAAATAACATATCAATGTCTGCTAAGTTCATTATACAAGCCTCAACTGTCTGTGTTAATTCCTTGTAATATCCAGCAGGATTCTTACGCGGATCTGGTAAGGCCTGTTTCACTGCTAGCACTTCGGCTCGCTTCCACGGAATGTGTATCCATACTCTCTGGAATTGGGCTGGAGCAGCTACAATACCATGAACATTATCAGCTTGCACAGCTTCGCGCCAAATTGGAGGAACCTCCCTCATTGGATATTGGCGACTCAGCTTCGTCTTACCTTTGTCTAAATCTCTCGGTGAACGAAGAGATGGATCATTTCTAAAACTTAAGATCAGTTCCATCGCTTCTTCTATATTTTCACCTACTATCATACCAGCAGCAAACTCTTTCTGAACCTTAATTAAGTCTTCTAAATTCGATTCAACATCATCTTCTTCTATCTCCTCACGTGACAACGAACACATCTCATCAAAGACATACCGTTGCGTTGGTTCCTTCCACTGCATAAATGTATCTAGCACATCTCTCGTACTATATCTCCTACTCTTCGAAATCCATCTGAGAGCCGTGGAATCTAAAATTCCCCGTTCCTCAGTGCTTGGATGCTGACTACGTCTCTGAACAGAGTCGGACGTAGGAGTCTTAATTAAGGTTTTATAGAAAGGAGACAGCATATTAGACACAGAATCAGTGATTCTTCGACGAACAGAAAGTGGAGTCAACACACTCGCAGACGTAGAGAACACAGTAGAGGTAGGAACAGATAGCGGAACAGTAGGAGTATCGAGAAAAATAGTTTGTGGAATAGTGGGTGTAAGCGAGACAGATACAGGTATAGAAGTCGGCAACCCAGGAAGAGGAGGAGCCGTAGGAACATTCACATTAACCACAGGAGGTACAGGGGCTTGATTCTGAGGGGCAGGAGCAGGAATACCAGGTTGTCCAGCAACCGGCAATTGAACATTCGGTACAAGTGGAGCCGTAGCACCTTGTGCATACGGTGGAGGTGACCGTAACAGATAAGACAACAGAGGATCGTTTTCGGGGTCCTCTAGTATCTTAGCTGTTTTCGATGGCAAGGCAGGATAGCATTTGTCAATCGCTAAATTATGCTCTCTAATGGCCACTTCTATGGCCTTCTCACACTCATTATCTTGCAACTGTTTAGTTGCTTGCTCTAGAGTCAACTCTTCTTTCTCTTTCTGTTCTTTCTTTAATCTCTTCATTTCTCTCTGTTTGGATTCTTTTCGCCAGTAACGGAAAGAGTCAAACATTGCCGGCCGGGCTTTCTTCCTAAACAATTTCGCTTCTAAATTATCAAGAATTTCGGGTTCAAAACTACCATGCAGTGGCCAACTAAGGACACCGTCTTTCTCAGTGTAGCGGACCCACACCTCATTATAAGATATAGGACCCACACCATGTTTACAATACAAATCATATAGGGGAGTCCCAATCGGAGGAACCAGACATGAGTCCTCCAATCGTGAGTCACTGTTGCAACCGAAACAAGACAACATACAGTTTCTCCGACTTACCATTTTTCAGTCCGGAACACAAAACAAACAAAACACAAAACAGATATGTGCACCTGAACCAAGAACTTTTAGGCCTACCAAAACGAACTGATGTATCGATACCCAAACTGAACCAAATAGATTATCGCAACCAGAACAACCAATGATAATCTTACGAAACTAAACCAAACCAGGAACCAAAAAGGATTTTAACAACCCTCTCAAAGTAACCCACTAGCTAGCAACCACTAAATACTTAACTGAGGCACTGAAGACGTCACCAAGGAGAAACCCGTCACGTTTCGCTGTACTAAGGGCTGCACCTCGGGTCCAAGACAGGGCGACGGTCAAGGCAACGGCCCACTGCAGCCGTCCTGAACGGGAACCCTCGTGGAAGAGAACTTCGGGCCACTTTTGCGATATGCCGGGATCGATGAAGTAGGGCGCCTCCCTCAGGAATCTTCACACGAAGCTTCTCGAACTCTTCAGGCTTTTGGACCGGTACCGAATGACGTCGCCCCACGTTGGGCGCCAATTGGAGTTCCTTACTTTTTGGTTCCGTCCAGAGGTGTCAGGGAACAACACCCAAAGACCCCGGAGTTCCACCTGCCTTGGTGCGCAAATGAACAGAAACACGGGCTTCTCGATGGTGGCGTCAAAGACCAAAGGTTTATTACTGCAGGGACACAGAAGTCACAGAAACTACGCATGGGCAGTATCTAGGAGCCTGTTCAAATTGTACAAAGAGGGTTGCTCCTTATATACTAAATTTTGGCCTTCAGGCGAATTCTTCACATGTTGGTACATTCCCAAAACTTTTGTGTCATAAACAATAAATATTTGGCGTACACAGGAACCGTTGATAAAATCTGATACAAAACATCTACGAAGAGGGGTTCCCACTAGTTCATCACAATCCCTTGTCAATATTGTATTCAAGAGCCGGACCGCCTCATCGTAAATTTCGTTACCTCCCCCTAATAAAGATTTGGAAAGAAAGGAACGGAGCCAGGTGTGGAAGATAGAAAAGCGGGATAAGAGATGTTTGTGGGTTGTAAATGGGCAAGGCTACCGGCTTCGGCCGCCTAATCATTATCGGGACAATGGACACGAGAACCAGTTCAGTTGGGCTGGCCTCGGGCAGAGGAGGCAGCCTTTGTCGAGTCATGTAGCTACAGCGTGATCTGGTTTAAGGTGCACGTGTCATGAAAGAGGTGAATCTCCGGCTAAGGCTACGTGTCCTTAATCGAAATGAAGTGATCAGAGGTTATTGCGTATGTGAGGGCAAGAAAAACAAAATGGCTGCCATGATCTAAGATGGATGCCGTGGGTAGATCAGAAATGTGTTCATAACAGGAGTACTCTTGCTCGTATCGTAGCGAAAACACCAGGATATGCTAAATGGATCATTTGCGGTTCGCTGATACCAATATTATGTATTTCCGACAACATTGAAAACACGGGTTCAAATCGTCACGGAACATCAGCCTGTCGGGGCCCCCTGGGAGCCTCCATGGCTGGCGCCCAGCTGGGGCTCTGGGCCTCCGGTCGGCCATGCCGCGGAGCCCGCTGACTTCTTCGTTGGGGCACAGGGTGTCCAGACGGCTCCTCTTTCATCTGGTCGCCCCGATCCCCTCAGCCATCTGGTCGACCGCAATGCTTTCCTATGGGGCGACCAGATGACCAAACTTCCCTGGAAGTCCCGATGAGGTGCCATTCGCCTCCCGGATCCCAGCCAGGGCTCCAGGAGGTCGGGCTCGTTCATGCCTTGGGTCCCCTATGTGACCTCGAGTGCACAGATTACAAGAAAGGGGGGTAATGTTCCTCCGGATTACTAGGGAGAGGGTCAGTCAGACCTCCGGATATTCTGAATCAGGGGAAAGCAGCCCTGGGGCCTGCCCGCCGGGGCCCCCAGTGTCCTGGGGACACTCTTGCCTCTCAGCCCATTGCCGATGGTCCTTTTTCACCGAGTTTAAGGGGGAAGGTGTCCCGGGGCCCGCCTGCCAGGGGCCCCCAGGGGCCCAGGGACGCTTCTGCCTCTCTGCCCCTTGCCGATGGTCGTTTTTCTCCGAGTTCGATGGTCGTTTTTCTCCGAGTTTGATCAGGCAGACTTCCATGAGGTCTGGCCATGCTGAGAGGGGGGAGGCGTCCCGGGGCCCACCCGCCAGGGGCACCCAGGGGCCCGGGGACGCTTCTGCCTCTCAGCCCCTTGCCGAAGGTCGTTTTTTTCCGAGTTTGATCAGGCATACCTCCGTGAGGTCATGCCATGCTGAGAGGGGAAAGGCGTCCCGGGGCCCGCCTGCCAGGGGCCCCCAGGGGCCCGGGGACGCTCCTGCCTCTCGGCCCCTTGTCGATGGTCGTTTTTATCAGGGTTCGATGGTCGTTTTTCTAAAAGTTTGATGAGGCAGACTTCCATGACGTCTGGCCATGCTGAGAGGGGGAAGGCGTCCCGGGGCCCACCCGCCAGGGGCCCCCAGGGGCCCGGGGATGCTTCTGCCTCCCAGCCCCTTGCCGATGGTCTTTTTTCTCCGAGTTTGATCAGGCATACCTCCGTGAGGTCTGGCCTTGCTGAGAGGGGAAAGGCGTCCCAGGGCCCACCTGCCAGGGGCCCCCAGGGTCCCAGGGACGCTTCTGCCTCTCAGCCCCTTGCCGATGGTCGTTTTTCTCCGAGTTCGATGGTCGTTTTTCTCCGAGTTTGATCAGGCAGACTTCCATGAGGTCTGGCCATGCTGAGAGGGGGAAGGCGTCCTGGGGCCCACCCGCCAGGGTTCCCCAGGGGCCCGGGGACGCTTCTGCCTCTCAGCCCCTTGCCGATGGTCGTTTTTATCAGGGTTCGATGGTCGTTTTTCTAAGAGTTTGATGAGGCAGACTTCCATGACGTCTGGCCATGCTGAGAGGGGGAAGGCGTCCCGGGGCTTGCCTGCCAGGGGCCCCCAGGGGCCTGGGGACGCTTCTGCCTCTCAGCCCCCTCCGGATGGTCGTTTTCTCCGAGTTCGATGGTCGTTTTTCTCCGAGTTTGATCAGGCAGACTTTCATGAGGTCTGGCCATGCTGAGAGGGGGAAGGCGTCCCAGGGCCCACCCGCCAGGGGCCCCCAGGGGCCCGGGGACGCTTCTGCCTCTCAGCCCCTTGCCGATGGTCGTTTTAATCAGGGTTCGATGGTCGTTTTTCTAAGAGTTTGATGAGGCAGACTTCCATGACGTCCGGCCATGCTGAGAGGGGAAAGGCGTCCCGGGGCCTGCCTGCCAGGGGCCCCCAGGGGCCCGGGGACGCTCCTGCCTCTCGGCCCCTTGTCGATGGTCGTTTTTATCAGGGTTCGATGGTCGTTTTTCTCCGAGTTTGATCAGGCAGACTTCCATGAGGTCTGGCCATGCTGAGAGGGGGAAGGCGTCCCAGGGCCCACCCGCCAGGGGCCCCCAGGGGCCCGGGGACGCTTCTGCCTCTCAGCCCCTTGCCGATGGTCGTTTTTATCATGGTTCGATGGTCGTTTTTCTAAGAGTTTGATGAGGCAGACTTCCATGACGTCTGGCCATGCTGAGAGGGGGAAGGCGTCCCGGGGCTTACCTGCACGGGGCCCCCAGGGGCCTGGGGACGCTTCTGCCTCTCTGCCCCCTGCCGATGGTCGTTTTTCTCCGAGTTCGATGGTCGTTTTTCTCCGAGTTTGATCAGGCAGACTTCAATGAGGTCTGGCCATGCTGAGAGGGGGAAGGCGTCCCAGGGCCCACCCGCCAGGGTCCCCCAGGGGCCCGGGGACTCTTCTGCCTCTCAGCCCCTTGCCGATGGTCGTTTTTCTCTGAGTTCGATCAGGCATACCTCCGTGAGGTCTGGCCATGCTGAGAGGGGAAAGGCGTCCCAGGGCCCGCCTGCCAGGGGCCCCCAGGGGCCCTGGGACGATCCTGCCTCTCGGCCCCTTGTCGATGGTCGTTTATATCAGGGTTCGATGGTCGTTTTTCTAAGAGTTTGATGAGGCAGACTTCCATGACGTCTGGCCATGCTGAGAGGGGGAAGGTGTCCCGGAGCCTGCCTGCCAGGGGCACCCAGGGGCCCGGGGACGCTCCTGCCTCTTGGCCCCTTGCCGATGGTCCTTTTTCTCCGAGTTTGATCAGGCACAGACCTCCGTGAGGTCTGGCCATGCTGAGGGGGGAAAGGTGTCCTAGGGACCGTCTGCCAGGGGCCCCCAGGGGCCCGGGGACACTTCTGCCTCTTGGCCCCTTGCCGATGGTTGTTTTTCTCCGAGTTCGATGGTTGTTTTTCTCCGAGTTTGATCAGGCAGACTTCCATGAGGTCCGGCCATGCTGAGAGGAGGGGAGGCATCCTGGGGCCTGCCTGTCAGGGGCCCCCAAGGTCCCGGGGACGCTCCTGCCTCTCAGCCCCTTGCCGATGGTCGTTTTTCTCCGAGTTTGATCAGGCGTACCTCCGTGAGGTCTGGCCATGCTGAGAGGGGGAAGGCGTCCTGGGGCCCACCCGCCAGGGGCCCCCAGGGGCCCGTGGGCGCTTCTGCCTCTCGGCCACTTGTTGATGGTTGTTTTTATCAGGGTTCGATAGTTGTTTTTCTCTGAGTTTGATCAGGCAGACTTCCATGAGGTGTGGCCATGCTTAGAGGTGGAAGGCATCCTGGGGTCTGCCCGCCAGGGGCACTCAGGGGCCCGGGGACACTCCTGCCTCTCAGCCCCTTGCCGATGGTCCTTTTTCTCCGAGTTTGATCAGGCGCATGTTCGTGGGGCACCCGGTGCTAAATCATTCGTAGACGATCTGGGTCAGGGTTTCGTAAGTAGCAGAGAAGCTACCTCGCTGCGATCTATTGAAAGTCATCCTCTGAGCCAAGCTTTTGTCTCTTTCCGTGCGTGGGCGCCCGTGGAAGCCTCCCTCCATCACACCCAGGGGTGGGTCCCTCTGCCGCCTGGCCGGCGGGAGGGATGCGGAAGGGGTAACGCGGGCCTGTGGGAGGCTGCCTCTACCACGTGCCCTTCGGCACGGGGGCCTCCCCCTCCCGTCCCTGCCCCACCGGGGTGCGGGGATGGGGGCCACACCTTCCCTTGCGGGTCAGCAGGGTGACCAGATGGCCTGGGCCACCGCCGGCCGGGCCTCCCCTTCCCACTGCTGCATGGGCAAGTCGAGCAGGGAGGCAAACAGCAGCAGCGCCTGGCCACCCTCGCTAGACTGCAAGGGCGACTGGGTACGGCATCCTCCCAGGCCATCCGGGCGCTGGGTCGTCCTGGGTCATCTGGCTGCCTGGCTGCGCGACCAGATGGCCCTGCGGGCAGGGTGACCAGATGGCCCTGTGGGCTGGGCGACCAGATGGCCCTGCGGGCTGGCGGCCGGGCTAACTCCAACTTTTGTCCTTCCCCAAGGTTCTGTAAGCCCCCACTACGTGGGGGCTTAATAGTCGACAAAAATGGGCTCCCCGGGCAGGCCGTCGGGGAGAGGACGTGGCCTGGGCTTAACCCTCCTTGGTTCCGGCCCAGGGTCTGGGTGCTGGGGACAGGGGGGTCCACCGGGAGGCTCTCCCCAGGCCCGGCTAGGGTTGGTAGGCTGGGCCTGGGGCCTGAGCTCCGTCCTGCAAGCCGGCCGAGGTTCCGGGCGTTCATCGTGGCCAAGGGAGGCTCTCCCCGGGCTGGCTAGGGTTTCGCAAGCAGGGACCGGGCCCGGGGCTTGAGCTCCGTCCGGTAGGCCATGGGGTTGCTGGAGCCTCCCCGTCCCACAAGCAGGCCGAGGTTCCGGGCGTTCATCAGGGCCAAGGGAGGCTCTCCCCGGCCTGGCTAGGGTTTTGGAAGCAGGGACCGGGAGAGGTCCCGGGGCTTGAGCTCTGTATTGCCGGCCATGGGTTTGCTGGAGCTTCCCCGTCCTGCAAGCCGGCCTGGGTTCCAGGCGTTCATCCGAGCCAAGGAAGGCTCTTTCCCCGGCCTGGCTAGGGTTTCAGGAGCAGGGACCGGGAGCAGGCCCGGGGCTTGAGCCCCGTCCGGCAGGGCCCGGTGGTGTGGCAATACCCCTCCGCCCTGCAGCCCTGGAGCCCCCGGAACCCTGGAGCCCCCGGAGCCCTACAGCCCCTGGAGCCCTGGAGCCCCCCTGGAGCCCTGCAGCCCTGCAGCCCTGAAGCCCTGCAGCCCCGGAGCCCGGAAGCCCTGGAGCCCCCAAGGAGCCCTGCAGCCCCCGCGGAGCCCTGCAGGCCCGGGGAAGGTAGATTGGCGTCATTTCGGTCCCGGCCATCTGGTCGCCCCTCTCGCCTCGGCCATCTGGTCGCCCGCAATGCTTTCCTATGGGTCAACTAGATGGCCGGACTTCCCTGGAAGTCCCTATGAGGTGTCATTCGCCTCCCGGATCCCAGCCAGGGCTCCAGGAGGTCGGGCACGTTTGCGCCCTGGGTCCCCTCTGTCACCTCGAGTGCACGGATTACAAGAAAGGGGGGTAATTTTCCTCCGGATTAGTAGGTGCAAGGGTTTGCCTCCCGTGGCTGGTGGTTCCCTGCTGGGGACCAGATGGGCGATGCCCAGGCAACACCTCCCAGGCATCCAGGGCTCCCTCCTCCGGGCCGCAGAGTGGCAAAGTACCCGGGACGGGCTCCATGGGTCCCGGGCCCTGGAGCCCCGGAGCCTTGGAGCCCTGGAGCCCTGCTGCCCTGGAGCCCCCAAGCCCTGGAGCCCAGCAGCCCAGCAGCCCTGGAGCCCTGGAGCAATGGAGCCCCGGAGCCCTGCAGCCCTGCTGCCCTGGAGCCCTGCAGCCCCGGAGCCCTGCAGCCCCCCCGAGCCGTGGAGCCCTGCAGTCCCCGAGCCCTGCATCCCTGCAGCCCAAGAGCCCCGGAGGCCCGGAGGCCCATAGCCCCGGAGCCCCTGAGCCCCGAGCTGGGTGCTCGGGCCCTGGGCCCTGTCCCCCGGCCTGCTGCACTGCCAAGAGCCCAGGTCGGGGTTCCGTTGCGCCCGGGCAGTCCTACCCTGCTTGTCAAAGTGCCGGGGGGCCCCGGGTCGGAGGGCCTGTCGGGGCCCCCTGGGAGCCTCAATGGCTGGGGCCCAGCTGGGCCTCTGGGGCTCTGGGCCTCCGGTCGGCCATGCGGCGGAGCCCGCTGACTCCTTCGTTGGGGCAAAGGGTGTCCAGACGGCTCCTTTTCCATCTGGTCGCCCGGATCCCCTCGGCCATC
This sequence comes from Lissotriton vulgaris, assembly GCF_964263255.1. Lineage (NCBI taxonomy): Eukaryota > Metazoa > Chordata > Amphibia > Caudata > Salamandridae > Lissotriton > Lissotriton vulgaris. The sequence continues at coordinate 537,646,455 of NC_141693.1, read as the reverse complement.
TGGTCGACCGCAATGCTTTCCTATGGGGCGACCAGATGACCGAACTTCCCTGGAAGTCCCGATGAGGTGCCATTCGCCTCCCGGATCCCAGCCAGGGCTCCAGGAGGTCGGGCTCGTTCGTGCCTTGGGTCCTCTATGTGACCTCGAGTGCACAGATTACAAGAAAGGGGGGTAATGTTCCTCCGGATTACTAGGGAGAGGGTCAGTCAGACCTCCGGAGATTCTGAATCAGGGGAAAGCAGCTCTGGGGCCTGCCCGCCGGGGCCCCCAGTGTCCTGGGGACACTCTTGCCTCTCAGCCCCTAGCCGATGGTCCTTTTTCACCGAGTTTGAGGAGGAAGGTGTCCTGGGGCCCGCCTGCCAGGGTCCCCCAGGGGCCCGGGGACGCTTCTGCCTCTCAGCCCCTTGCCGATGGTCGTTTTTCTCCGAGTTCGATGGTCGTTTTTCTCCGAGTTTGATCAGGCAGACTTCCATGAGGTCTGGCCATGCTGAGAGGGGGGAGGCGTCCCGGGGCCCACCCGCCAGGGGCCCGGGGATGCTTCTGCCTCTCAGCCCCTTGCCAATGGTTGTTTTTCTCTGAGTTCGATCAGGCATACCTCCATGAGGTCTGGCCATGCTGAGAGGGGGAAGGTGTCCCGGGGCCCGCCTGCCAGGAGCCCCCAGGGGCCCGGGGACGCTCCTGCCTCTTGGCCCCTTGTCGATGATCGTTTTTATCAGGGTTCGATGGTCGTTTTTCTCAGAGTTTGATGAGGCAGACTTCCATGAGGGCTGGCCATGCTGAGAGGGGTAAGGCATTCCGGGGCCCGCCCGCCAGGGGCCCCCAGGGGCCCGGGGACGCTCCTGCCTGTCAGCCCCTTGCCGATGGTCCTTTTTCTCCGAGTTTGATCAGGCACAGACCTCCGTGAGGTCTGGCCATGCTGAGGGGGGGAAGGTGTCCCGGGGCCCGCCTGCCAGGGGCCCCCAGGGGCCCGGGGATGCTTCTGCCTCTTGGCCCCTTGCCGATGGTCGTTTTTCTCCGAGTTCGATGGTTGTTTTTCTCCGAGTTTGATCAGGCAGACTTCCATGAGTTCCGGCCATGCTGAGAGGGGGGGAGGCGTCCCGGGGCCTGCCTGCCAGGGGCCACCAAGGTCCCGGGGACGCTCCTGCCTCTCAGCCCCTTGCCGATGGTCGTTTTTCTCTGAGTTTGATCAGGCATACCTCAGTGAGGTCTGGCCATGCTGAGAGGGGGGATGGTGTCCCGGGGCCCACCCACCAGGGGCCCCCAGGGGCCCGTGGACCCTTCTGCCTCTCGGCCCCTTGTTGATGGTCGTTTTTATCAGGGTTCGATGGTCGTTTTTCTCTCAGTTTGATCAGGCAGACTTCCATGAGGTGTGGCCATGCTGAGAGGCGGAAGGCATCCCGGGGTCCGCCCTCCAGGGGCACTCAGGGGCCCGGAGACACTCCTGCCTCTCAGCCCCTTGCCGATGGTCCTTTTTCTCCGAGTTTGATCAGGCGCATGTTCGTGGGGCACCCGGTGCTAAATCATTTGTGGACGATCTGGGTCAGGGTTTCGTAAGTAGCAGAGCAGCTACCTTGCTGCGATCTATTGAAAGTCATCCTCTGAGCCAAGCTTTTGTCTCTTTTCATGCGTGGGCACCCGTGGAAGCCTCCCTCCATCACACCCAGGGGTGGGTCCCTCTGCCGCCTGGCCGTCGGGAGGGATGCGGAGGGGGTAACGCGGGCCTGTGGGAGGCTGCCTCCACCACATGCCCTTCGGCACGGGGGCCTCCCCCTCCCGTCCCTGCCCCACCGGGGGGCGGGGATGGGGGCCACACCTTCCCTTGTGGGTCGGCAGGGTGACCAGATGGCCTGGGCCGCCGCCGGCAGGGCCTCCCCTTCCCACTGCTGCATGGGCAAGTCGAGCAGGGAGGCGAGCAGCAGCGCCTGGCCACCATTTGCTGGACTGCAAGGGCGACTGGGTACGGGATCCTCCCAGGCCATCCGGGCGCTGGGTCGTCCTGGGTCATCTGGTTGCCTGGCTGCGTGACCAGATAGCCCTGCGGGCAGGGTGACCCGATGGCCCTGCAGGCTGGGTGACCAGATGGCCCTGCAGGCTGGGCGACCAGATGGCCCTGCGGGCTGGCAGCCGGGCTAACTCCAACTTTTGTCCTTTCCCAAGGTTCTGTAAGTCCCACTACGTGGGGGCTTAATAGTCGACAAAAATGGGCTCCCCGGGCAGGCCGTCAGGGAGAGGACGTGGCCTGGGCTTAACCCTCCTTAGTTCCGGCCCAGGGTCCGGGTGCTGGGGACAGGGGGGTCCACCGGGATGCTCTCCCCGGGCCTGGCTACGGTTGGTAGGCTGGGCCTGGGGCCTGAGCTCCGTCCTGCAAGCCAGCCGAGGTTCCGGGCGTTCATCGGGGCCAAGGGAGGCTCTCCCCGGCCTGGCTAGGATTTAGGAAGCAGGGACCGGGAGCGGGCCCGGGGCTTGAGCTCTGTACGGCCGGCTTGGGTTTGCTGGAGCTTCCCCGTCCTGCAAGCCGGCCGGGGTTCCAGGCGTTCATCCGAGCCAAGGGAGGCTCTTTCCCCGGCCTGGCTAGCGTTTCAGAAGCAGGGACCGGGAGCAGGCCCGGGGCTTGAGCCCCGTCCGGCAGGGCCCGGTGGTGTGGGAATACCCCTCCGTCCTAAAGCCCTGGAGCCCCCGGAACCCTAGAGCCCCCAGAGCCCTACAGCCCCTGGAGCCCTGGAGCCCCCCTGGAGCCCTGCAGCCCTGGAGCCCTGCAGCCCCGGAGCCCAGGAGCCCTGGAGCCCCCGAGGAGCCCTGCAGCCCCCGAGTAGCCCTGCAGCCCCAGAGCCCTGCAGCCCTGGAGCACCCGGAGCCCTGGAGCCCCCGGAGCCCTACAGCCCCTGGAGCCCTGGAGCCCCCCCGGAGCCCTGCAGCCCTGGATTCCTGCAGCCCTGCATGGGGCGACTAGATGGCCGGATTTCCCTGGAAGTCCCTATGAGGTGCCATTCGCCTCCCGGATCCCAGCCAGGGCTCCAGGAGGTCGGGCACGTTTGCGCCCTGGGTCCCCTCTGTCACCTCGAGTGCACAGATTACAAGAAAGGGGGGTAATTTTCCTCCGCATTAGTAGGTGCAAGGGTATGCCCAAACATGCTCCCAGGGCTGGTGGTTCCCTGTTGGGGACCAGATGGGCGATGTGGGGCTCCGGGGCTCCCTCCTCCGGGCCGCAGAGTGGCAAAATACCCAGAACGGGCTCCAGGGGTCCCGGGCCCTGGAGCCCCAGAGGCTTGGAGCCCTGGAGCCCCCGAGCCCTGGAGCCCCCAAGCCCTGGAGCCAGCATCCCCGGAGCCCTGCAGCCCTGGAGCCCTGCAGCCCTGGAGCCCTGGAGCCCTGGAGCCCTGGAGCCCTGGAGCCCGGGAGCCCCGAGCCCTGCAGCCCCCCAAGCCGTGGAGCCCTGCAGTCCCCGAGCCCTGCAGCCCCGGAGCCCCGGAGCCCCGGAGCCCTGCAGCTCCTGAGCCGTGGAGCCCTGCAGTCCCCGAACCCTGCAGCCCTGGAGCCCTGGAGCCCTGGAGCCCTGCTGCCCTGGAGCCCCCGAGCCCTGGAGCCCAGCAGCCCCGGAGCCCTGCAGCCCTGCAGCCCTGGAGCCGTGGAGCCCTGCAGCCCTGCAGCCCCCCGAGCCGTGGAGCCCTGCAGTCCCCGAGCCCTGCATCCCTGCAGCCCCAGAGCCCCAGAGCCCCGGAGCCCTGCAGCTCCTGAGCCCTACAGGCCCGGGGCAGGCAGATTGGCATCATTTTGGTCCCGGCCATCTGGTCGCCCCTCTCGCCTCGGCCATCTGGTCGCCCGCAATGCTTTTCAATGGGGCGACTAGATGGCCGGACTTCCCTGGAAGTCCCTATGAGATGCCATTCGCCTCCCGGATCCCAGCCAGGGCTCCAGGAGGTCGGGCACGTTTCCACCCTGGGTCCCCTCTGTCACCTCGAGCGCACGGATTACAAGAAAGGGGGGTAATTTTCTTCCGGATTAGTAGGTGCAAGGGTTTGCCCAAACACCCTCCCTGGGCTTGTGGTTCACTGCTGGGGACCAGATGGGCAATGCCCGGGCAACACATCCCAGGCATCCGGGGCTCCCTCCTCGGGGCCGCAGAGTGGCAAAGTACCCGGGACGGGCTCCATGGGTCCCGGGCACTGGAGCCCCGGAGCCTTGGTGCCCTAGAACCCTGCTGCCCTGGAGCCCTGGAGCCCCGGAGCCCTGCAGCCCTGGAGCCCCCGAGCCCTGGAGCCCTGCAGCCCTGGAGCCCTGGAGCCCTGGAGCCCTGGAGCCCTGCAGCCCTGCAGCCCCCCGAGCCCTGGAGCCCTGCAGCTCCTGATCCCTACAGTCCCAGGGCAGGCAGATTGGCGTCATTTCGGTCCCGGCCATCTGGTCGCCCCTCTCGCCTCGGCCATCTGGTCACCCGCAATGCTTTCCTATGGGGCGACTAGATGGCCGGACTTCCCTGGAAGTCCCTATGAGGTGCCGTTCGCCTCCCGGATCCCAGCCAGGGCTCCAGGAGGTCGGGCACGTTTGCGCCCTGGGTCCCCTCTGTTACCTCGAGTGCACAGATTACAAGAAAGGGGGGTAATTTTCCTACGGATTAGTAGGTGCAAGGGTATGCCCAAAAACCCTCCCAGGGCTGGTGGTTCCCTGCTGGGGACCAGATGGGCGATGCCCGGGGAACACCTCCCATGCATTCGGGGCTCCATCCTCTGGGCCGCAGAGTGGCAAAGTACCCGGGACGGGCTCCATGGGTCCCTGGAGCCTTGGAGCCCTGGAGCCCTGCTCCCCTGGAGCCCCCGAGCCCTGGAGCCCAGCAGCCCCGGAGCCCTGCAGCCCTGCAGCCCTGGAGCTGTGGAGCCCTGCAGCCCCCCGAGCCGTGGAGCCCTGCAGTCCCCGAGTCCTGCATCCCTGCAGCCCCAGAGCCCCGGAGCCCCGGAGCCCTGCAGCTCCTGAGCCCTACAGGCCCGGGGCAGGCAGATTGGCGTCATTTCGGTCCCGGCCATCTGGTCGCCCCTCTCGCCTCGGCCATCTGGTCGCTCGCAATGCTTTCCTATGGGGCGACTAGATGGCCAGACTTTCTTGGAAGTCCCTATGAGGTGCCATTTGCCTCCCGGATCCCAGCCAGGGCTCCAGGAGGTCGGGCACATTTGCGCCCTGGGTCCCCTCTGTCACCTCGAGTGCACGGATTACAAGAAAGGGGGGTAATTTTCCTCCGGATCAGTAGGTGCAAGGGTATGCCCAAACACCCTCCCAGGGCTGGTGGTTCCCTGATGGGGACCAGATGGGCGATGCCCGGGGAACACCTCCCAGGCATCCGGGGCTCCCTCTTCCGGGCCGCAGAGTGGCAAAGTACCCGGGACGGGCTCCATGGGTCCCGGGCACTGGAGCCCCGGAGCCTCCGAGCCCTGGAACCCTGCTGCCCTGGAGCCCCCGAGCCTTGGAGCCCAGCAGCCCAGCAGCCCAGCAACCCAGCAGCCCCGGAGCCCTGCAGCCCTGGAGCCCTGGAGCCCTGGAGCCCCGGAGCCCTGCAGCCCTGGAGCCCCCGAACCCTGGAGCCATGCAGCCCTGGAGCACTGGAGCCCTGGAGCCCTGCAGCCCTGCAGCCCTGCAGCCCCCGAGCTGTGGAGCCCTGCAGTCCCCGAGGCCTGCATCCCTGCATCCCCAGAGCCCCGGAGGCCCGGAGGCCCGGAGCCCCGGAGCCCTGGAGCCCTGCAGCTCCTGAGCACTACAGGCCCGGGGCAGGCAGATTGGCGTCATTTCGGTCCCGGCCATCTGGTCGCCCCTCTCGCCTCGGCCATCTGGTCACCTGCAATGCTTTCCTATGGGGCGACTAGATGGCCGGACTTCCCTGGAAGTCCCTATGAGGTGCCATTCGCCTCCCGGATCCCAGCCAGGGCTCCAGGAGGTCGGGCACGTTTGCGCCCTGGGTCCCCTCTGTCACATCGAGTGCACAGATTACAAGAAAGGGGGATAATTTTCCTCCGGATTAGTAGGTGCAAGGGTATGCCCAAACACCCTCCCAGGTCTGGTGGTTCCCTGCTAAGGACCAGATGGGCGATCCCCGGGGAACACCTCCTAGGCATCCGGGGCTCCCTCCTCCGGGCCGCAGAGTGGCAAAGTACCCGGGATAGGCTCCATGGGTCCTGGGCCCTGGAGCCCTGGAGCCCTGCTGCCCTGGAGCCCAGCAGCCCTGGAGCTCAGCAGCCCCGGAGCCCTGGAGCCCTGGAGCCCCGGAGCCCTGCAGCCCCCCGAGCCGTGGAGCCCTGCAGTCCCCGAGCCCTGCAGCCCCGGAGCCCCGGAGCCCTGCAGCTCCTGAGCCCTACAGGCCCGGGGCAGGCAGATTGGCGTCCTTTCGGTCCCAGCCATCAGGTCGCCCACAATTCTTTCCTATGGGGCGACTAGATGGCCGGACTTCCCTGGAAGTCTCTATGAGGTGCCATTCGCCTCCCGGATCCCAGCCTGGGCTCCAGGAGGTCGGGCACTTTTGTGCCCTGGGTCTCCTCTGTCAACTCGAGTGCACGGATTACAAGAAAGGGGGGTAATTTTCCTCCGGATTAGTAGGTGCAAGGGAATGCCCAAACACCCTCCCGGGCCTGGTGGTTCCCTCCTGGGGACCAGATGAGCGATGCCCGGGCAGCACCTCCCAGGCATTCGGGGCTCCCTCCTCTGGGCCGCAGAGTGGCAAAGTACCCGGGACGGGCTCCATGGGTCCCGGGCCCTGGAGCCCCGGAGCCCCGGAGCCCTGGAGCCCTGCTGCCCTGAAGCCCCAGAGCCCTGGAGCCCGGCAGCCCTGGAGCCCTGGAGCCCTGGAGCCCTGCAGCCCCGGAGCCCTGCAGCCCCCCGAGCCGTGGAGCCCTGCAGTCCCCGAGCCCTGCATCCCTGCAGCCCCAGAGCCCCGGAGCCCCAGAGCCCTGGAGCCCTGCAGCTCCTGAGCCCTAAAGGCCCGGGGCAGGTGGATTGGCGTCATTTCGGTCCCGGCCATCTGGTCGCCCCTCTCGCCACGGCCATCTGGTCGCCCGCAATGCTTTCCTATGGGGCAACTAGATGGCCGGACTTCCCTGGAAGTCCCTATGAGATACCATTCGCCTCCCGGATCCCAGCCAGGGCTCCAGGAGGTCGGGTACGTTTGCGCCCTGGGTCCCCTCTGTCACCTCGAGTGCACAGATTACAAGAAAGGGGGGTAATTTTCCTCCAGATTAGTAGGTGCAAGGGTATGCCCAAACACCCTCCCAGGTCTGGTGGTTCCCTGCTGGGGACCAGATGGGCGATGCCCGGGGAACACCTCCTAGGCATCCGGGGCTCCCTCCTCCGGGCCGCAGAGTGGCAAAGTACCCGGGATAGGCTCCATGGGTCCTGGGCCCTGGAGCCCTGGAGCCCTGCTGCCCTGGAGCCCAGCAGCCCCGGAGCCCTGCAGCCCTGGAGCCCTGGAGCCCTGGAGCCCCGGAGCCCTGCAGCCCCCCGAGCCGTGGAGCCCTGCAGTCCCCGAGCCCTGCAGCCCCGGAGCCCCGGAGCCCTGCAGCTCCTGAGCCCTACAGGCCCGAGGCAGGCAGATTGGCGTCCTTTCGGTCCCGGCCATCAGGTCGCCCCTCTCGCCTCGGCCATAAGGTCGCCCGCAATTCTTTCCTATGGGGCGACTAGATGGCCGGACTTCCCTGGAAGTCCCTATGAGGTGCCATTCGCCTCCCGGATCCCACCCTGGGCTCCAGGAGGTCGGGCACTTTTGTGCCCTGGGTCCCCTCTGTCACCTCGAGTGCACGGATTACAAGAAAGGGGGGTAATTTTCCTCCAGATTAGTAGGTGCAAGGGTATGCACAAACACCCTCACGGGGATGGTGGTTCCCTGCTGGGGACCAGATGAGCGATGCCCGGGCAGCACCTCCCAGGCATTTGGGGCTCCCTCCTCCGGGCCGCAGAGTGGGAAAGTACCCGGGACCGGCTCCATGGGTCCCGGGCCCTGAAGCCCTGCTGCCCTGAAGCCCCAGAGCCCTGGAGCCCTGCGGCCCTGGAGCCCTGGAGCCCTGCAGCCCCGGAGCCCTGCAGCCCCCCGAGCCGTGGAGCCCTGCAGTCCCCGAGCCCTGCATCCCTGCAGCCCCAGAGCCCCGGAGCCCCGGAGCCCTGGAGCCCTGCAGCTCCTGAGCCCTAAAGGCCCGGGGCAGGCAGATTGGCGTCATTTCGGTCCCGGCCATCTGGTCGCCCCTCTCGCCACGGCCATCTGGTCGCCCGCAATGCTTTCCTATGGGGCAACTAGATGGCCGGACTTCCCTGGAAGTCCCTATGAGATGCCATTCGCCTCCCGGATCCCAGCCAGGGCTCCAGGAGGTCGGGCACGTTTGCGCCCTGGGTCCCCTCTGTCACCTCGAGTGCACAGATTACAAGAAAGGGGGGTAATTTTCCTCCGGATTAGTAGGTGCAAGGGTATGCCCAAACACCCTCCCAGGTCTGGTAGTTCCCTGCTGGGGACCAGATGGGCGATGCCCGGGGAACACCTCCCAGGCATCCAGGGCTCCCTCCTCCGGGCAGCAGAGTGGCAAAGTACCCGGGATAGGCTCCATGGGTCCTGGGCCCTGGAGCCCTGCTGCCCTGGAGCCCAGCAGCCCCGGAGCCCTGCAGCCCTGGAGCCCTGGAGCCCTGGAGCCCTGGAGCCCCGGAGCCCTGCAGCCCCCCGAGCCGTGGAGCCCTGCAGTCCCCGAGCCCTGCAGCCCCGGAGCCCCGGAGCCCTGCAGCTCCTGAGCCCTACAGGCCCGAGGCAGGCAGATTGGCGTCCTTTCGGTCCCGGCCATCAGGTCGCCCCTCTCGCCTCGGCCATCTGGTCGCCCGCAATTCTTTCCTATGGGGCGACTAGATGGCCGGACTTCCCTGGAAGTCCCTATGAGGTGCCATTCGCCTCCCGGATCCCATCCTGGGCTCCAGGAGGTCGGGCACTTTTGTGCCCTGGGTCCCCTCTGTCACCTCGAGTGCACGGATTACAAGAAAGGGGGGTAATTTTCCTCCTGATTAGTAGGTGCAAGGGTATGCCCAAACACCCTCCCGGGGCTGGTGGTTCCCTGCTGGGGACCAGATGAGCGATGCCCGGGCAGCACCTCCCAGGCATTCGGGGCTCCCTCCTCCGGGCCGCAGAGTGGGAAAGTACCCGGGACGGGCTCCATGGGTCCCGGGCCCTGGAGCCCCGGAGTCCCGGAGCCCTGGAGCCCTGCTGCCCTGAAGCCCCAGAGCCCTGGAGCCCTGCAGCCCTGGAGCCCTGGAGCCCTGGAGCCCTGCAGCCCCGGAGCCCTGCAGCCCCCCGAGCCATGGAGCCCTGCAGTCCCCGAGCCCTGCATCCCTGCAGCCCCAGAGCCCCGGAGCCCCGGAGCCCCGGAGCCCTGGAGCCCTGCAGCTCCTGAGCCCTAAAGGCCCGGGGCAGGCAGATTGGCGTCATTTCGGTCCCGGCCATCTGGTCGCCCCTCTCGCCACGGCCATCTGGTCGCCCGCAATGCTTTCCTATGGGGCGACTAGATGGCCGGACTTCCCTGGAAGTCCCTATGAGATGCCATTCGCCTCCCGGATCCCAGCCAGGGCTCCAGGAGGTCGGGCACGTTTGCGCCCTGGGTCCCCTCTGTCACCTCGAGTGGACAGATTACAAGAAAGGGGGGTCATTTTCCTCCGGATTAGTAGGTGCAAGGGTATGCCCAAACACCCTCCCAGGTCTGGTGGTTCCCTGCTGGGGACCAGATGGGCAATGCCCGGGGAACACCTCCCAGGCATCCGGGGCTCCCTCCTCCGGGCCGCAGAGTGGCAAAGTACCCGGATAGGCTCCATGGGTCCTGGGCCCTGGAGCCCTGGAGCCCTGCTGCCCTGGAGCCCTGCAGCCCTGGAGCCCTGGAGCCCTGGAGCCCTGGAGCCCCGGAGCCCTGCAGCCCCCCGAGCTGTGGAGCCCTGCAGTCCCTGAGCCCTGCAGCCCCGAAGCCCCGGAGCCCTGCAGCTCCTGAGCCCTACAGGCCCGAGGCAGGCAGATTGGCGTCCTTTCGGTCCCGGCCATCAGGTCGCCCCTCTCGCCTCTGCCATCTGTTCGCCCGCAATTCTTTCCTATGGGGCGACTAGATGGCCGGACTTCCCTGGAAGTCCCTATGAGGTGCCATTCGCCTCCCGGATCCCATCCTGGGCTCCAGGAGGTTGGGCACTTTTGTGCCCTGGGTCCCTTCTGTCACCTCGAGTGCACGGATTACAAGAAAGGGGGGTAATTTTCCTCTGGATTAGTAGGTGCAAGGGTATGCCCAAACACCCTCCCGGGGCTGGTGGTTCCCTGCTGTGGACCAGATGAGCGATGCCCGGGCAGCACCTCCCAGGCATTCGGGGCTCCCTCCTCCGGGCCGCAGAGTGGGAAAGTACCCGGGACGGGCTCCATGGGTCCCGAGCCCTGCTGCCCTGAAGCCCCAGAGCCCTGGAGCCCTGCAGCCCTGGAGCCCTGGAGCCCTGGAGCCCTGGAGCCCTGCAGCCCCGGAGCCCTGCAGCCCCCCGAGCCGTGGAGCCCTGCAGTCCCCGAGCCCTGCATCCCTGCAGCCCCAGAGCCCCGGAGCCCCGGAGCCCTGGAGCCCTGCAGCTCCTGAGCCCTAAAGGCCCGGGGCAGGCAGATTGGCGTCATTTCGGTCCCAGCCATCTGGTCGCCCCTCTCGCCACGGCCATCTGGTCGCCCGCAATGCTTTCCTATGGGGCGACTAGATGGCCGGACTTCCCTGGAAGTCCCTATGAGATGCCATTCGCCTCCCGGATCCCAGCCAGGGCTCCAGGAGGTCGGGCACGTTTGCGCCCTGGGTCCCCTCTGTCACCTCGAGTGCACGGATTACAAGAAAGGGGGGTAATGTTCCTCCGGGGCCCTGGAGCCCCCGAGCCCTGGAGCCCAGCAGCCCAGCAGCCCCGGAGCCCTGGAGCCCTGGAGCAATGGAGCCCCGGAGCCCTGCAGCCCTGCTGCCCTGGAGCCCCCGAGCCCTGAAGCCCTGGAGCCCTGCAGCCCCGGAGCCCTGCAGCCCCCCCCGAGCCGTGGAGCCCTGCAGTCCCCGAGCCCTGCATCCCTGCAGCCCCAGAGCCCCGGAGGCCCGGAGGCACAGAGCCCCGGAGCCCCAGAGCCCCGAGCTGGGTGCTCGGGCCCAGGGCCCTGTCCCCCGGCCTGCTGCACTGCCAAGAGCCCAGGTCGGGGTTCCGTTGTGCCCGGGCAGTCCTCCCCTGCTTGTCACAGTGCCGGGGGGCCCCGGGTCGGAGGGCCTGTCGGGGCCCCCTGGGAGCCTCGATGGCTGGGTCCCAGCTGGGCTTCTGGGGCTCTGGGCCTCCAGTCGGCCATGCGCGGAGCCCGCTGACTCCTTCGTTGGGGCAAAGGGTGTCCAGACGGCTCCTTTTTCATCTGGTCGCCCGGATCCCCTCGGCCATCTGGTCGACCGCAATGCTTTCCTATGGGGCGACCAGATGACCGAACTTCCCTGGAAGTCCCGATGAGGTGCCATTCGCCTCCTGGATCCCAGCCAGGGCTCCAGGAGGTCGGGCTCGTTCGTGCCTTGAGTCCCCTATGTGACCTCGAGTGCACAGATTACAAGAAAGGGGGGTTATGTTCCCCCGGATTACTAGGGAGAGGGTCAGTCAGACCTCCGGAGATTCTGAATCAGGGGAAAGCAGCCCTGGGGCCTGCCCGCCGGGGCCCCCAGTGTCCTGGGGACACTCTTGCCTCTCAGCCCCTTGCCGATGGTCTTTTTCACCGAGTTTGAGGGGGAAGGTGTCCCGGGGCCCGCCTGCCAGGGTCCCCCAGGGGCCCGGGGACGCTTCTGCCTCTCAGCCCCTTGCCGATGGTCGTTTTTCTCCGAGTTCGATGGTCGTTTTTCTTCGAGTTTGATCAGGCAGACTTCCATGAGGTCTGGCCATGCTGAGAGGGGGAAGGCGTCCCGGGGCCCGCTTGCCAGGGGCCCCCAGGGGCCCGGGGATGCTCCTGCCTCTCGGCCCCTTGTCGATGGTCGTTTTCATCAGGGTTCGATGGTCGTTTTTCTAAGAGTTTGATGAGGCAGACTTCCATGAGGTCTGGCCATGCTGAGAGGGGGAAGGCGTTCTGGGGCTTACCTGCCAGGGGCCCCCAGGGGCCCGGGGACGCTCCTGCCTCTCAGCCCCTTGCCGATGGTCCTTTTTCTCCGAGTTTTATTAGGCACAGACCTCTGTGAGGTCTGGCCATGCTGAGGGGGGGGAGGTGTCCTGGGGCCCACCTGCCTGGGGCCCCCAGGGGCCCGGGACGCTTTTGCCTCTCAGCCCCTTGCCGATGGTCGTTTTTCTCCGAGTTCGATAGTCGTTTTTCTCCGAGTTTGATCAGGCAGACTTCAATGAGGTCTGGCCATGCTGAGAGGGGGAAGGCGTCCCGGGGCCCACCCGCCAGGGGCCCCCAGGGGCCCGGGGACGCTTCTGCCTCTCAGCCCCTTGCCGATGGTCGTTTTTATCATGGTTCGATGGTCGTTTTTCTAAGAGTTTGATGAGGCAGACTTCCATGACGTCTGGCCATGCTGAGAGTGGGAAGGCGTCCCGGGGCTTGCCTGCCAGGGGCCCCCAGGCGCCTGGGGACGCTTCTGCCTCTCAGCCCCCTGCCGATGGTCGTTTTTCCCCGAGTTCGAAGGTCGTTTTTCTCCGAGTTTGATCAGGCAGACTTCCATGAGGTCTGGCCATGCTGAGAGGGGTTAGGCGTCCCAGGGCCCACCCGCCAGGGGCCCCCAGGGGCCCGGGGATGCTTCTGCCTCTCAGCCCCTTGCCGATGGTCGTTTTTCTCGGAGTTCGATCAGGCATACCTCCGTGAGGTCTGGCCATGCTGAGAGGGGAAAGGTGTCCCAGGGCCCGCCTGCCAGGGGCCCCCAGGGGCCCGGGGACGATCCTGCCTCTCGGCCCCTTGTCGATGGTCGTTTATATCAGGGTTCGATGGTCGTTTTTCTAAGAGTTTGATGAGGCAGACTTCCATGACGTCTGGCCATGCTGAGAGGGGGAAGGCGTCCCGGAGCCTGCCTGCCAGGGGCCCCCAGGGGCCCCCAGGGGCCCGGGGACGCTCCTGCCTCTTGGCCCCTTGCCGATGGTCCTTTTTCTCCGAGTTTGATCAGGCACAGACCTCCGTGAGGTCTGGCCATGCTGAGGGGGAAAGGTGTCCTAGGGACCGTCTGCCAGGGGCCCCCAGGGGCCCGGGGACACTTCTGCCTCTTGGCCCCTTGCCGATGGTTGATTTTCTCCGAGTTCGATGGTTGTTTTTCTCTGAGTTTGATCAGGCAGACTTCCATGAGGTCCGGCCATGCTGAAAGGAGGTGAGGCATCCCGGGGCCTGCCTGCCAGGGGCCCCCAAGGTCCCGGGGATGCTCCTGCCTCTCAGCCCCTTGCCGATGGTCGTTTTTCTCCGAGTTTGATCAGGCATACCTCCGTGAGGTCTGGCCATGCTGAGAGGGGGAAGGCGTCCTGTGGCCCATCCGCCAGGGGCCCCCAGGGTCCCGTGGGCGCTTCTGCCTCTCGGCCCCTTGTTGATGGTCGTTTTTATCAGGGTTCGATGGTCGTTTTTCTCAGAGTTTGATCAGGCAGACTTCCATGAGGTGTGGCCATGCTTAGAGGCGGAAGGCATCCCGGGGTCCGCCCGCCAGGGGCACTCAGGGGCCCGGGGACACTCCTGCCTCTCAGCCCCTTGCCGATGGTCTTTTTTCTCTGAGTTTGATCAGGCGCATGTTCGTGGGGCACCCGGTGCTAAATCATTCGTAGACGATCTGGGTCAGGGTTTCGTAAGTAGCAGAGCAGCTACCTCACTGCGATCTATTGAAAGTCATCCTCTGAGCCAAGCTTTTGTCTCTTTTCGTGTGTGGGCACCCATGGAAGCCTCCCTCCATCACACCCAGGGGTGGGTCCCTCTGCCACCTGGCCGGCGGGAGGGATGCGGAGGGGGTAACGTGGGCCTGTGGGAGGCTGCCTCAACCATATGCCCTTCGGCACGGGGGCCTCCCCCTCCCGTCCCTGCCCCACCGGGGTGCGGGGATGCGGGCCACACCTTCCCTTGCGGGTCGGCAGGGTGACCAGATGGCCTGGGCCGCTGCCGGCCGGGCCTCCCCTTCCCACTGCTGCACGGGCAAGTCGAGCAGGGAGGCGAGCAGCAGCGCCTGGCCACCCTCGCTGGACTGCAAGGGCGACTGGGTATGGCATCCTCCCAGGCCATCCGGGCGCTGGGTCGTCCTGGGTCATCTGGTTGCCTGGCTGCATGACCAGATGGCCCTGCGGGCAGGGTGACCAGATGGCCCTGCGGGCTGGGCGACCAGATGGCCCTGCGGGCTGGGCGACCAAATGGCCCTGCGGGCTGGGCGACCAGATGGCCCTGCGGGCTGGCGGCCGGGCTAACTCCAACTTTTGTCCTTGCCCAAGGTTCTGGAAGCCCCCACTACGTGGGGGCTTAATAGTCGACAAAAATGGGCTCCCCGGGCAAGCCGTCGGGGAGAGGACGTGGCCTGGGCTTAACCCTCCTTGGTTCCAGCCCAGGGTCCGGGTGCTGGGGACAGGGGGGTCCACCGGGAGTCTCTCCCCGGGCCCGGCTAGGGTTGGTAGGCTGGGCCTGGGGCCTGAGCTCCGTCCTGCAAGCCGGCCAAGGTTCCGGGCATTCATCGGGGCCAAGGGAGGCTCTCCCCGGGCTGGCTAGGGTTTTGGAAGCAGGGACCGGGCCCGGGGCTTGATCTCCGTCCGGTAGGCTATGGGGTTGCTGGAGCCTCCCCGTCCCACAAGCCAGCCGAGGTCCTGGGTGTTCATCAGGGCCAAGGGAGGCTCTCCCCGGCCTGGCTAGGGTTTAGGAAGCAGGGACCGGGAGCGGGCCCGGGGCTTGAGCTCCGTACGGCCGGCCATGGGTTTGCTGGAGCTTCCCCGTCCTGCAAGCCGGCCGGGGTTCCAGGCGTTCATCCGAGCCAAGGGAGGCTCTTTCCTCGGCCTGGCTAGGGTTTCAGAAGCAGGGACCGGGAGCAGGCCCGGGGCTTGAGCCCCGTCCGGCAGGGCCTGGTGGTGTGGGAATACCCCTCCGTCCTGCAGCCCTGGAGCCCCCGGAACCCTGGAGCCCCCGAAACCCTACAGCCCCTGGAGCCCTGGAGCCCCCCTGGAGCCCTGCAGCCCTGGAGCCCTGCAGCCCCAGAGCCCTGCAGCCCTGGAGCCCCCGGAGCCCTACAGCCCCTGGAGCCCTGGAGCCCCCCCGGAGCCCTGCAGCCCTGGAGCCCCCGAGGAGCCCTGCAGCCCCGGAGCCCTGTAGCTCTGCAGCCCCCAGAGCCCTGCAGCCCCAGAGCCCTGCAGGCCCGGGGCAGGAAGATTGGCTTCATTTCGGTCCCGGCCATCTGGTCGCCCCTCTCGCCTCGGCCATCTGGTCACCCGCAATGCTTTCCTATGGGGCGACTAGATGGCCGGACTTCCCTGGAAGTCCAGATGAGGTGCCATTCGCCTCCCGGATCCCAGCCAGGGCTCCAGGAGGTCGGGCACGTTTGCGCCCTGGGTCCCCTCTGTCACCTCGAGTTCACAGATTACAAGAAAGGGGGTTAATTTTCCTCCGGATTAGTAGGTGCAAGGGTATGCCCAAACACCCTCCCAGGGCTTGTGGTTCCCTGCTGGGGACCAGATGGGCGATGCCCGGGCAACACCTCCCAGGCATCCGGGGCTCCCTCCTTCGGGCCACAGAGTGGCAAAGTACCCGGGACGGGCTCCATGGGTGCCGGGCCCTGGAGCCCCAGAGCCTTGGAGCCCTGGAGCCCTGCTGCCCTGGAGCCCCCGAGCACTGGAGCCCAGCAGCCCAGCAGCCCAGCAGCCCCGGAGCCCTGGAGCCCTGGAGCAATGGAGCCGTGCTGCCCTGCTGCCCTGCTGCCCTGCTGCCCTGGAGCCCTGGAGCCCTGCAGCCCCAGAGCCCTGCAGCCCCCCCCGAGCCGTGGAGCCCTGCAGTCCCCGAGCCCTGCATCCCTGCAGCCCCAGAGCCCCGGAGGCCCAGAGCCCCGGAGCCCCGGAGCCCCAGAGCCCCGAGTTGGGTGCTCGGGCCCTGGGCCCTGTCCCCCGGCCTGCTGCACTGCCAAGAGCCCAGGTCGGGGTTCCGTTGTGCCCGAGCAGGCCTCCCCTGCTTGTCAAAGTGCCGGGGGGCCCCGGGTCGGAGGGCCTGTTGGGGCCCCCTGGGAGCCTCCATGGCTAGGGCCCAGCTGGGGCTCTGGGCCTCCTGTTGGCCATGCCGCGGAGCCCGCTGACTCCTTCGTTGGGGCAAAGGGTGTCCACACGGCTCCTCTTTCAAGCCTGGCCATCTTGTCGCCCGGATCCCCTTGGCCATCTGGTCGACCCCAATGCTTTCCTATGGGGCGACCAGATGACCGAACTTCCCTGGAAGTCCCGATGAGGTGCCATTCGCCTCCCGGATCCCAGCCAGGGCTCCAGGAGATCAGGCTTGTTCGTGCCTTGGGTCCCCTATGTGACCTCGAGTGCACAGATTACAAGAAAGGGGGGTAATGTTCCTCCGGAGTACTAGAGAGAGGGTCAGTCAGACCTCCGGAGATTCTGAATCAGGGGAAAGCAGCCCTGGGGCCTGCCCGCCGGGGCCCCCAGTGTCCTGGGGACACTCTTGCCTCTCAGCCCCTTGCAGATGGTCCTTTTTCACCGAGTTTGAGGGTAAAGGTGTCCCGGGGCCCGCCTGCCAGGGGCCCCCAGGGGCCCGGGGACGCTTTTGCCTCTCAGCCCCTTGCCGATGGTCGTTTTTCTCCGAGTTCGATAGTTGTTTTTCTCCGAGTTTGATCAGGCAGACTTCCATGAGGTCTGGCCATGCTGAGAGGGGGAAGGCGTCCCGGGGCCCACCCGCCAGGGGCCCCCAGGGGCCCGGGGACGCTTCTGCCTCTCAGCCCCTTGCCAATGGTCGTTTTTATCATGGTTCGATGGTCGTTTTTCTAAGAGTTTGATGAGGCAGACTTCCATGACGTCTGGCCATGCTGAGAGGGGGAAGGCGTCCCGTGGCTTGCCTGCCAGGGGCCCCCAGGGGCCTGGGGACGCTTCTGCCTCTCAGCCCCCTGCCGATGGTCGTTTTTCTCCGAGTTCGAAGGTCGTTTTTCTCCGAGTTTGATCAGGCAGACTTCCATGAGGTCTGGCCATGCTGAGAGGGGTTAGGCGTCCCAGGGCCCACCCGCCAGGGGCCCCCAGGGGCCCGGGGATGCTTCTGCCTCTCAGCCCCTTGCCGATGGTCGTTTTTCTCTGAGTTTGATCAGGCATACCTCCGTGAGGTCTGGCCATGCTGAGAGGGGAAAGGCGTCCCAGGGCCCGCCTGCCAGGGGCCCCCAGGGGCCCGGGGACGATCCTGCCTCTCGGCCCCTTGTCGATGGTCGTTTATATCAGGGTTCGATGGTCGTTTTTCTAAGAGTTTGATGAGGCAGACTTCCATGACGTCTGGCCATGCTGAGAGGGGGAAGGCGTCCCAGAGCCTGCCTGCCAGGGGCCCCCAGGGGCCCGGGGACGCTCCTGCCTCTTGGCCCCTTGCCGATGGTCCTTTTTCTCCGAGTTTGATCAGGCACAGACCTGCTGAGGTCTGGCCATGCTGAGGGGGGAAAGGTGTCCTAGGGACCGTCTGCCAGGGGCCCCCAGGGGCCCGGGACACTTCTGCCTCTTGGCCCCTTGCCGATGGTTGTTTTTCTCCGAGTTCGATGGTTGTTTTTCTCCGAGTTTGATCAGGCAGACTTTCATGAGGTCCGGCCATGCTGAGAGGAGGGGAGGCATCCTGGGGCCTTCCTGCCAGGGGCCCCCAAGGTCCCGGGGACGCTCCTGCCTCTCAGCCCCTTGCCGATGGTCGTTTTTCTCCGAGTTTGATCAGGCATACCTCCGTGAGGTCTGGCCATGCTGAGAGGGGGAAGGCGTCCTGGGGCCCACCCGCCAGGGGCCCCCAGGGGCCCGTGGGCGCTTCTGCCTCTCGGCCCCTTGTTGATGGTTGTTTTTATCAGGGTTCGATGGTCGTTTTTCTCCGAGTTTGATCAGGCAGACTTCCATGAGGTGTGGCCATGCTTAGAGGTGGAAGGCATCCCGGGGTCCGCCCGCCAGGGGCACTCAGGGGCCCTGGGACACTCCTGCCTCTCAGCCCCTTGCCGATGGTCCTTTTTCTCCGAGTTTGATCAGGCGCATGTTCGTGGGGCACCCGGTGCTAAATCATTCGTAGACGATCTGGGTCAGGGTTTCGTAAGTAGCAGAGAAGCTACCTTGCTGCGATCTATTGAAAGTCATCCTCTGAGCCAAGCTTTTGTCTCTTTCCGTGCGTGGGCGCCCGTGGAAGCCTCCCTCCATCACACCCAGGGGTGGGCCCCTCTACCGCCTGGCCGGCGGGAGGGATGCGGAGGGGGTAACGCGGGCCTGTGGGAGGCTGCCTCTACCACGTGCCCTTCGGCACGGGTGCCTCCCCCTCCCGTCCCTGCCCCACCGAGGTGCGGGGATGGGGGCCACACCTTCCCTTGCGGGTCAGCAGGGTGACCAGATGGCCTGGGCCGCCGCCGGCCAGGCCTCCCCTTCCCACTGTTGCATGGGCAAGTCGAGCAGGGAGGCAAACAGCAGCAGCGCCTGGCCACCCTCGCTAGACTGCAAGGGCGACTGGGTACGGCATCCTCCCAGGCCATCCAGGCGCTGGGTCGTCCTGGGTCATCTGGCTGCCTAGCTGCGCGACCAGATGGCCCTGCAGGCAGGGTGACCAGATGACCCTGTGGGCTGGGCGACCAGATGGCCCTGCGGGCTGGCGGCCGGGCTAACTCCAACTTTTGTCCTTCCCCAAGGTTCTGTAAGTCCCCACTACATGGGGGCTTAATAGTCGACAAAAATGGGCTCCCCGGGCAGGCCATCGGGGAGAGGACGTGGCCTGGGCTTAACCCTCCTTGGTTCCGGCCCAGGGTCTGGGTGCTGGGGACAGGGGGGTCCACCGGGAGGCTCTCCCCAGGCCCGGCTAGGGTTGGTAGGCTGGGCCTGGGGCCTGAGCTCCGTCCTGCAAGCCGGCCGAGGTTCTGGGCGTTCATCGGGGCCAAGGGAGGCTCTCCCCGGGCTGGCTAGGGTTTCGGAAGCAGGGACCGGGCCCGGGGCTTGAGCTCCGTCCGGTAGGCCATGGGGTTGCTGGAGCCTCCCCGTCCCACAAGCAGGCCGAGGTTCCGGGCGTTCATCAGGGCCAAGGGAGGCTCTCCCCGGCCTGGCTAGGGTTTTGGAAGCAGGGACCGGGAGAGGGCCCGGGGCTTGAGCTCCGTATTGCCGGCCATGGGTTTGCTGGAGCTTCCCCGTCCTGCAAGCCGGCCTGGGTTCCAGGCGTTCATCCGAGCCAAGGAAGGCTCTTTCCCCGGCCTGGCTAGGGTTTCAGAAGCAGGGACCGGGAGCAGGCCCCGGGCTTGAGCCCCGTCCGGCAGGGCCCGGTGGTGTGGCAATACCCCTCCGTCCTGCAGCCCTGGAGCCCCTGGAACCCTGGAGCCCCCGGAGCCCTACAGCCCCTGGAGCCCTGGAGCCCCCCTGGAGCCCTGCAGCCCTGCAGCCCTGGAGCCCTGCAGCCCCGGAGCCCGGAAGCCCTGGAGCCCCCAAGGAGCCCTGCAGCCCCCGAGGAGCCCTGCAGGCCCGGGGAAGGTAGATTGGCGTCATTTCGGTCCCGGCCATCTGGTCGCCCCTCTCTCCTCGGCCATCTGGTCGCCCGCAATGCTTTCCTATGGATCGACTAGATGGCCGGACTTCCCTGGAAGTCCCTATGAGGTGTCATTCGCCTCCCGGATCCCAGCCAGGGCTCCAGGAGGTCGGGCACGTTTGCGCCCTGGGTCCCCTCTGTCACCTCGAGTGCACGGATTACAAGAAAGGGGGGTAATTTTCCTCCAGGTTAGTAGGTGCAAGGGTTTGCCTCCCGTGGCTGGTGGTTCCCTGCTGGGGACCAGATGGGCGATGCCCAGGCAACACCTCCCAGGCATCTGGGGCTCCCTCCTCCGGGCCGCAAAGTGGCAAAGTACCCGGGACGGGCTCCATGGGTCCCGGGCCCTGGAGCCCCGGAGCCTTGGAGCCCTGGAGCCCTGCTGCCCTGGAGCCCCCGAGCCCTGGAGCCCAGCAGCCCAGCAGCCCTGGAGCCCTGGAGCAATGGAGCCCCGGAGCCCTGCAGCCCTGCTGCCCTGGAGCCCTGCAGCCCCGGAGCCCTGCAGCCCCCCCGAGCCCTGGAGCCCTGCAGTCCCCGAGCCCTGCATCCCTGCAGCCCAAGAGCCCCGGAGGCCCAGAGCCCCGGAGCCCCTGAGCCCCGAGCTGGGTGCCCGGGCCCTGGGCCCTGTCCCCCGGCCTGCTGTACTGCCAATAGCCCAGGTCAGGGTTCCGTTGCGCCCAGGCAGTCCTACCCTGCTTGTCAAAGTGCCGGGGGGCCCCGGGTCGGAGGGCCTGTCGGGGCCCCCTGGGAGCCTCAATGGCTGGGGCCCAGCTGGGCCTCTGGGGCTCTGGGCCTCCGGTCGGCCATGCGGCGGAGCCCGCTGACTCCTTCGTTGAGGCAAAGGGTGTCCAGATGGCTCCTTTTTCATCTGGTCGCCCGGATCCCCTCGGCCATCTGGTCGACCGCAATGCTTTCCTATGGGGCGACCAGATGACCGAACTTCCCTGGAAGTCCCGATGAGGTGCCATTCGCCTCCCGGATCCCAGCCAGGGCTCCAGGAGGTCGGGCTTGTTCATGCCTTGGGTCCTCTATGTGACCTCGAGTGCACAGATTACAAGAAAGGGGGGTAATGTTCCTCCGGATTACTAGGGAGAGGGTCAGTCAGACCTCCGGAGATTCTGAATCAGGGGAAAGCAGCCCTGGGGCCTGCCCGCCGGGGCCCCCAGTGTCCTGGGGACACTCTTGCCTCTCAGCCCCTTGCCGATGGTCCTTTTTCACCGAGTTTGAGGGGGAAGGTGTCCCGGGGCCCGCCTGCCAGGGTCCCCCAGGGTCCCGGGGACGCTTCTGCCTCTCAGCCCCTTGCCGATGGTTGTTTTTCTCCGAGTTCGATGGTTGTTTTTCTCCGAGTTTGATCAGGCAGACTTTCATGAGGTCCGGCCATGCTGAGAGGAGGGGAGGCATCCTGGGGCCTTCCTGCCAGGGGCCCCCAAGGTCCCGGGGACGCTCCTGCCTCTCAGCCCCTTGCCGATGGTCGTTTTTCTCCGAGTTTGATCAGGCATACCTCCGTGAGGTCTGGCCATGCTGAGAGGGGGAAGGCGTCCTGGGGCCCACCCGCCAGGGGCCCCCAGGGGCCCGTGGGCGCTTCTGCCTCTCGGCCCCTTGTTGATGGTTGTTTTTATCAGGGTTCGATGGTCGTTTTTCTCCGAGTTTGATCAGGCAGACTTCCATGAGGTGTGGCCATGCTTAGAGGTGGAAGGCATCCCGGGGTCCGCCCGCCAGGGGCACTCAGGGGCCCTGGGACACTCCTGCCTCTCAGCCCCTTGCCGATGGTCCTTTTTCTCCGAGTTTGATCAGGCGCATGTTCGTGGGGCACCCGGTGCTAAATCATTCGTAGACGATCTGGGTCAGGGTTTCGTAAGTAGCAGAGAAGCTACCTTGCTGCGATCTATTGAAAGTCATCCTCTGAGCCAAGCTTTTGTCTCTTTCCGTGCGTGGGCGCCCGTGGAAGCCTCCCTCCATCACACCCAGGGGTGGGCCCCTCTACCGCCTGGCCGGCGGGAGGGATGCGGAGGGGGTAACGCGGGCCTGTGGGAGGCTGCCTCTACCACGTGCCCTTCGGCACGGGTGCCTCCCCCTCCCGTCCCTGCCCCACCGAGGTGCGGGGATGGGGGCCACACCTTCCCTTGCGGGTCAGCAGGGTGACCAGATGGCCTGGGCCGCCGCCGGCCAGGCCTCCCCTTCCCACTGTTGCATGGGCAAGTCGAGCAGGGAGGCAAACAGCAGCAGCGCCTGGCCACCCTCGCTAGACTGCAAGGGCGACTGGGTACGGCATCCTCCCAGGCCATCCAGGCGCTGGGTCGTCCTGGGTCATCTGGCTGCCTAGCTGCGCGACCAGATGGCCCTGCAGGCAGGGTGACCAGATGACCCTGTGGGCTGGGCGACCAGATGGCCCTGCGGGCTGGCGGCCGGGCTAACTCCAACTTTTGTCCTTCCCCAAGGTTCTGTAAGTCCCCACTACATGGGGGCTTAATAGTCGACAAAAATGGGCTCCCCGGGCAGGCCATCGGGGAGAGGACGTGGCCTGGGCTTAACCCTCCTTGGTTCCGGCCCAGGGTCTGGGTGCTGGGGACAGGGGGGTCCACCGGGAGGCTCTCCCCAGGCCCGGCTAGGGTTGGTAGGCTGGGCCTGGGGCCTGAGCTCCGTCCTGCAAGCCGGCCGAGGTTCTGGGCGTTCATCGGGGCCAAGGGAGGCTCTCCCCGGGCTGGCTAGGGTTTCGGAAGCAGGGACCGGGCCCGGGGCTTGAGCTCCGTCCGGTAGGCCATGGGGTTGCTGGAGCCTCCCCGTCCCACAAGCAGGCCGAGGTTCCGGGCGTTCATCAGGGCCAAGGGAGGCTCTCCCCGGCCTGGCTAGGGTTTTGGAAGCAGGGACCGGGAGAGGGCCCGGGGCTTGAGCTCCGTATTGCCGGCCATGGGTTTGCTGGAGCTTCCCCGTCCTGCAAGCCGGCCTGGGTTCCAGGCGTTCATCCGAGCCAAGGAAGGCTCTTTCCCCGGCCTGGCTAGGGTTTCAGAAGCAGGGACCGGGAGCAGGCCCCGGGCTTGAGCCCCGTCCGGCAGGGCCCGGTGGTGTGGCAATACCCCTCCGTCCTGCAGCCCTGGAGCCCCTGGAACCCTGGAGCCCCCGGAGCCCTACAGCCCCTGGAGCCCTGGAGCCCCCCTGGAGCCCTGCAGCCCTGCAGCCCTGGAGCCCTGCAGCCCCGGAGCCCGGAAGCCCTGGAGCCCCCAAGGAGCCCTGCAGCCCCCGAGGAGCCCTGCAGGCCCGGGGAAGGTAGATTGGCGTCATTTCGGTCCCGGCCATCTGGTCGCCCCTCTCTCCTCGGCCATCTGGTCGCCCGCAATGCTTTCCTATGGATCGACTAGATGGCCGGACTTCCCTGGAAGTCCCTATGAGGTGTCATTCGCCTCCCGGATCCCAGCCAGGGCTCCAGGAGGTCGGGCACGTTTGCGCCCTGGGTCCCCTCTGTCACCTCGAGTGCACGGATTACAAGAAAGGGGGGTAATTTTCCTCCAGGTTAGTAGGTGCAAGGGTTTGCCTCCCGTGGCTGGTGGTTCCCTGCTGGGGACCAGATGGGCGATGCCCAGGCAACACCTCCCAGGCATCTGGGGCTCCCTCCTCCGGGCCGCAAAGTGGCAAAGTACCCGGGACGGGCTCCATGGGTCCCGGGCCCTGGAGCCCCGGAGCCTTGGAGCCCTGGAGCCCTGCTGCCCTGGAGCCCCCGAGCCCTGGAGCCCAGCAGCCCAGCAGCCCTGGAGCCCTGGAGCAATGGAGCCCCGGAGCCCTGCAGCCCTGCTGCCCTGGAGCCCTGCAGCCCCGGAGCCCTGCAGCCCCCCCGAGCCCTGGAGCCCTGCAGTCCCCGAGCCCTGCATCCCTGCAGCCCAAGAGCCCCGGAGGCCCAGAGCCCCGGAGCCCCTGAGCCCCGAGCTGGGTGCCCGGGCCCTGGGCCCTGTCCCCCGGCCTGCTGTACTGCCAATAGCCCAGGTCAGGGTTCCGTTGCGCCCAGGCAGTCCTACCCTGCTTGTCAAAGTGCCGGGGGGCCCCGGGTCGGAGGGCCTGTCGGGGCCCCCTGGGAGCCTCAATGGCTGGGGCCCAGCTGGGCCTCTGGGGCTCTGGGCCTCCGGTCGGCCATGCGGCGGAGCCCGCTGACTCCTTCGTTGAGGCAAAGGGTGTCCAGATGGCTCCTTTTTCATCTGGTCGCCCGGATCCCCTCGGCCATCTGGTCGACCGCAATGCTTTCCTATGGGGCGACCAGATGACCGAACTTCCCTGGAAGTCCCGATGAGGTGCCATTCGCCTCCCGGATCCCAGCCAGGGCTCCAGGAGGTCGGGCTTGTTCATGCCTTGGGTCCTCTATGTGACCTCGAGTGCACAGATTACAAGAAAGGGGGGTAATGTTCCTCCGGATTACTAGGGAGAGGGTCAGTCAGACCTCCGGAGATTCTGAATCAGGGGAAAGCAGCCCTGGGGCCTGCCCGCCGGGGCCCCCAGTGTCCTGGGGACACTCTTGCCTCTCAGCCCCTTGCCGATGGTCCTTTTTCACCGAGTTTGAGGGGGAAGGTGTCCCGGGGCCCGCCTGCCAGGGTCCCCCAGGGTCCCGGGGACGCTTCTGCCTCTCAGCCCCTTGCCGATGGTCGTTTTTCTCCGAGTTCGATGGTCGTTTTTCTCCGAGTCTGATCAGGCAGACTTCCATGAGGTCTGGCCATGCTGAGAGGGGGGAGGCGTCCCGGGGCCCACCCGCCAGGGGCCCGGGGATGCTTCTGCCTCTCAGCCCCTTGCCAATGGTTGTTTTTCTCTAAGTTCGATCAGGCATACCTCCATGAGGTCTGGCCATGCTGAGAGGGGGAAGGCGTCCCGGGGCCCGCCTGCCAGGAGCCCCCAGGGGCCCGGGGACGCTCCTGCCTCTTGGCCCCTTGTCGATGATCGTTTTTATCAGGGTTCGATGGTCGTTTTTCTCAGAGTTTGATGAGGCAGACTTCCATGAGGTCTGGCCATGCTGAGAGGGTAAGGTATCCCGGGGCCTGCCCGCCAGGGGCCCCCAGGGTCCCGGGGACGCTCCTGCCTTTCAGCCCCTTGCCGATGGTCCTTTTTCTCCGAGTTTGATCAGGCACAGACCTCCGTGAGGTCTGGCCATGCTGAGGGGGGGAAGGTGTCCCGGGGCCCGCCTGCCAGGGGCCCCCATGCCTGGGGGTGCTTCTGCCTCTTGGCCCCTTGCCGATGGTCGTTTTTCTCCGAGTTCGATGGTTGTTTTTCTCCGAGTTTGATCAGGCAGACTTCCATGAGTTCCGGCCATGCTGAGAGGGGGGGAGGCATCCCGGGGCCTGCCTGCCAGGGGCCACCAAGGTCCCGGGGACGCTCCTGCCTTTCAGCCCCTTGCCGATGGTCGTTTTTCTCTGAGTTTGATCAGGCATACCTCCGTGAGGTCTGGCCATGCTGAGAGGGGGGGATGGTGTCCCGGGGCCCACCCACCAGGGGCCCCCAGGGGCCCGTGGACCCTTCTGCCTCTCGGCCCCTTGTTGATGGTCGTTTTTATCAGGGTTCGATGGTCGTTTTTCTCCGAGTTTGATCAGGCAGACTTCCATGAGGTGTGGCCATGCTTAGAGGTGGAAGGCATCCCGGGGTCCGCTCGCCAGGGGCACTCAGGGGCCCTGGGACACTCCTGCCTCTCAGCCCCTTGCCGATGGTCCTTTTTCTCCGAGTTTGATCAGGCGCATGTTCGTGGGACACCCGGTGCTAAATCATTCGTAGACGATCTGGGTCAGGGTTTCGTATGTAGCAGAGCAGCCACCTCGCTGCGATCTATTGAAAGACATCCTCTGAGCCAAGCTTTTGTCTCTTTTCGTGCGTGGGCACCCGTGGAAGCCTCCCTCCATCACACCCAGGGGTGGGTCCCTCTGCCGCCTGGCCGGCGGGAGGGATGCGGAGGGGGTAACTGTGGTTCTGAAAATTCCGGACCCCGCCATAATGGTGTACCAAGGCCTAAACACTCGTGCAGAAAATATCATCATACCACGACGAATTTGGTATCAATAGACCGGTAATGATCAGGACATTATGCCTGTGTATTTGCGTCACGATCGAGTGATGCTATCACCCTTAAATCACTGTTCTTGTCCTGAGCCCACGGCATCCATCTTGTGTCTTGCCCTCATATAGTCAATTGATTATAGGCTGAATTTGATCCAAAGGACACGTCCACCTTTCTCTGACTTCTCCATGACCTGAACAGGCTGAATCTGCCTACGTGATGTTGGCCTCACCAAACCAGTCCATGCCCTCTAGTCAATCTATATTAAAGATCTGAGCAACTTGTTGTGTACATTGGCCTGAGCAAGATTAGAAGGCCGAATACAGTAGCCATGCCTGTTTATGACCCACAAGCATCTCTTATCCTACATTTCTATCTTCCACACCTGGCTCTGTTTCTCTGCTTCTGGGCTTTTACAATGGGGAGGTGACTGTTTATATGATGGGGAGGAAACCAGTTCTATTGTGAGCTTCTCCGGCCTGCACAGGAAAATATGTGAAGTTTGACATATGTTCATGATGGAAGATGGGTTGGTCAGTTTGGGCAAGTAGAATGGAATTCATAATTATAGCCTGCTTTGTTATGGTACCATGGAAGCGACCTACAATGATGTGTGTCACAGCAAGAATGTGAGCCTAGGGGCAAACTTTTTGTATAAAAAGCCTGCCTGAGAAATCTCAGGCAGGCTCCCTCTTTCAATTGTAAAACTACGGTTGGACGACGAAGCCTCATAATTAATTATAATAAAGATGTCGTTTAATTTTACAGATTGGCTGTCAATTCCTTTGCTGCTTTATTATGCAAAATGCTGGATAGATCCCTGGTGGGGAGAGTGAGTCATTTTCTACTTTTCATCAGTTGGCTGCCCAACTCGGGGCCTTATCATGGAGTGGTTATCTACAGGAGTGTTTTGTCAAAGGATGGAAAAACTGCTGGGGAAGACAAGACAGAATTCTACCAAAAAGAGGTACTCTGGGCACAGGGTTTTCTGGGGGATTATCTGTCTCTGTGGCCCAGTGTGTTTTTTGATTTTTCTGACTTAAAACTCTCCTAAAGATGTCACTCCTGACTAAGGAACCCATTCTTTTTTTTGCTGTAAGTATTTTTTAACAGACTGTTAGTGCAGTGGGGAATTGACAGTTACAATTTGGATAAATATTTTTGTATATGCAAATTGCAATTTGTATAGGCAGTTGAAGAGATATTTTCTCCATCTGTTTTCGTTGAAGAATAAAAATGGGTCGCTCCCAGTCTTTTTTGGTTCTGAGTCCTTAGTTATTTATTGGTCGCAGAAATGTGACGCAGTCCTTAGTTATTTATTGGTCGCAGAAATGTGACGCGGTCCTTAGTCTTGGTTGCTTTTGTAGATTATCACTGGTTGCTTTTGTTAAGATAATCTTTGGTTTGGGTACCGGTGCATTTGGTTCATTTGGTAGGCCTTTGGTTGCTGTGGTTCAGATTATCGTTGGATAATCTTCCTCAGTATTGGTTCCTTAGTATTATTTGAACACTGCAGTATTCAAAAACCGTGGGTCACGTACATTTGCGTGTATATCGTTGGAGATAGCCCCATGAAGTTTGAAACCCGACTAGTGAGCGCAGATGCCTGGTCGCTTTGTTTTGTATTAGTATTGACTAGGTTGCAACAAAGGATTCCCGGTTGGAGGATTCGCGTCTGATATCTCCGGTTGGAACTCCAATTTATGAGCTGTCTCTAAAAGGTCTGGGAGGCTGTCCCTTTTGCAGCCTTCTGGAAATCTGTTGAAGAATTTAAAAAAAACAAGAAAAATAGGAACTAAAACGTTTTTGTTGTAAATATGGTTTACAACTAGTATTGGCAGGTTATTTTTTAACACAGTCTGTAGGCTGTTCCCTGTCCCTGTCCTAAGTGTTGACCTATGGGTTAAAATGTGTGTTTAAATGTCTATGTTGTTTGTGGGTTTTGTTGTAAATTGCGACGGCGCTATGTACAAGAACGGCGCTATGTACAAGAAATGGTTAGAGCGCGCTGTTTTGTGTGTCCTGAGTGTTTGACCCCCTTCTGTTTTGTGTCTGGAATGAGCTCAATGCATGTATGTGTATGGGTCACGTTCAATAGATGTAAATAAGGCTCCAAGAAAAAAAAATGAAAAAACGAAATTGCCTGTTCTTTAGACGCACGGTGTTAGATGTTCACAGCCAAGTCTTTTCAGCTGTAGTATATCTAATAAGAATGTTCATTCAGCCAGCACCTCTCTAGTTAAACACGGGTGGTGGAATTTTGCCAACAGTCCTTTTTAAATAATTGTGGCGCAGTAATCTCACGCAGTCCCAGTTAGACAGCTGCGCCTAGACTTGTGTGTTAATATGTATCTAAATAATAGGCTAGGGATGTAGTGAGCGTTTTACATGTAGAACAGTCACAAATAGCAATAATTAGGCTTCATTAGGAGGAAAAAATTATTAATTATGAAAAATAATTATTAAAAACAAAGTGCTACAAAAATCGTTTTTTAATATTTGTGAAGCTTAACACTCATACTATGACCCCCTAGCATTAAAATGTTTGATTTAAGTTATGTTGTACCACGAAAATGACCAAACACTTCTGTGCGCAATTTCCCTTACCCTAGGCGCAAACAAGCTCATTTCTATAAGGTATAACTTAGTATTTTCACATGTATGACTCATAAATTAGGTAGTAGGCATTCTAGTAATACCCATTATGCCATAAAATTATAGGATATTTATTTCTTAGTATCCAGAATGCAAAAGTCGATTTTCAGATAAATAGACTGTTTTGAATGGTTTCAGGGCCCCTTTTTAAAGCGTCACTTCAGTAAAATGCATACATTTAGGTCATAATATGTGTTTGCAGGTTGTGCCTTCTTATGATTCAGCGAGTCAATGTGTCATAGAAATTGTTTTAAATATAGTGAAATATTGCAGATTATGTGGAAGTGGTTAAACCTACTGGCCTTGTCAGCTTCAGTTACCATGAGCAGGGGACTGGCAGAACCTGTATAACGTGTTCCAGCAGTAGCGGCCGAGATGTTATCTTGTAAGGCTGTCTTGTTGACATTTGTGACCTTTTAATTAGGGCCCCGCCTGTGGAATGCAGCATGACATGGTTAAACATGCATCTGATGCTAACTTCAGCTGTCTCTTTGTATTTAAATCCATGCCCCTGCCACGGTCCTGACCTGAGGACACTTGAATAGCCTGACTTGCTCCGATAAATTTAATTCCTGCTCATGTTCATAATTTAAAAGTATCTTCTTAGAGCGTTACAAATCTGACATTAGCTGGAATGGGATTTTCGTTTTTGGGAACTAAAATAAGCAAAGGATGCAGGCCCATGTACAGCAATGATGATTACATTTTAGCCAAAGAATAAATAATAGCTCCAGCATGTTCCTACAAAACGCTTGTTGTTCGGTAAATTATGTCATCAACACATTTGTCTCAAATTAGAAATACGGCAGGGCTGGCACAGCATTGCAGCCCGCTAATAATAATAAAAGGAACACTATTTAATTTGTAAAACTGCAGCCTCATTTGTCAGTGCCCTGAAGGATTGTAGAGCCCACACGTGGTTTGCATAGCTCCCAGTTGCTTTCAAAATGCTGCACACAAGCGCTTCATATGAGATGTAGTTGATTGTATATGATTTAAATCTGTAACCTTCATTCATTGCAGGCTGGCTTGTTCTCATTTGCCGCATTCACATTACATCTGCGTTAAAAGCGCACATCTGAGATAATAAACAAATAGGAAAGGTATTCCTCATGCAAAATTGTAGCACCTGCACTTCATGTCTTACAAATTAAGCACTGTGTAAAATGAGGGAACATGATTTAAAAAGGGCAAATGCAAAAGTGATTTCTTTAAAAAAATATCAAACATTCTGCTAAATGATCTGTAGAACTGGTATATGTGTGTCTCCATGCTAGGAACTAATTTTTTTTAGTTAAGTTTATTTGACAAAAAGAAAAACGAAGTGTTACATTGAGTTTTAGATAGGCAATAAGTAGAAGCCCTTCCCCAAAATTCTGCAACTTAAAGGCCTTAGGCCTGAGTGAGAATGGGCGCTTTTGCAAGGTACATGGAAAAAAAAAGTTACAGGTAAGTAATGAAAAGTTTTTATATGTCACGTTGTGTCATGTTTTGTAGTCTGATAAAAAGGGTTATAATTGATGTTGTATTATGAGAAATGTGTGTGTTGTGTATCTTTTCTGCTTCATCCTACAGATAATTCATGGATTAATTCACAAGACACGTGAGTTGGCTGGTTGAAGAGAAATGGTTTTTTTTGTTGTTTTTTTTGCGTAATTTCTTTAAGAAAAAATGTGTGTGTTTATGTTTCATTTGTAAATTTGGTCCACTGAAACGCGTTATTTGACACAGCGACGTTATAGTTGACTGCAGGGTATCAATTACCTGATGCCCTGCTGTCAAAAAGAAGGGTATAGGATTTTAGACTTAACAATTGAGATTGGGCAGCAGGTTTATAGTGTAAAGTACATGTGCCATGGTATTGTGCATGACCACTTATTCATATATGCTATTGTTTTCTCTGTACTGCTTCTTTGTGTTTTATATACAGCAAGTATATCTGATGGCTTGATATGAGTATTTATTTTTGTTAATTTTTTGTGTGTATGTTCTGTCCTATGGTGCTACTTTGAATTACAAGTTCCCCTGTGTTGTGAAGGAACGCATATGACGATATGCATTGTTTCACAATAAATTGGATGAATTTGTATTAAGATAAATTTCACAGATATGGACCTCATACTGTGAGCGAGTAAGGCAGCAGTTTTTCCAGTGCATGCCTAAATTTGGCTGTAATGATTTTAAAGAAAACTAAAATGATATACTGGATCAAAGATTGCCATCCGTTGTTAGTCACTTAACTGCCTTTTTCCTTAAGGACAGGCAGCTCTGCATTTATGTATCCTTGATTGGGCCTAAGGATGGAATTATAGATCCGTGACTAAAGGTGGCCTAATTTCGATATCGCATTTTTTTTGATCGCATTTTTTGATTCCTGAATAAGTTTATGGATTCATTTTTTTTCCCTGAAGAGACAACTGAACATTAGTTAGAATTACCGTGTAGGGTATAGATTGTCAGCGGTAGAGCTAAATTTCTGTAACATTGGTCTTTCATGTATCCCTGTGCTCTTGGTGCTGTGTCACATGCCTTAGGCCACCCAAGCAAACTCTTGTCCTTCCTATAGATTTTTCTTTTTGCTTCTTCCCTGACCAATGCTGCATCATGTTGAGTTATTGAAGATTTTAGTTGTGTCGTACTTCCATTTTCCCTTCTCCATCTTCCTTTCACCAGTCAACCCATTTATTATTGTGGGTGTATTGTTCATGTTCACACTTCTAGACTGCAGTGATGTAGTAGGAACCCCCTTATGCCACATACATTCCCTTTTTGATTGATCAGACTAGTTTTCAAGAATTTTCTTTAGGCCCACTTCAAATGTCTTTTCAGACTGACTGTCAGGATAGTGATAACCTGGTTAATTGACCCAATACAAGTTTTCCATCTCAATAGGAGATTTTCCATCTCAATAGGAGATATCTCAAGTTTACATTCTTTTTAGTAAGACATATTTTTAATGTCTATTTTTAATTTTTCAGTTCTCTTCTGTTTCTGCTGTTTCAATTTTTTAATAAGATGTGTTCTAATCATGCAGATACCAGGACTCTCTAGTTCTTGTCCTTTTGTCTGCACAGTTGATCATTAGCCTTTGTATTACATAGCGCATTTGATGCACATTGTTTAAAAAAGGGACTTCTTCATGTCCTTGATAATGTGTATTATGTCATTGCTCTATTTGAGATGCTCTAGATAAGGAGTTTAGTAAGGATTGGTGTCAGTACACCGCGAAATATTACATCGCATTCCGTTACAACGGAATTATTACAACGCAGGATCCATTACATCGGATGCCATTACAACGCATGGCATTACATAGCAGATGGTATTACAACGCATGGCATTACATCATAAGTATAGGTAAGTATACCTTTTTTTAAAAAATGTTATTAAGTTAATTTAATTAATTTAATTTAATAAAATTAAATAAAATACATTTTAAAATAGCCATTAATTTAATTTAATAAAATAATATCTATTTAATAAATGTAATTTTGATAAAAAATGGGAATAATTAAATTTAATTAAAGTAATAAAATTAACTTAAAGTACATATTTTTATAATTGATAATAAATTAAAATAATTGAAATAATTTAATTAATTTAATTAATTTAATTTAAAAATGTAATTAATGAAATAAAATTGATTTAATTTATTAAATATATTTTAATTAATTTAAAAAAAGGTAAATATAATTTAATTAACCCAAAACACAAACCCCTGTACCCCAAAACCCAAACCCTGCCCTAAAACCTAAAAACACCCCTGTACCCCAAAACTCAAACCCTGCCCTAAAACCTAAAAACACCCCTGTACCCCAAAACCCAAACCCTGCCCTAAAACCTAAAAACACCCCTGTACCCCAAAACCCAAACCCTGCCCTAAAACCTAAAAACACCCCTGTACCCCAAAACCCAAACCTTGCCCTGAAACCTAAAAACACCCCTGTACCCCAAAACCCAAACCCTGCCCTAAAACCTAAAAACACCCCTGTACCCCAAAACCCAAACCCTGCCCTGAAACCTAAAAACACCCCTGTACCCCAAAACCCAAACCCTGCCCTAAAACCTAAAAACACCCCTGTACCCCCAAACCCTGCCCTGAAACCTAAAAACTCCCCTGTACCCCCAAACCCTGCCCTAAAACCTAAAAACACCCCTGTACCCCAAAACCCAAACCTTGCCCTAAAACCTAAAAACACCCCTGTACCCCAAAAACCAAACCCTGCCCTGAAACCTAAAAACACCCCTGTACCCCAAAACCCAAACCTTGCCCTAAAACCTAAAAACACCCCTGTACCCCAAAACCCAAACCCTGCCCTGAAACCTAAAAACACCCCTGTACCCCAAAACCCAAACCCTGCCCTAAAACCTAAAAACACCCCTGTACCCCAAAACCCAAACCTTGCCCTAAAACCTAAAAACACCCCTGTACCCCAAAACCCAAACCCTGCCCTAAAACCTAAAAATACCCAAACACCCCAAAACATATACATCAAAACCCCAAAACATATACTCCTATACTCATACTTATTTAAAAAATTTCTTCAATTAATATATTTAATTTATAATATTTAAAAACATAAATAAATATTTTTATTTATAATTAATAATAATTTAAACAATGTAATAATATTAAATAAAATAAAAAAAAATTAGATACTTACCAAAACTTACGATGTAATGGTATGCGTTGTAATACCATCTGCTATGTAATGCCATGCGTTGTAATGGCATCCGATGTAATGGATCCCGCGTTGTATTAGCTGCGTTGTAACAGCATTACGTTGTAATAGTTGCGTTGTAAGTGATACACACCGTTTAGGAACACCTAGGCTTCATCATTAAGGAGATTGTGTATTTACCCCATTAAATAATGTACCCCATTAGACAATGCCACTATGTGAGGGCATCCATTTAGGTTCCCATGGTGTATTGCCACTCCTTTGCAGATTACAGGCCACTTGCTTAACTGTTTTTATATCTGATTTGGAGGAAACTAACAATTGTGTTACATATCCTACATCACTAGGGTCCTGCTGGATCTTCCAGAGTCAAAGGAAGAGTGATTCCCTGCAGACCTGTGATTAACACTAAACCCACTCCCCATCAGTGACCGCTACAGATTGCTCTACAAATCCTGCAACAAGGAAGTCGCGAAGCTGGACAGCGATCATCAGCGCGACATCAGTGGTACCTCCAAAAGCAAGGCATCTGCTTGAAAGGCGTTGCAGAAAAAAGGAGGAGCCGGTTCCTTGTTTTCCACAGGATTAGAGTTATTCATTTGGGCTCTGTACCTGTTATGTGCTGGAAACCTCTGTCAGTGTACATTCCCTTGAGCCCTTGGCCCGAGTTTTGGCCTCACCCACACCTCTTATGCTTTGCACCAGCGGAACGGCAGTGCATCCAAGGATCCACGTTTGGAAAAAGGCACTACATTCTGGTGCCCATGAGAGAGCAGCTTGAGCGTCCTCTGACACTAAATGATGAGTGTTGGAGTCTGAAAGTGCTGCTGACCTTGCTAGGATTGTTGCTAAGTGGTGCTTGGATCTGCACGAGATGCTTTGTGCCCTTGATTAATGAAGAGCGCATCATTTGTAGTGTCTGCCACAAAGAAGAGACACTGGTGCATTGTTTTGAGACATTGAGACTTTCGAGTGAGCTGTGAGTGTTTGCCCGGAGGGCACTCCTACTAAACAGTATTGTCTTCTCATGAAAAAGCCTGAATTGAAGAGGCCCAACGCGAAGAAGACACTGGAAGCGGATTTGATGGACAATAGAAGCCTGCAAGGAGAGGCTTTGGCGGACTCTGGGTATTTTCTGTGAGCTTGAATTGGAGTTTGGAAACTAATTTTTGCTGCTTTGCTGGCATTTGTTTTAAAGTACTATTCTGTTTAGTAAAAGCAGAATGAAGTCTCTCTGTGGAAGTGTACCCCTTTTTCATCTGAGAGCATTGATCAGGAAAGCCACTGTTTCACTTGAACATATAATACATTACTGAAATGCATAGGAAGCTATATAGAATGTTATTAGATAATTCTAGGATTTGCCTTCTGTTTAGGATTGTGGAAAATTATGATTTCATTCGTAATAATGGTCACTACGTCCTCCCGTGGTCTATATGTTCTCAACAACGTGTTTTCTAGTGTTATTCTAAAATGACATTGTCTTTTATGGGTGGGATTGTTTTTGTTGCTACCCAATTGACATCTGTACCCACCTCCCAACCTATGTCTCTTCCTTACTTCTTTGCATTTGACTTTTGCTTTTCCTTTTCTCTCTTGCTTTTTCTGAAATTGTATTATGGTTTTCTGTTAAATTTCTTGATTGGTTACCATTTGCCAGTTGCAGGGTCACGTAGGAGTACCAACGGTTCAGTTTGTGACCTGAGTAGTGGCAGTAGGCCTGCAGGACTTGCAGTGTCCCTATGACCTGCTAATAATCACAGCTGAAGTGCTCTATCAAGATTGCGTGAGCGACATTAGAAAATGGAGATTGTATTGAGGAACGACGATAAAAAGCAAGAGATGAAAAACCGAAATTATAGAATGTTGTTCTCTAAGTGTGGTATAACTTTATCTATTTTAATACTTTTATGTATTCTATTAGTTACTATATTCTGGTTTATTTCTCCTACACAATTGACGTCTGCACCAACTTCTCAACCTACTCTTTCTCTACTGTTTCTTCACATGACTTTCATATTTAACCTGAACATACATTGGTTAGGCCAGAGTTTACTGATAGACCCTTCTGTACAGCTTCTACATCAACACTAGAACATCACTAATTGTTGGGTGGGTGATCTTATACCACATACTACAGATAGAGGTGTTCACTGTTTGGTCCTGCCATATATGGCCTTTGTACCACTATGTGTGTAAGAAGACTTGTCCCGAGAGAGTTGCTAAGTAGTAAGATAATACTACAGCAACCCCTTGATGATCTGATAAGTATAGACCTAGATTCAGACTGACATGGGTTTAGGTTATTGCCTATATAAGGGCAAAAGGAGCGTCTGTGGTTCCGGACCCCGCCATAATGGTGTACCAAGGCCTAAACACTCGTGCAGAAAATATCATCATACCACGACGAATTTGGTATCAATAGACCGGTAATGATCAGGACATTATGCCTGTGTATTTGGCGTCACGATCGAGTGATGCTATCACCCTTAAATCACTGTTCTTGTCCTGAGCCCACGGCATCCATCTTGTGCCTTGCCCTCATATAGTCAATTGATTATAGGCTGAATTTGATCCAAAGGACACGTCCACCTTTCTCTGACTTCTCCATGACCTGAACAGGCTGAATCTGCCTACGTGATGTTGGCCTCACCAAACCAGTCCATGCCCTCTAGTCAATCTATATTAAAGATCTGAGCAACTTGTTGTGTACATTGGCCTGAGCAAGATTAGAAGGCCGAATACAGTAGCCATGCCTGTTTATGACCCACAAGCATCTCTTATCCTACATTTCTATCTTCCACACCTGGCTCTGTTTCTCTGCTTCTGGGCTTTTACAATGGGGAGGTGACTGTTTATATGATGGGGAGGAAACCAGTTCTATTGTGAGCTTCTCCGGCCTGCACAGGAAAATATGTGAAGTTTGACATATGTTCATGATGGAAGATGGGTTGGTCAGTTTGGGCAAGTAGAATGGAATTCATAATTATAGCCTGCTTTGTTATGGTACCATGGAAGCGACCTACAATGATGTGTGTCACAGCAAGAATGTGAGCCTAGGGGCAAACTTTTTGTATAAAAAGCCTGCCTGAGAAAGCTCAGGCAGGCTCCCTCTTTCAATTGTAAAACTACGGTTGGACGACGAAGCCTCATAATTAATTATAATAAAGATATCGTTTAATTTTACAGATTGGCTGTCAATTCCTTTGCTGCTTTATTATGCAAAATGCTGGATAGATCCCTGGTGGGGAGAGTGAGTCATTTTCTACTTTTCATCATAACGCGGCCTGTGGGAGGCTGCTCCACCACAGGCCCTTCGGCACGGGGGCCTCCCCCTCCCGTCCCTGCCCCACCGGGGTGCGGGGATGGGGGCCACACCTTCCCTTGCGGGTCGACAGGGTGACCAGATGGCCTGGGCAGCCGCGGGCCGGGCCTCCCCTTCCCACTGCTGCATGGGCAAGTCGAGCAGGGAGGCGAGCAGCAGCGCCTGGCCACCCTCGCTGGACTGCAAGGGCAACTGGGTACGGCATCCACCCAGGCCATCCGGGCGCTGGGTCGTCCTGGGTCATCTGGTTGCCTGGCTGCGCGACCAGATGGCCCTGCGGGCAGGGTGATCAGATGGCCCTGCGGGCTGGGCGACCAGATGGCCCTGCGGGCTGGCGACCAGATGGCCCTGCGAGCTGGTGGCCGGGCTAACTCCAACTTTTGTCCTTCCCCAAGGTTCTGTAAGCCCCCACTACCTGGGGGCTTAATAGTCGACAAAAATGGGCTCCCCGGGCAGGCCGTCGGGGAGAGGACGTGGCCTGGGCTTAACCCTCCTTGGTTCCGGCCCAGGGTCCGGGTGCTGGGGACAGGGGGGTCCACCGGGAGGCTCTCCCTGGGCCCGGCTAGGGTTGGTAGGCTGGGACTGGGGCCTGAGCTCCGTCCTGCAAGCCGGCCGAGGTTCCGGGCGTTCATCGGGCCCAGGGAGGCTCTCCCCGGGCTGGCTAGGGTTTTGGAAGCAGGGACCAGGCCCGGGGCTTGAGCTCCGTCCGGCAGGCCATGGGGTTGCTGGAACCTCCCCGTCCCGCAAGCCGGCCGAGGTTCCGGGCGTTCAGCAGGGCCAAGGGAGGCTCTTTCCCCGGCCTGGCTAGGGTTTCAGAAGCAGGGACCGGGAGCAGGCCCGGGGCTTGAGCCCCGTCCGGCAGGGCCTGGTTTAGTAGGTGCAAGGGAATGCCCAAACACCCTCCCGGGGCTGGTGGTTCCCTCCTGGGGACCAGATGAGCGATGCCCGGGCAGCACCTCCCAGGCATTCGGGGCTCCCTCCTCTGGGCCGCAGAGTGGCAAAGTACCCGGGACGGGCTCCATGGGTCCCGGGCCCTGGAGCCCCGGAGCCCCGGAGCCCTGGAGCCCTGCTGCCCTGAAGCCCCAGAGCCCTGGAGCCCGGCAGCCCTGGAGCCCTGGAGCCCTGGAGCCCTGCAGCCCCGGAGCCCTGCAGCCCCCCGAGCCGTGGAGCCCTGCAGTCCCCGAGCCCTGCATCCCTGCAGCCCCAGAGCCCCGGAGCCCCAGAGCCCTGGAGCCCTGCAGCCCCAGAACCCTGCAGGCCCGGGGCAGGCAGATTGGCGTCATTTCAGTCCCGGCCATCTGGTCGCCCCTCTCGCCTCGGCCATCTGGTCACCCGCAATGCTTTCCTATGGGGCGACTAGATGGCCGGACTTCACTGGTGGTTCCCTGCTGGGGACCAGATGGGCGATGCGGCGCTCCAGGGCTCCCTCCTCCGGGCCGCAGAGTGGCAAACTACCCGGGACGGGTTCCATGGGTCCCGGGCCCTGGAGCCCCGGAGCCCTGGTGCCCTGGACCAGATGGGCGATGCCCGGGCAACACCTCCCAGGCCCCGAGCCCTGCATCCCTGCATCCCTGCATCCCTGCAGCCCCGGAGGCCCGGAGGCCCAGAGCCCCGGAGCCCCAGAGCCCCGAGTTGGGTGCTCGGGCCCTGGGCCCTGTCCCCCGGCCTGCTGCACTGCCAAGAGCCCAGGTCGGGGTTCCGTTGTGCCCGGGCAGGCCTCCCCTGCTTGTCAAAGTGCCGGGGGGCCCCGGGTCGGAGGGCCTGTCAGGGCCCCCTGGGAGCCTCCATGGTTGGGGCCCAGCTGGGGCTCTGGGCCTCCTGTCGGCCATGCCGCGGAGCCCGCTGACTCCTTCGTTGGGGCACAGGGTGTCCAGACGCTCCTCTTTCAAGCCCGGCCATCTAGTCGCCCGGATCCCCTTGGCCATCTGGTCGACCACAATGCTTTCCTATGGGGCGACCAGGTGACCGAACTTCCCTGGAAGTCCAGATGAGGTGCCATTCGCCTCCCGGATCCCAGCCAGGGCTCCAGGAGGTCGGGCACGTTTGCGCCCTGGGTCCCCTCTGTCACCTCGAGGGCACGGATTACAAAAAAGGGGGGTAATTTTCCTCCGGATTAGTAGGTGCAAGGGTATGCCCAAACACCCTCCCAAGGCTGGTGGTTCCCTGCTGGGGACCAGATGGGTGATGCCCGGGTAACACCTCCCAGGCATCCGGGGCTCCCTCCTTCGGGCCGCAGAGTGGCAAAGTACCCGGGACGGGCTCCATGGGTGCCGGGCCCTGGAGCCCCGGAGCCTTGGAGCCCTGGAGCCCTGCTGCCCTGGAGCCCCCGAGCCCTGGAGCCCAGCAGCCCAGCAGCCCAGCAGCCCCGGAGCCCTGGAGCCCTGGAGCAATGGAGCCCTGCTGCCCTGCTGCCCTGCTGCCCTGCTGCCCTGCTGCCCTGGAGCCCTGGAGCCCTGCAGCCCCGGAGCCCTGCAGCCCCCCCCGAGCCGTGGAGCCCTGCAGCCCCAGAGCCCCGGAGGCCCAGAGGCCAAGAGCCCCGGAGCCCCAGAGTCCCGAGTTGGGTGCTCGGGCCCTGGGCCCTGTCCCCCGGCCTGCTGCACTGCCAAGAGCCCAGGTCGGGGTTCCGTTGTGCCCGAGCAGGCCTCCCCTGCTTGTCAAAGTGCCGGGGGGCCCCGGGTCGGAGGGCCTGTTGGGGCCCCCTGGGAGCCTCCATGGCTGGGGCCCAGCTGGGGCTCTGGGCCTCCTGTTGGCCATGCCGCGGAGCCCGCTGACTCCTTCGTTGGGGCAAAGGGTGTCCAGACGGCTCCTCTTTTAAGCCCGGCCATCTGGTCGCCCGGATCCCCTCGGCCATCTGGTCGACCGCAATGCTTTCCTATGGGGCGACCAGATGACCGAACTTCCCTGGAAGTCCCGATGAGGTGCCATTCGCCTCCCGGAGCCCAGCCAGGGCTCCAGGAGATCAGGCTCGTTCGTGCCTTGGGTCCCCTATGTGACCTCGAGTGCACAGATTACAAGAAAGGGGGGTAATGTTCCTCCGGAGTACTAGGGAGAGGGTCAGTCAGACCTCCGGAGATTCTGAATCAGGGGAAAGCAGTCCTGGGGCCTGCCCGCCGGGGCCCCCAGTGTCCTGGGGACACTCTTGCCTCTCAGCCCCTTGCAGATGGTCCTTTTTCACCGAGTTTGAGGGTAAAGGTGTCCCAGGGCCCGCCTGCCAGGGGCCCCCAGGGGCCCGGGGACGCTTTTGCCTCTCAGCCCCTTGCCGATGGTCGTTTTTCTCCGAGTTCGATGGTCGTTTTTCTCCGAGTTTGATCAGGCAGACTTCCATGAGGTCTGGCCATGCTGAGAGGGGGAAGGCGTCCCGGGGCCCACCCGCCAGGGGCCCCCAGGGGCCCGGGGACGCTTCTGCCTCTCAGCCCCTTGCCGATGGTCGTTTTTATCATGGTTCGATGGTCGTTTTTCTAAGAGTTTGATGAGGCAGACTTCCATGACGTCTGGCCATGCTGAGAGGGGGAAGGCATCCCGGGGCTTGCCTGCCAGGGGCCCCCAGGGGCCTGGGGACGCTTCTGCCTCTCAGCCCCCTGCCGATGGTCGTTTTTCTCCGAGTTCGATGGTCGTTTTTCTCCGAGTTTGATCAGGCAGACTTCCATGAGGTCTGGCCATGCTGAGAGGGGGAAGGCGTCCCAGGGCCCACCCGCCAGGGGCCCCCAGGGGCCCGGGGACGCTTCTGCCTCTCAGCCCCTTGCCGATGGTCGTTTTTCTCTGAGTTCGATCAGGCATACCTCCGTGAGGTCTGGCCATGCTGAGAGGGGAAAGGCGTCCCAGGGCCCACCTGCCAGGGGCCCCCAGGGGCCCGGGGACGATCCTGCCTCTCGGCCCCTTGTCGATGGTCGTTTATATCAGGGTTCGATGGTCGTTTTTCTAAGAGTTTGATGAGGCAGACTTCCATGATGTCTGGCCATGCTGAGAGGGGGAAGGCGTCCCGGAGCCTGCCTGCCAGGGGCCCCCATGGGCCCGGGGACGCTCCTGCCTCTTGGCCCCTTGCCGATGGTCCTTTTTCTCTGAGTTTGATCAGGCACAGACCTCTGTGAGGTCTGGCCATGCTGAGGGGGGAAAGGTGTCCTAGGGACCGTCTGCCAGGGGCCCCCAGGGGCCCGGGGACACTTCTGCCTCTTGGCCCCTTGCCGATGGTTGTTTTTCTCCGAGTTCGATGGTTGTTTTTCTCCGAGTTTGATCAGGCAGACTTCCATGAGGTCCGGCCATGCTGAGAGGAGGGGAGGCATCCCGGGGCCTGCCTGCCAGGGGCCCCCAAGGTCCTGGGGACGCTCCTGCCTCTCAGCCCCTTGCCGATGGTCATTTTTCTCCGAGTTTGATCAGGCATACCTCCTTGAGGTCTGGCCATGCTGAGAGGGGGGAGGTGTCCTGGGGCCCACCCACCAGGGGCCCCCAGGGGCCCATGGGCGCTTCTGCCTCTCGGCCCCTTGTTGATGGTTGTTTATATCAGGGTTCAATGGTCGTTTTTCTCCGAGTTTGATCAGGCAGACTTCCATGAGGTGTGGCCATGCTTAGAGGTGGAAGGCATCCCGGGGTCCGCCCGCCAGGGGCACTCAGGGGCCCGGGGACACTCCTGCCTCTCAGCCCCTTGCCGATGGTCCTTTTTCTCCGAGTTTGATCAGGCGCATGTTCGTGGGGCACCCGGTGCTAAATCATTCGTAGACGATCTGGGTCAGGGTTTCGTAAGTAGCAGAGAAGCTACCTCGCTGCGATCTATTGAAAGTCATCCTCTGAGCCAAGCTTTTGTCTCTTTCCGTGCGTGGGCGCCCGTGGAAGCCTCCCTCCATCACACCCAGGGGTGGGTCCCTCTGCCGCCTGGCCGGCGGGAGGGATGCGGAGGGGGTAACGCGGGCCTGTGGGAGGCTGCCTCTACCACGTGCCCTTCGGCACGGGGGCCTCCCCCTCCCGTCCCTGCCCCACCGGGGTGCAGGGATGGGGGCCACACCTTCCCTTGCGGGTCAGCAGGGTGACCAGTTGGCCTGGGCCGCCGCCGGCCAGGCCTCCCCTTCCCACTGCTGCATGGGCAAGTCGAGCAGGGAGGCAAACAGCAGCAGCGCCTGGCCACCCTCGCTAGACTGCAAGGGCGACTGGGTACGGCATCCTCCCAGGCCATCCGGGCGCTGGGTCGTCCTGGGTCATCTGGCTGCCTGGCTGCGCGACCAGATGGCCCTGCGGGCAGGGTGACCAGATGGCCCTGTGGGCTGGGCGACCAGATGGCCCTGCGGGCTGGCGGCCGGGCTAACTCCAACTTTTGTCCTTCCCCAAGGTTCTGTAAGCCCCCACTACGTGGGGGCTTAATAGTCGACAAAAATGGGCTCCCCGGGCAGGCCGTCGGGGAGAGGACGTGGCCTGGGCTTAACCCTCCTTGGTTCCGGCCCAGGGTCTGGGTGCTGGGGACAGGGGGGTCCACCAGGAGGCTCTCCCCAGGCCCGGCTAGGGTTGGTAGGCTGGGCCTGGGGCCTGAGCTCCGTCCTGCAAGCCGGCCGAGGTTCCGGGCGTTCATCGTGGCCAAGGGAGGCTCTCCCCGGGCTGGCTAGGGTTTCGCAAGCAGGGACCGGGCCCGAGGCCTGAGCTCCGTCCGGTAGGCCATGGGGTTGCTGGAGCCTCCCCGTCCCACAAGCAGGCCGAGGTTCCGGGCGTTCATCAGGGCCAAGGGAGGCTCTCCCCGGCCTGGCTAGGGTTTTGGAAGCAGGGACCGGGAGAGAGCCCGGGGCTTGAGCTCCGTATTGCCGGCCATGGGTTTGCTGGAGCTTCCCCGTCCTGCAAGCCGGCCTGGGTTCCAGGCGTTCATCCGAGCCAAGGAAGGCTCTTTCCCCGGCCTGGCTAGGGTTTCAGAAGCAGGGACCGGGAGCAGGCCCGGGGCTTGAGCCCTGTCCGGCAGGGCCCGGTGGTGTGGCAATACCCCTCCGTCCTGCAGCCCTGGAGCCCCCAGAACCCTGGAGCCCCCGGAGCCCTACAGCCCCTGGAGCCCTGGAGCCCCCCTGGAGCCCTGCAGCCCTGCAGCCCCGGAGCCCGGAAGCCCTGGAGCCCCCAAGGAGCCCTGCAGCCCCCGAGGAGCCCTGCATGCCCGGGGAAGGTAGATTGGCGTCATTTCGGTCCCGGCCATCTGGTCGCCCCTCTCGCCTCGGCCATCTGGTCGCCCGCAATGCTTTCCTATGGGTCGACTAGATGGCCGGACTTCCCTGGAAGTCCCTATAAGGTGTCATTCGCCTCCCAGATCCCAGCCAGGGCTCCAGGAGATCGGGCACGTTTGCGCCCTGGGTCCCTTCTGTCACCTCGAGTGCACGGATTACAAGAAAGGGGGGTAATTTTCCTCCGGATTAGTAGGTGCAAGGGTTTGCCTCCCGTGGCTGGTGGTTCCCTGCTGGGGACCAGATGGGCGATGCCCAGGCAACACCTCCCAGGCATCCGGGGCTCCCTCCTCCGGGCCGCAGAGTGGCAAAGTACCCGGGAAGGGCTCCATGGGTCCCGGGCCCTGGAGCCCCGGAGCCTTGGAGCCCTGGAGCCCTGCTGCCCTGGAGCCCCGAGCCCTGGAGCCCAGCAGCCCAGCAGCCCTGGAGCCCTGGAGCAATGGAGCCCCGGAGCCCTGCAGCCCTGCTGCCCTGGAGCCCTGCAGCCCGGAGCCCTGCCGCCCCCCCGAGCCGTGGAGCCCTGCAGTCCCCGAGCCCTGCATCCCTGCAGCCCAAGAGCCCCGGAGGCCC
Organism: Lissotriton vulgaris; assembly: GCF_964263255.1. NCBI lineage: Eukaryota > Metazoa > Chordata > Amphibia > Caudata > Salamandridae > Lissotriton > Lissotriton vulgaris. Next base: position 537,603,374 of record NC_141693.1, on the reverse strand, counting down.
GGAGGCCCAGAGCCCCGGAGCCCCTGAGCCCCGAGCTGGGTGCTCGGGCCCTGGGCCCTGTCCCCCGGCCTGCTGCACTGCCAAGAGCCCAGGTCAGGGTTCCGTTGCGCCCGGGCAGTCCTACCCTGCTTGTCAAAGTGCCAGGGGGCCCCGGGTCGGAGGGCCTGTCGGGGCCCCCTGGGAGCCTCAATGGCTGGGGCCCAACTGGGCCTCTGGGGCTCTGGGCCTCCGGTCGGCCATGCGGCGGAGCCCGCTGACTCCTTCGTTGGGGAAAAGGGTGTCCAGACGGCTCCTTTTTCATCTGGTCGCCCGGATCCCCTCGGCCATCTGGTCGACCGCAATGCTTTCCTATGGGGCGACCAGATGACCGAACTTCCCTGGAAGTCCCGATGAGGTGCCATTCACCTCCCGGATCCCAGCCAGGGCTCCAGGAGGTCGGGCTCGTTCGTGCCTTGGGTCCTCTATGTGACCTCGAGTGCACAGATTACAAGAAAGGGGGGTAATGTTCTTTCGGATTACTAGGGAGAGGGTCAGTCAGACCTCTGGAGATTCTGAATCAGGGGAAAGCAGCCCTGGGGCCTGCCCGCCGGGGCCCCCAGTGTCCTGGGGACACTCTTGCCTCTCAGTCCCTTGCCGATGGTCCTTTTTCACCGAGTTTGAGGGGTAAGGTGTCCCGGGGCCCGCTTGCCAGGGTCCCCCAGGGGCCGGGGGACGCTTCTGCCTCTCAGCCCCTTGCCGATGGTCGTTTTTCTCCGAGTTCGATGGTCGTTTTTCTCCGAGTTTGATCAGGCAGACTTCCATGAGGTCTGGCCATGCTGAGAGGGGGGAGGCGTCCCGGGGCCCACCCGCCAGGGGCCCGGGGATGCTTCTGCCTCTCAGCCCCTTGCCAATGGTTGTTTTTCTCTGAGTTCGATCAGGCATACCTCCATGAGGTCTGGCCATGCTGAGAGGGGGAAGGCGTCCCGGGGCCCGCCTGCCAGGAGCCCCCAGGGGCCCGGGGACGCTCCTGCCTCTTGGCCCCTTGTCGATGATCGTTTTTATCAGGGTTCGATGGTCGTTTTTCTCAGAGTTTGATGAGGCAGACTTCCATGAGGTCTGGCCATGCTGGGAGGGGTAAGGCATCCCGGGGCCCGCCCGCCAGGGGCCCCCAGGGGCCCGGGGACACTCCTGCCTGTCAGCCCCTTGCCGATGGTCCTTTTTCTCTGAGTTTGATCAGGCACAGACCTCCGTGAGGTCTGGCCATGCTGAGGGGGGGAAGGTGTCCCGGGGCCCGCCTGCCAGGGGCCCCCAGGGGCCCGGGGATGCTTCTGCCTCTTGGCCCCTTGCCGATGGTCGTTTTTCTCCGAGTTCGATGGTTGTTTTTCTCCGAGTTTGATCAGGCAGACTTCCATGAGTTCCGGCCATGCTGAGAGGGGGGGAGGCGTCCCGGGGCCTGCCTGCCAGGGGCCACCAAGGTCCCGGGGACGCTCCTGCCTCTCAGCCCCTTGCCGATGGTCGTTTTTCTCTGAGTTTGATCAGGCATACCTCTGTGAGGTCTGGCCATGCTGAGAGTGGGGGATGGTGTCCCGGGGCCCACCCGCCAGGGGCCCCCAGGGGCCCGTGGACCCTTCTGCCTCTCGGCCCCTTGTTGATGGTCGTTTTTATCCGGGTTTGATGGTCGTTTTTCTCTCAGTTTGATCTGGCAGACTTCCATGAGGTGTGGCCATGCTTAGAGGCGGAAGGCATCCCGGGGTCCGCCCTCCAGGGGCACTCAGGGACCCGGGGACACTCCTGCCTCTCAGCCCCTTGCCGATGGTCCTTTTTCTCCGAGTTTGATCAGGCGCATGTTCGTGTGGCACCCGGTGCTAAATCATTCGTGGACGATCTGGGTCAGGGTTTCGTAAGTAGCAGAGCAGCTACCTCGCTGCGATCTATTGAAAGTCATCCTCTGAGCCAAGCTTTTGTCTCTTTTCGTGCGTGGGCACCCGTGGAAGCCTCCCTCCATCACACCCATGGGTGGGTCCCTCTGCCGCCTGGCCGTCGGGAGGGATGCGGAGGGGGTAACGCGGGCCTGTGGGAGGCTGCCTCCACCACATGCCCTTTGGCACGGGGGCCTCCCCCTCCCGTCCCTGCCCCACCGGGGTGCGGGGATGGGGGCCACACCTTCCCTTGTGGGTCGGCAGGGTGACCAGATGGCCTGGGCCGCCACCGGCAGGGCGTCCCCTTCCCACTGCTGCATGGGCAAGTCGAGCAGGGAGGCGAGCAGCAGCGCCTGGCCACCCTTTGCTGGACTGCAAGGGTGACTGGGTACGGGATCCTCCCAGGCCATCCGGGCGCTGGGTCGTCCTGGGTCATCTGGTTGCCTGGCTGCGTGACCAGATGGCCCTGCGGGCAGGGTGACCCGATGGCCCTGCAGGCTGGGTGACCAGATGGCCCTGCGGGCTGGGCAACCAGATGGCCCTGCGGGCTGGCAGCCGGGCTAACTCCAACTTTTGTCCTTCCCCAAGGTTCTGTAAGCCCCCACTACGTGGGGGCTTAATAGTCGACAAAAATGGGCTCCCCGGGCAGGCCGTCAGAGTGAGAGGACGTGGCCTGGGCTTAACCCTCCTTAGTTCTGGCCCAGGGTCCGGGTGCTGGGGACAGGGGGGTCCACCGGGATGCTCTCCCCGGGCCCGGCTACGGTTGGTAGGCTGGGCCTGGGGCCTGAGCTCCGTCCTGCAAGCCGGCCGAGGTTCCGGGCGTTCATCGGGGCCAAGGGAGGCTCTCCCCGGGCTGGCTAGGGTTTCGGAAGCAGGGACCGGGCCCGGGGCTTGAGCTCCGTCCAGTAGGCCATGGGGTTGCTGGAGCCTCCCCGTCCCGCAAGCCGGCCGAGGTTCTGGGCGTTCATCAGGGCCAAGGGAGGCTCTCCCCGGCCTGGCTAGGATTTAGGAAGCAGGGACCGGGAGCGGGCCCGGGGCTTGAGCTCCGTACGGCCGGCTTGGGTTTGCTGGAGCTTCCCCGTCCTGCAAGCCGGCCGGGGTTCCAGGCGTTCATCCGAGCCAAGGGAGGCTCTTTCCCCGGCCTGGCTAGGGTTTCAGAAGCAGGGACCGGGAGCAGGCCCGGGGCTTGAGCCCCGTCCGGCAGGGCCCGGTGGTGTGGGAATACCCCTCCGTCCTAAAGCCCTGGAGCCCCCGGAACCCTAGAGCCCCCAGAGCCCTACAGCCCCTGGAGCCCTGGAGCCCCCTGGAGCCCTGCAGCCCTGCAGCCCTGGAGCCCTGCAGCCCCGGAGCCCAGGAGCCCTGGAGCCCCCGAGGAGCCCTTCAGCCCCTGAGTAGCCCTGCAGCCCCAGAGCCCTGCAGCCCTGGAGCACCCGGAGCCCTGGAGCCCCCGGAGCCCTACAGCCCCTGGAGCCCTGGAGCCCCCCGGAGCCCTGCAGCCCTGGAGCCCTGCAGCCCTGCATGGGGCGACTAGATGGCCGGATTTCCCTGGAAGTACCTATGAGGTGCCATTCGCCTCCCGGATCCCAGCCAGGGCTCCAGGAGGTCGGGCACGTTTGCGCCCTGGGTCCCCTCTGTCACCTCGAGTGCACAGATTACTAGAAAGGGGGGTAATTTTCCTCCGCATTAGTAGGTGCAAGGGTATGCCCAAACATGCTCCCAGGGCTGGTGGTTCCCTGCTGGGGACCAGATGGGCGATGCGGGGCTCCGGGGCTCCCTCCTCCGGGCCACAGAGTGGCAAAATACCCAGAACGGGCTCCATGGGTCCCGGGCCATGGAGCCCCGGAGCCTTGGAGCCCTGGAGCCTTGGAGCCCTGGAGCCCCCGAGCCCTGGAGCCCAGCAGCCCCGGAGCCCTGCAGCCCTGGAGCCCTGGAGCCCTGGAGCCCTGGAGCCCGGGAGCCCCGAGCCCTGCAGCCCCCCAAGCCGTGGAGCCCTGCAGTCCCCGAGCCCTGCAGCCCCGGAGCCCCGGAGCCCCGCAGCTCCTGAGCCGTGGAGCCCTGCAGTCCCCGAACCCTGCAGCCCTGGAGCCCTGGAGCCCTGGATCCCTGCTGCCCTGGAGCCCTGGATCCCTGCTGCCCTGGAGCCCCCGTGCCCTGGAGCCCAGCAGCCCCGGAGCCCTGCAGCCCTGCAGCCCTGGAGCCGTGGAGCCCTGCAGCCCCCCGAGCCGTGGAGCCCTGCAGTCCCCGAGCCCTGCATCCCTGCAGCCCCAGAGCCCCGGAGCCCCGGAGCCCTGCAGCTCCTGAGCCCTACAGGCTCGGGGCAGGCAGATTGGCATCATTTCGGTCCCGGCCATCTGGTCGCCCCTCTCGCCTCGGCCATCTGGTTGCCCGCAATGCTTTCCTATGGGGCGACTAGATGGCAGGACTTCCCTGGAAGTCCCTATGAGGTGCCATTCGCCTCCCGGATCCTAGCCAGGGCTCCAGGAGGTCGGGCACGTTTGCGCCCTGGGTCCCCTCTGTCACCTCGAGTGCACGGATTACAAGAAAGGGGGGTAATTTTACTCCGGATTAGTAGGTGCAAGTGTATGCCCAAACACCCTCCCGGGGCTGGTGGTTCCCTGCTGGGGACCAGATGGGCGATGCCCGGGCAACACCTCCCAGGCCCCGAGCCCTGCATCCCTGCAGTCCCAGAGCCCCGGAGGCCCGGAGGCCCAGAGCCCCGGAGCCCCAGAGCCCGGAGTTGGGTGCTCGGGCCCTGGGCCCTGTCCCCCGGCCTGCTGCACTGCCAAGAGCCCAGGTCAGGTTCCGTTGTGCCCGGTCAGGCCTCCCCTGCTTGTCAAAGTGCCTGGGGGCCCCGGGTCGGAGGGCCTGTTGGGGCCCCCTGGGAACCTCCATGGCTTGGGCCCAGCTGGGGCTCTGGGCCTCCTGTCGGCCATGCCGTGGAGCCCGCTGACTCCTTCGTTGGGGCACAGGGTGTCCAGACGGCTCCTCTTTCAAGCCCGGCCATCTGGTCGCCCGGATCCTCTCGGCCATCTGGTCGACCGCAATGCTTTCCTATGGGTCGACCAGATGACCGACCTTCCCTGGAAGTCCCGATGAGGTGCCATTCGCCTCCCGGATCCCAGCCAGGGCTCCAGGAGGTCGGGCTCGTTCGTGCCTTGGGTCCCCTATGTGACCTCGAGTGCACAGATTACAAGAAAGGGGGGTAATGTTCCTCCGGATTACTAGGGAGAGGGTCAGTCAGACCTCCGGAGATTCTGAATCAGGGGAAAGCAGCCCTGGGGCCTGCCCGCCGGGGCCCCCAGTGTCCTGGGGACACTCTTGCCTCTCAGCCCCTTGCCGATGGTCCTTTTTCACCGAGTTTGAGGGGGAAGGTGTCCCGGGGCCCGCCTGCCAGGGGCCCCCAGGGGCCCGGGGACGCTTCTGCCTCTCAGCCCCTTGCCGATGGTCGTTTTTCTCCGAGTTCGATGGTCGTTTTTCTCTGAGTTTGATCAGGCAGACTTCCATGAGGTCTGGCCATGCTGAGAGGGGGAGGCATCCCGGGGCCCACCCGCCAGGGGCCCCCAGGGGCCCGGGGATGCTTCTGCCTCTCAGCCCCTTGCTGATGGTCGTTTTTCTCCGAGTTTGATCAGGCATACCTCCGTGAGGTCTGGCCATGCTGAGAGGGGGAAGGGGTCCCGGGGCCCACCTGCCAGGGGCCCCCAGGGGCCCGGGGACGCTCCTGCCTCTCTGCTCATTGTCGATGGTCGTTTTTATCAGGGTTCAATGGTCGTTTTTCTCAGAGTTTGATGAGGCAGACTTCCATGAGGTCTGGCCATGCTGAGAGGGGGAAGGCATCCCGGGGCCCGCCCGCCAGGGGCCCCCAGGGGCCCGGGTATGCTCCTGCCTGTCAGCCCCTTGCCGATGGTCCTTTTTCACCGAGTTTGATCAAGCACAGACCTCCGTGGGGTCTGGCCATGCTGAGAGGGGGAAGGTGTCCCAGGGCCCACCTCCTAGGGGCCCCCAGGGGCCTGGGGACGCTCCTGCCTCTCAGCCCCTTGCCGATGGTCCTTTTTCTCCAAGTTTGATCAGGCACAGACCTCCGTGAGGTCTGGCCATGCTGAGGGGGGGAAGGTGTCCCTGGGCCCGCCTGCCAGGGGCCCCCAGGGGCCTGGGGACGCTTCTGCCTCTTGGCCCCTTGACGATGGTCGTTTTTCTCCGAGTTCAATGGTTGTTTTTCTCTGAGTTGGATCAGGCAGACTTCCATGAGGTCTGGCCATGTTGAGAGGGGGGAGGCGTCCTGGGGCCTGCCTGCCAGGGGCCCCCAAGGTCCCGGGGACGCTCCTGCCCTCAGCCCCTTGCCGATGGTCGTTTTTCTCCGAGTTCAATGGTTGTTTTGCTCCGAGTTTGATCAGGCATACCTCCGTGAGGTCTGGCCATGCTGAGAGGGGGGAAGGCGTCCCGGGGCCCACCCGCCAGGGGCCCCCAGGGGCCCTGGACGCTTCTGCCTCTCGGCCCCTTGTTGACGGTCGTTTTTATCAGGGTTCGATGGTCGTTTTTCTCCGAGTTTGATCAGGCAGACTTCCATGAGGTGTGGCCATGCTTAGAGGCGGAAGGCATCCCGGGGTCCGCTCGCCAGGGGCACTCAGGGGCCCTGGGACACTCCTGCCTCTCAGCCCCTTGCCGATGGTCCTTTTTCTCCGAGTTTGATCAGGCGCATGTTCGTGGGACTCCCGGTGCTAAATCATTCGTAGACGATCTGGGTCAGGGTTTCGTATGTAGCAGAGCAGCCACCTTGCTGCGATCTATTGAAAGTCCTCCTCTGAGCCAAGCTTTTGTCTCTTTTCGTGCGTGGGCACCCGTGGAAGCCTCCCTCCATCACACCCAGGGGTGGGTCCCTCTGCCGCCTGGCCGGCGGGAGGGATGCAGAGGGGGTAACGCGGGCCTGTGGGAGGCTGCCTCCACCACAGGCCCTTCGGCACGGGGGCCTCCCCCTCCCGTCCCTGCCCCACCGGGGTGCGGGGATGGGGGCCACACCTTCCCTTGCGGGTCGGCAGGGTGACCAGATGGCCTGGGCCGCCGCGGGCCGGGCCTCCCCTTCCCACTGCTGCATAGCCAAGCCGAGCAGGGAGGCGAGCAGCAGCACCTGGCCACCCTCGCTGGACTGCAAGGGCAACTGGGTATGGCATCCACCCAGGCCATCCGGGTGCTGGGTCGTCCTGGGTCATCTGGTTGCCTGGCTGCGCGACCAGATGGCCCTGCGGGCAGGGTGATCAGATGGCCCTGCGGGCTGGGCGACCAGATGGCCCTGCGGGCTGGCGACCAGATGGCCCTGTGAGCTGGTGGCCGGGCTAACTCCAACTTTTGTCCTTCCCCAAGGTTCTGTAAGCCCCCACTACCTGGGGGCTTAATAGTCGACAAAAATGGGCTCCCCGGGCAGGCCTTCGGGGAGAGGACGTGGCCTGGGCTTAACCCTCCTTGGTTCCGGCCCAGGGTCCGGGTGCTGGGGACAGGGGGGTCCACCGGGAGGCTCTCCCCGGGCCCGGCTAGGGTTGGTAGGCTGGGCCTGGGGCCTGAGCTCCGTCCTGCAAGCCGGCCGAGGTTCCGGGCGTTCATCGGGCCCAGGGAGGCTCTCCCCGGGCTGGCTAGGGTTTTGGAAGCAGGGACCAGGCCCGGGGCTTGAGCTCCGTCCGGTAGGCCATGGGGTTGCTGGAACCTCCCCGTCCCGCAAGCCGGCCGAGGTTCCGGGCGTTCATCAGGGCCAAGGGAGGCTCTTTCCCCGGCCTGGCTAGGGTTTCAGAAGCAGGGACCGGGAGCAGGCCCGGGGCTTGAGCCCCGTCCGGCAGGGCCTGGTGGTGTGGGAATACCCCTCCGTCCTAAAGCCCTGGAGCCCCCGGAACCCTGGAGCGCCCGAAGCCCTACAGCCCCTGGTGCCCTGAAGCCCCCCTGGAGCCCTGCAGCCCTGCAGCCCTGGAGCCCTGCAGCCCCGGAGCCCGGGAGCCCTGGAGCCCCCGAGGAGACCTGCAGCCCCCGAGGAGCCCTGCAGCCCCGGAGCCCTGGAGCCCTGGAGCCCCCGGAGCCCTGGAGCCCCCGGAGCCCTACAGCCCCTGGAGCCCTGGAGCCCCCCCCGGAGCCCTGCAGCCCTGGAGCCCGGGAGCCCTGGAGCCCCCCCGGAGCCCTGCAGCCCTGCAGCCCCGGAGCCCTGGAGCTCTTCAGCCCCCAGAGCCCTGAAGGCCCAGAGCCCTGCAGGCCCGGGGCAGGCAGATTGGCGTCATTTCGGTCCCGGCCATCTGGTCGCCCCTCTCACCTCGGCCATCTGGTCACCCGCAATGCTTTCCTATGGGGCGACTAGATGGCCGGACTTTACTGGTGGTTCCCTGCTGGGGACCAGATGGGCGATGCGGCGCTCCAGGGCTCCCTCCTCCGGGCCGCAGAGTGGCAAACTACCCGGGACGGGCTCCATGGGTCCCGGGCCCCGGAGCCCTGGAGCCCCGGAGCCCTGGAGCCCTGGACCAGATGGGCGATGCCCGGGCAACACCTCCCAGGCCCCGAGCCCTGCATCCCTGCAGCCCCAGAGGCCCGGAGGCTCAGAGCCCCGGAGCCCCAGAGCCCCGAGTTGGGTGCTCGGGCCCTGGGCCCTGTCCCCCGGCCTGCTGCACTGCCAAGAGCCCAGGTCGGGGTTCCGTTGTGCCCGGGCAGGCCTCCCCTGCTTGTCAAAGTGCCGGGGGGCCCCGGGTCGGAGGGCCTGTCAGGGCCCCCTGGGAGCCTCCATGGTTGGGGCCCGGCTCGGGCTCTGGGCCTCCTGTCGGCCATGCCGCGGAGCCCGCTGACTCCTTCGTTGGGGCACAGGGTGTTCAGACAGCTCCTCTTTCAAGCCCGGCCATCTGGTCGCCCGGATCCCCTCGGCCATCTGGTCGACCACAATGCTTTCCTATGGGGCGACCAGGTGACCGAACTTCCCTGGAAGTCCAGATGAGGTGCCATTCGCCTCCCGGATCCCAGCCAGGGCTCCAGGAGGTCGGGCACGTTTGCGCCCTGGGTCCCCTTGAGGTTCCGTGACGATTCGAACCCGTGTTTTCGACATTGTCGTAAACCTATAATTCCGGTACCAGTGAACCGTAAATGATCCATATAGTACATCCTGGTGTTTTCGCTATGCTATGAGCAAGAGCACTCTTGTTATGAGCACATTTCCAGTACACCAATGGCATCCGTTTTGGAATACGGCATCCATCTCGTATTCTTGCCCTCACATAGTCAATGAACAAACAGTGACCTCTGATCAATTCATTTCGCTAAAGGACACATAGGCTTTAGCCCGGCGATGCACCTTGTTAATGAAACGTAAACCTTAGTTCAGAAACGCTGTGGCCGCATGTCTCGACAGAAGCTGCCTCCTCTGCCTGAGGCCAGTCCTGCTAACTGGTTCTCGTGCTCGTTGGCCTGATCATGATTAGGCGGCCGAAGACAGTAGCCTTGCCCATTTACGACCCACAAACATCTCTTATCCTGCTTTTCTATCTCCTACACCTGGCTCTGCTCCTTTCCTTCTGGGCCTTTATTATGGGGAGGTAACGAAATTTACGATGAGGCGGTCCGGCTCTTGAATGAGAAGATGACATGAGATTATGATTGAACAGTGGGAACCCCTCATTCGTAATGTTTGACATCCGAACTTCGTTGACTGTTCCTGTTTGACGCCAAATATTTATTGTTTAGGATACAAAGTTTAAGAAATGTACGAGTATGTGAAGAATGTTGCCTACAGCTAAAAATTATGTATTTAAGGAGCAACCCACTTAGTACAAATGGAACAGGCTCCTAGAATCTGCCCGTGTGTAGTTTCTGTGACTTCTGTATCCCTGCAGTAATAAACCTTTGGTCTTTGACGCCACCATCGAGAAGCCCGTGTTTCTGTTTATCTGTGCACCGAGACAGGTAGACCTCAGGGGTCTTCGGGTGTGTATCCCTGGCACCTCTGGACCTTAATTAGTCCAGAACTCCAATTGGCACCCAACACGGGGCGACGTCATTCGGTACCGGTCCAAAAGCCTGAAGATTTCGAGAAGCTTAGTGTGAAGATTCCAGAGGGAGGCGCCCCACTTCATCAATCCCGGTATATCGCAAAAGTGGCCCGACGTTCTCTTCCTCGAGGGTTCCCGTTCAGATGGCTGCAGAGGTCCTCTGCCTTGACTGTCGCCCTGTCTTGGACCCGAGGTGCAGACCTTAGTACGGCGAGACGTAGACGGGTTTCTCCTTGGTGACGTCTTCAGTGCCTCAGTTAAGTATTAAGTGGTTGCTAGTTGTTTTTGGTTACTTTGTAAGGATTTATCAATTGGTTGCTTCTGTTCGGATAATCCTTTCAGTTCTCTGACTTGACTTGGTTTTGTAGATTATCACTGGTTGTTTTCGTTACGATAATCTTTGGTTTGGTTTGGGTATCGATACATTTGTTCATTTGGTAGGCCTAAGTTCTAAGTTCGATTGCGCATCTTTGTTTGTGTTTGTTCTGTGTTCCGGTTTGTCAAAATGGTAAGTCGGAAAAACTGTATGTTTTCATGTTTTGGTTGCAACAGGGATTCCCGGTTGGAGGACTCATGTCCGGTTCCTCCGATTGGAACTCCTACTTACGAGCTCTATTGCAAGCATGGTGTGGGTCCTATATCTTATAATGAGGTGTGGGTCCGTTACACGAGAAAGGATGGTGTCCTTAGTTGGCCACTACATGGTAGTTTTGAACCTGAAATCCTTGATAATTTGGAAATAAAACTGTTTAAGAAGAAAGCCCGGCCGGCAATGTTTGATTCTTTCCGTTGTTGGCGAAAAGAATCCAAACAAAGAGAGCTTAAGAAATTGAAGAAAGAGCAAAAAGAGCAAGGGTTGACCTTAATGCAGTCTGCTAAGCAGCTGCAACTCAATGAAACTTGGAAAGCGATAGAGATATCTGATAGAGAACATAATTTGGCGATTGACAAGTGCTACCCTGCCTTGCCATCATGTGCTGCTAAGCCAGTAGAGGACCCTGAAAAGGATCCCCTGTTGTCTTATTTGTTGAGGTCACCTCCACCGTATGCACAGGGTGCTACGGCTCCACCTTTGCCACATGTTTTGTTACCGGCTGCTGGACAGCCTGGGATACCTGCTCCTGTGAATCCAGTTCCTGCACTCCCTGTGGTTAACAATATTCCTCCGTCACCCCATCTTTCAGGGTTGCCTGCTCCTCTGCCTATGCCTGCTCCGCTTATACCTGTTGTTTCACAAGTTGCTTTGCCTGCTACCCCTACTCTTACTGTTTCATCTGTTCCAACTACTACTTTACTCAAAACTTCTGCAAGCTATATGTCTCCACTTTCTGTTCGTCGGAAAATCACAGAATCTGTCACTAATATTCTATCTCCTTTTTACAAAACTCTAATTAAGACTCCTGCCTCTGACTCTACTCAGAGACGTAGTCAGCTTCCTAATGTTGAAGAACGAGGAATATTAGATTCTACGGCCCTTAGGTGGATTTCAAAAGTTGGAAGGTATGATGTACGAGATGTATTGGAAACATTTATGCAATGGAATGAACCGACACAGCGCTATGTGTTCGATGTAATGTGTTCCCTTTTGCGTGAGGATTGGGATGAGGATGACTCTGAATCAGTTCCAGATGATTTAATTCATGTTCAGCAAAAATTTTCTGCAGGTATGATAGTAGGTCAGGACGTAAAAGAAGCGATGGAACTGATTTTAGGTTATAGGTCTGATCCTTCTCTCCGCTCACCAAGGGACCTAGAGAAACGTAGCACAAAACAAGGTTGTCAATACCCGATGAGGGAGGTTCCGCCAATATGGCGCGAAGCCATTCAAGCTGATGCGGTCAATGGTATTGTAGCCGCTCCAGCACAGCTCCAGAGAGTGTGGATAGACATTCCGTGGAAACGAGCTGAAGTGTTAGCAGTAAAACAGGCGTTGCCAGATCCGCGTAAGAATCCAGCCGGGTATTATAAAGAGCTGACTCAGACGGTTCAAGCTTGTGTTATGAACTTAGCAGACAACGACATGCTATTTGGCAATCTAGTGCCGCAACCTATTTGGGCTAAAATTCGTAACGAAAATCATCAAGTTGCCCTAGGTGGTGATTGGGCAGCTATAGTAGCGGCAGATGGTCAACAAATTGGTGGTTCTAAGCCCGAACCCCTGATTGCTAATTTACCTGGTAGGATAATTGATTTAATGAAAACTTTGATGCCAGCATTGCGCGTTAATTGGGACAAATTGTCTGCATGCAAGCAGAAGAAAGACGAAAGCGTCTCCGACTTCTTCACTAGATTTGAAGAAACTTTCGTAGATCACAGTGGTCAGGATATGAGCACGGAGGGAGGCCAGAGATTGTTTGTCGATAAATTTGTGCATAATTTGTTACCAGAGCTTAGTAATAAATTAAAAGATTCTGAAAGTGCGTGGGCTGTCTCTACGACTGCGCAAATCCTTGCAACCGCTCAGTACTATGAAAATAGGGATAAAGAAGAGAAAGAAAAGTCAGAAAAGAAAACAAAAGATTTAAAAACTAAAGTCCTTTTGCAGCAGGCATATCCGCCTCGCACGAATCAGACAAACTCACAGCAAGGGCCATATCAGAGGACCGATTACGGTTACCAAAGACAGCAGGTACAATGGAATCAGTGTGCTTACTGCAAAAAGGAAGGTCATTATAAAAATGAGTGTCCAGTCCTAAATGCGCAAAATAATGGTGTTCCAGCTCAGAGAGGTCGTGGTGGTTTTACGCAAACCCCTAGAGGCCGAGGACGAGGCACTATGCCTCCGCAGACTAATGATCGTCCTTCTAATTATTTCGATCAGCGAAACGGACAATCTGTACAGCCTGGTAGATCTCAACAGTACCATGTTGAAGATTATTGTGAGGTTAGCGAGGAAATTCGACAAGATGAGTACTAGGACAGTCAGTTCCAGTAGATCAGAATGGGCCTTATGTCGCAGTAGCTACATCAGGTGTGGTCGAACCGTTTCTGTTGGATACTGGTGCAGCAAAAAGTTCTATCATGCATGCGAAACTCCCTGGCGCACCTTTGTCTGGCATAACGAACGTTTCAGTAGGTTTTTCAGGCGCCCCTGTTCACAATCCTGTTTCTGGTCCTTTGTCTATTTCTGTTGGGCCTTGTCAATTAAAAGCACCCCTGATTTTGACGACCGGTTTCAATGAAAATCTGCTTGCTTTAGACCTGTTAAAACGCCTGTATGCGACACTGTACTGTTCTCCTTCAGGAGTGCAGCTTACGTTGGGTAAGAGAGTCATCTCCCCAATGTACTTGTCAAAGGATGCGCTCCCACTGGAGCTGCGTTCTCTCCCTGATACTCTTTGGGCGACTGGTCCTAATGATGTAGGTCTTTTGGAAATTCCTCCTTATGTAGTAAGTTTGAAAGCAAATGTTAAATTCCCACGAATTCCACAATATAGGATCTCTAGCGAAGGTGAACGTGCGATTTTATTGATAGTGCAAGATTTGATCCAGAAAGACGTAATAGAAGAAACTAGAGGGAATGTCTGTAACAGCCCTGTCCTGCCGATTCTAAAACGCACTGATCCTTCAAAACCTCCAGTCTACAGATTTGTAATTGACCTTAGAGAGGTTAACAAAATTGTGATTCCACAGTTTCCTGTGGTTCCAGACATTACTGCATTGTTGACGTTGATTCCTGCTACAGCCACATGGTTTTCAGTGATCGACTTGAAGAATGCCTTTTTCAGCATTCCGATAGCCGAGGAAAGCAGGGATATTTTCGGCTTCTCTCTAGGAGGTCGTAGTTTCAGGTTTAAGCGCGCTCCACAAGGCTATTGTGAAAGCCCATCCATTTACAGTCAGGAATTAAAAAGTCAGTTACATTCTTTTGTGCTTCCTCCTGGTTCTGCCTTGGTGCAATATGTAGATGACCTTCTAGTGGCTGCTGATGACGAGGAAACTTGCAAAACAGCTACAATTTCCCTACTGCATCATTTGTCGGATTTACATCACAAGGTGTCACCTTCCAAACTGCAATATTGTTGTCAAGAAGTGACCTACTTAGGTCATCTCTTGTCAAAGGAGGGAAGAAGGTTGACCCCGGAGAGAATAAAAGCAATTACGCAGATGAATGCTCCTAGCACACAGAGAGAAGTGCGTGCGTTTTTAGGTATTACTTCATACTGCAGGCAATGGATCCCAAATTTTTCTCTCTTGGCAAAACCATTGGTGGCCCTGACTGGAAAAGGTGTTCCGAGTCCGGTTCCATGGTCTGACGAATGTCAGCAGAGTTTCTCTGAGTTACGAAATGCACTGTGTTCAGCTCCTGTGTTGGGTACACCTGACTACAACAAGCCATTTACACTCTATGTTCATGAGAGAGAAGGTTGTGCGTTGAGTGTTTTGACGCAACGATTTGGTGATAAACAACGTCCTTGTGCGTATTTTTCATCAACATTAGACCCGGTAGCCAGAGCGTTGCCGAGTTGCTTAAGAGCTACAGCAGCAGCTGCAGTGTCCATTCGACAATCTGCTGGTCTGGTCATGAACAATATGCTAGTAGTCATGGTTCCACATGCCGTGGATACACTCATGAACCGAACGAAAACTCAGCACCTCACCAGCGCTAGATTATCAGGCTATGAGCTGACACTTCTAGCGAGTCACATTCAGATTAAAAGATGCAATGTACTGAATCCAGCAACACTATTGCCGACTAGCCAGGAGTCGAGTGATTCTGAACCCCATGACTGTTGTTTTAGAACCGAGGAGGAGACAAAAGAACGGATTGATCTTAAGGACACTCCGTTACCAGATCCAGATGGCACGTTATATGTTGACAGGTCTTGTTTTAAATTGGAGAATGGTGATGTGACAGCTGCCTACGCAGTAACGACTTTGAGTACGATTGTGGAGACTGCAAGAGTGAGTCAGAATTCTGCCCAAGCTGCAGAACTAATTGCATTGACTAGAGCGTGTGTTTTAGCTAAGGGAAAGAGAGTGAATGTGTTTACAGATAGTCAGTATGCGTTCGGCGTAGCGCATAGTATTGGTCGACTGTGGAAGGAAAGAGGTTTTATTACGTCCCATGGGACTAAGATCCAGCATGGTCAGTTAGTCAATGACTTGGAATCTCTAACCTTACCGACTGAAGTTGCGATTGTAAAGTGCAGTGCTCATCGAGCGGTTACGGATGATGTCGGTCGTGGAAATGCTTTTGCTGATGAGATAGCTAAAAAGACAGTTAGGAATACGATGACTGGGATGTATGTTGCGACGTCTGCGAGATGGATTGCTGAATCGGGAATGTGTGAGGACACAGTGGAAAGTGTGAAAGCAATTCAGGAAGAAGCGACTGAAGAGGAAAAGATTGTATGGAAAGAGAAAACGGGTAAATTGGACTCGAGTGGATGTTGGATTGACTTGTCGGAGCATCAGCGTTGGATGTTGCCTGATGCGTATGTGCTTGCGGCGGTAACAATGGCGCATGGAGCAGCGCACATCAGTTCAAAAGGGATTTGTAAAATGTTGGCCCCAGTCTGGAGGAATGATGGAATCAGTAAGTGTGCAGAAAGAGTGGTTAAGAACTGCATGGTATGCCTGATGCATAATCCTGGTAAGGGAACCCCCACACCCGCTGGACATTTTGCTCCTCCTTCTTGTCCCTTCGAAGTGATTCAGTTGGATTTCATCCACATGGACCGATGTAATAACCTTAAATATGTCCTAGTGGTAGTCTGTGCTTTTTCGAGGTGGATTGAAGCATATCCGTTAAAAGATAACACTGCTTTGTCCACTGCTAAAATCCTCCTGAAAGAATACTTCCCCAGGTATGGAATGCCACGGATTGTATGGTCAGACAATGGGAGTGAGTTCGTAGGGAAAGTTATGCAGAGTGTGTGTGCAGGATTATGGATTAAACAAAAAATTTCATAGTGCGAACCACCCCCAGTCAGCAGGTTTAGTTGAAGGGTACAATGGTACTCTTAAACTGAAACTTGCTAAGATCCAAGCTTCCACGGGTTTGTCCTGGCCAGATGCACTACCGTTGGCTTTGTTATCCACTAGAGCGACTGTGCACTCTCGAGTAGGGCTTAGCCCATATGAGATTGTGTTTGGTCGCCCTGCAAATGTCTGGGGGGTACCGAGACCACGAGAATTTAAGCAGCTAGAGTACCCAATGTTAATTGATTACCTTTTTGACTTGACTGCTAAATTGAGTCTCATTCACCAACAGGTTTTCGATGCATTGCCAAAGCATCCGGAAAGTCCAGGTCACCAGCTGAAACCCGGAGATTTCATCCTCATCCGGAACTTCGGACGGACCAGGAATCTCCAACCAAAGTTTGTGGGCCCCTTTCAGGTGCTCTTGGCGACAAGGACTGCTGTACGTGTGGTTGGCCGGAAAAATTGGGTCCACGCCACTCACACTAAGCGTGTACCCCTTCCACTCCCTTATGACAATTGGGTTAGACAAGGAATTGGTGCCTCCGACACAGAACCTGTTCCTAGATATGTTCCCTTTAGTGATGCAGAACTGACAACTGATTCACCGAACTCTGACTCCCCCCCTGAAGCTGCTTCTTTGATTACTGACCAGAACATTGCATCGAACGAACATTTGTCATCTGCGAATTCGAACATTGATGCTCCTGCTGGAAATAGACTATTCCCGGATCAAACGAAGCCAGGAAAACTGAGATACAACCTTCGTTCTCATTCTAAGGACAAATAAAGCAGGAAACTGCATTTTTCATATTTGATCTATTACATTATCAGCGGCCAGGAAGTTTACTGAACATTTTTGTATTTCCCTGTTTATTTCTGTTGTTTCTTTTACCTTGCCGTCTGGGTCGCCGTAGGGTCGTGGCTTTGTGCCTAGTTGAATTTGCGGGGGCCAGACACAAGGTCGGTCTTTCTGTTGGTTTTGGGAACTCCCAGGGCTGATAGAGGCATTTTCAACTATGTACAAATCATCAGTGGTCACGAGCGGTTGTAGAAGATGGAACTTCCTGGGCTGCGCCGAGAGAATGTAATTTATGCTCGCAGGAATAGATTATACAAAATTTTACATAACAAATGCTTTCTGATGCAATGTGCAATTACATTTTTGATTGTTTTAATAACATTGGTGGGTGGAATTGCCTTTGGTATTCATTTAATCTTTGCACCGATCACGACTACAGTACCTCCCCATGTTCCTGTTTCTCCTACTGTTACTTCTCTTCATTCCTTTCATCCGTTTCCTGAACATGAGCAAGCTTGACGCTCAGAATTTATAAATAACACTTTTGTACAGCTCTTGCACCAACACCAACTGGTAGTTAACACAACGGACTGCTGGGTGTGTGGTTTGATACCACATACCATGGATAAGGGCATCCCCTACCTGGTCTTGCCTTTTAGCTATAATGGATCATGTCGGGCCTTTCAGACAGTATTTGTCTATGCCCTCGAGACCTATCCCCCGCGTCCTCCACGTTCCTCCAAGTATAACTCCGCTAACAAAGCCTTGTTAAAGGGAATAACTGACATGATTAAAGACGTCAATAACACCCCATTTATTCCTAAAGATGAGCTACGAGTTTATTTGAGTTGGAATGCTACGGAGTATAGCATTAGTTTGGGTGAAAACAAGCGTAAGAGCTCCACTCCAGTTTGGGTCGTACCTCACCGAGGTCAAGTCTGTTTGCAAGGTAATGGGAGGAATCCAAGAGCTCGGCTAGGGAAGAGTGACTGTGTTGAAACTTATGCGTATCCATCAAACTCTTCCCCTGCCTTCCTAACTGCTAAGGGTACCTACTTCATCTGTCGAGATAGAGCATATACATGGTTGCCTGTTGACTTTTCAGGTTCATGTTATATTGCTCGACTGTTGCCTCCGACATACACAGCTGCCCCAAATTATCACAAAAACAGAGTTGTAAGAGGTGTCTTTAACAAGGAAGATACTGCTGGTCAGGAAGCCGGAGACTTCTTCAAAGGTTTCCTTCCGTTCTGGGGGCCTATGGCCAATAGTAGAAATCTACGTCAGCTAACACGGGTAGTTGAGTCTACTATTACAGAAACTGCTGGTGCCCTTAGTAACTTAACAGCTGAGCTCCAGGCGGATCGTCTCATGACATTACAGAATCGTATGGTTCTTGATGTAATACTTGCAGATCGAGGTGGGGTATGCAAAATGATCCAATCGAGCTGCTGTGTTTATATCCCTAATAATGCTCCAACAGTGTACGAAGCGATCTCTAAGCTACACAAGATCTCCGACTCTATTCATGTAGACAAGGGAAATTGGTCATTAATGGAATGGCTTTGGACTCTGTTATCAGCGTGGGGATGGAAGGTTCTGATGGTCATTGGTATTGTCTTAGTGTTCCTATTCTCGTGCTGTCTTGTTATCCAGTGTGGTCCTGCCTTGTGTAGCCTCTGTGCTGCAACCTGTTTAAGGAAACCGCTTGTGTTGGGAGACAAGGTACGAGAAAGAATAATGCTACAGCAACATATCACTGACCTGATGAACATCGAGATAGACCCTGACATAGAGTGAGAAATTGCCTATGTAAGGGCAAAAGGAGGGTCTGAGGTTCCGTGACGATTCAAACCCGTGTTTTCGACATTGTCGTAAACCTATAATTCTGGTACCAGTGTACTGTAAATTATCCATATAGTATATCCTGGTGTTTTCGCTATGCTATGAGCAAGAGCACTCTTGTTATGAGCACATTTCCGGTACACCAATGGCATCCATTTTGGATTACGGCATCCATCTTGTATTCTTGCCCTCACATAGTCAATGAACAAACAGTGACCTCTGATCAATTCATTTCGCTAAAGGACACGTAGGCTTTAGCCCGGCGATGCACCTTGTTAATGACACGTAAACCTTAGTTCAGAAACGCTGTGGCCGCATGACTCGACAGAAGCTGCCTCCTCTGCCTGAGGCCAGTCCTGCTATACTGGTTCTCGTGCTCGTTGGCCTGATCATGATTAGGCGGCCGAAGACAGTAGCCTTGCCCATTTAGGACCCACAAACATCTCTTATCCTGCTTTTCTATCTCCTACACCTGGCTCTGCTCCTTTCCTTCTGGGCCTTTATTATGGGGAGGTAACGAAATTTACGATGAGGCGGTCCGGCTCTTGAATGAGAAGATGACATGAGATTATGATTGAACAGTGGGAACCCCTCATTCGTAATGTTTGACATCAGAACTTTGTTGACTGTTCCTGTTTGACGCCAAATATTTATTGTTTAGGATACAAAGTTTAAGAAATGTACGAGTATGTGAAGAATGTTGCCTACAGCTAAAAATTGTGTATTTAAGGAGCAACCCACTTAGTACAAATGGAACAGGCTCCTAGAATCTGCCTGTGTGTAGTTTCTGTGACTTCTGTATCCCTGCAGTAATAAACCTTTGGTCTTTGACGCCACCATCGAGAAGCCCGTGTTTCTGTTTATCTGTGCACCGAGACAGGTAGAACTCAGGGGTCTTCGGGTGTGTATCCCTGGCACCTCTGGACCTTAATTAGTCCAGAACTCCACCCTCTGTCACCTCAAGTGCACAGATTACAAGAAAGGGGGGTAATTTTCCTCCGGATTAGTAGGTGCAAGGGTATGCCCAAACACCCTCCCAGGGCTGGTGGTTCCCTGCTGGGGACCAGATGGGCGATGTGGCGCTCCGGGGCTCCCTCCTCCAGGCCGCAGAGTGGCAAAGTACCCGGGACGGGCTCCATGGGTCCCGGGCCCTGGAGCCCCCGAGCCCTGCAGCCCAGCAGCCCTGGAGCCCTGTACCCTGGAGCCCTGGAGCCCTGGAGCCCCGGAGCCCTGCAACCCCCCGAGCCGTGGAGCCCTGCAGTCCCCGAACCCTGCAGCCCTGGAGCCCTGGAGCCCTGCAGCCCCGGAGCCCTGCAGCCCCCCGAGCCGTGGAGCCCAGCAGTCCCCGAGCCCTGAAGCCCCGGAGCCCCGGAGCCCTGCAGCTCCTGAGCCGTGGAGCCCTGCAGTCCCCGAACCCTGCAGCCCTGGAGCCTTGGAGCCCTGGAGCCCTGCTGCCCTGGAGCCCCCGAGCCCTGGAGCCCTGCAGCCCTGGAGCCCTGGAGCCCTGGAGCCTGCAGCCCCGGAGCACTGCAACCCCCGAGCCGTGGAGCCCTGCAGTCCCCGAGCCCTGCATCCCTGCAGCCCCAGATCCCCGGAGCCCCTGAGCCCCGGAGCCCTGCAGCTCCTGAGCCCTACAGGCCCGGGACAGGCAGATTGGAGTCATTTCGTTCCCGGCCATCTGGTCGCCCCTCTCGCCTCGGCCATCTGGTCGCCCGCAATGCTTTCCTATGGGGCGACTAGATGGCCGGACTTCCCTGGAAGTCCCTATGAGGTGCCATTCGCCCCGCGGATCCCAGCCAGGGCTCCAGGAGGTCGGGCACGTTTGCGCCCTGGGTCCCCTCTGTCACCTCGAGTGCACGGATTACAAGAAAGGGGGGTAATTTTCCTCCGGATTAGCAGGTGCAAGGGTATGCCCAAACACCCTCCCGGGGCTGGTGGTTCCCTGCTGGGGACCAGATGGGCGATGCCTGGGCAACACCTCCCAGGCCCCGAGCCCTGCATCCCTGCAGCCCCAGAGCCCCGGAGGCCCGGAGGCCCAGAGCCCCGGAGCCCCAGAGGCCCGAGTTGGATGCTCGGCCCTGGGCCCTGTCCCCTGGCCTGCTGCACTGCCAAGAGCCCAGGTCGGGGTTCCGTTGTGCCCGGGCAGGCCTCCCCTGCTTGTCAAAGTGCCGGGGGGCCCCGGGTCAGAGGGCCTGTCGGGGCCCCCTGGGAGCCTCCATGGCTGGGGCCCAGCTGGTGCTCTGGGCCTCCTGTCGGCCATGCTGCGGAGCCCACTGTAGGAAGGTACATCCTGACTATGGTTGCCCCCAACTTTTTGCCCTGTGTTTTAGCTGGTTTTGGACATAGTCGACCTGGGACCCTGCCAATCAGGACCCCAGGCCTACTGCTCTCTCTTTAAAATGGATTCCATGTACCCTAGGTACATTTCCAATTGGTACTGGGCCACCCTATCAGACCCTGTAACTCAGGGCATAGGTGTACCCAGGGCTGCCAGGGGCTGCAGCATGTATTATGCCACCCCTGGCTGGCCTCCTAAATTTGACACAACTGGCTGCATGACAGCTGGGGCAAAGTCGTGTAATCACCCTTTGCTGTAGGTGTAGTATACCTATACCTAACCCTAAAATGGACACACAGATTCCTATCAGTCACTCCTATGGCAGGCCTTGACAATCCTGAAGGCAGAGTGCTTGGAATCGTGTGAGATGGTGCTCTGGCATGAGCTGAGCCTGTCTGCAGCTTGCGGAATCAAGTCCTAATAGCTGTTCCATGATATCGCATACCATATACTCTTAAGTGCATTATAATCCTCGCGGTTAAATGCTATCTTTGGTATTGCTTTATCAAAACATGTCGAGTAAGGTGTCATACGAATTGGAATACTAACCCCTCGCCAATTCTGGCGACGGGGTTAGCATTCCACCCTTCTAGAGGGACACGACATGTATGTAACTGTGAACCCCGGTTAAAGTTAACTGAAGCCTCAGCTCCACAAAATGGATGCTGCCACCACAGACACGAGTCTGACCCCCTGCAGCTGGGAGTCCTTCCAGCGAGGGGAGCCTGGACAAAGGGTTTCCTGTCAGGGGCGGTGCTAGCACCGTCCCAGACATGGTTTTGTGTATCCTGGGTAGGCAGGGCTTTACAGGAAGGTGACTGCTGAGTGGCACCCCGGTGCTCACTACGCATAGGCCGGTCTGAACCAGTTCCAGGGGCACACCAGCCCCTGGCCTGGGGAAGTCCGGCATGGCTGAGGGGTGTAACCACCCCCCACCTAGTCCCACCCATAGGCAGGACCTAGTCACCGGGTCAGCCCCCTTTTTTAGTATAAAGATGGGAGCGGGCCCCCTGTTAAAATTAGATCATCTTTGGAATCAAGATACCACTTTCTTCGAAAGGACTTCACGATTTCTTCTTCAAGATTCTCCCTTGTGGCTAAGGAGTAGTCACCCTGCATCAAGCGGGCACCATCCTAAAGAACACTGCGGTCTGCTGCAAGTCCTTCATCACGAATCCGACGACCCAGCTCGACGAGACCCGGCTTCCCTGGCCCCTCTGACCTCTACTCACCTCTACAGCCCAGCTGAGAACCGTGAGTGCGACGAGACCTCAAGGGACCGACGATCGCCAAGACTGCACGACATCTTTACTGCAAGCCCACCGTGTCCTCCACTGGTGAGTGCTTTGGGGTCCGAGAAGCCCCGACCCTGCGCAGCTCCAGCACCCAAGATCAGCCCCCCTGCATCTCCACGATCTGCGTGGGGCCCTTCTGCTGTTTGCTGTGCACCGCGTTGTTTGGCTACTAGCCGGCTGGCTTGTGGCCCTCTGAACGACGCCCAACGACTTCACGACTGCTGGTCTGGTTGCTCCAGGCTGGCCTTTGCTTCCTTCTTCAAGAGAGGCACCCCGGACCCTCCTGGTCCACTCCAGACGCCATTTTTAGGTCCACCGCGTGGGCTTGAATTTGCCAAGGCTTTGTTGCCCAATCCTGGGTCCAGCGACGCCGACAGCTTCTATCTTCGTGGGACAGCTCGATCCTCCATCCTGGTCGCCGACAACGCCTCCTGGTCCGTGAGATCTTCGAGTCAAGCGTCACCCACTCACCTAGTCGAGGTGGCTACCATCCGGTGCCCTCCTGGTGCCCACTGACTACTGGCTAGTAGTCTCGAACTTGGTCCCCTCTGCTTTCAGGTGTCATCTATCTTCAAGATCCAGGCTTGGATCCGACTGAACTTTCTTCACTGGTCACCGGCCAGCATCTTTTCTTCCGGCTCCTGGTCCGTCTACGAGGATTCCCGACGTCTTTTCAGACCTATGCAGCTGCAGCCCCTGGGCTAGGTAACTTCGGCATTTCGGTGCCCCAGCATAGCCTCACTATCCAAGGGTCAGAATCTACTTTCGTTTTCTCCCTACCAGGTCGGGTTCGCCCGAGAACACTAACTTTCTAATTCCTAGCTACCATAGACTCTTGTCCCGCATCTCGCGTGAGAGTGCACACACTGCACCCGAGTCCCCTAGGCCTCCTAGACATAATCTAACGATTCCCTAGTCAAGTCCTAGCGATTCCAAAAGCTATTAGTACTGTACTTACCTGCTAGGAATTTCGCATTCCACTTTCAGAGTATATGGTTTTCCGTGCCCCTCGGGCATTTGTATATACTGTGCTAACTTAAGTATTTTTGTAAGAGTTTTGGTTTGTGCTTAGTACCCTGTCCTCATAAAGAGTACAGGGCTGTTGTGATCTTTAAATAAATAACTGTTTATTTTCATAACACTTGTGTGGTGTCC
Organism: Lissotriton vulgaris; assembly: GCF_964263255.1. Classification (NCBI taxonomy): domain Eukaryota; kingdom Metazoa; phylum Chordata; class Amphibia; order Caudata; family Salamandridae; genus Lissotriton; species Lissotriton vulgaris. Next base: position 537,580,116 of record NC_141693.1, on the reverse strand, counting down.
TTTCACTTGGTATTCAAGGGGTATATGTGTGGTAAACAGCTGGCTTAACGCGCCCTCTCGAGTCTTTAGCCTTAGACTGCTCGTATCCACGCTACTAGGATAGCTGGTCTATAAGGTTGACTTACAACCAATCATCAATAAGGGTTGCTGGACTGATACATAGTGTTCACTAGAATAGTGAGCACTGCATATCAGGCCACCTTCTCACATTGGTGAGCAGCGGTTGGGATTTGAGCTTGCTGTTGTTTTACCACACGTATCCTAAGAATATCTTGCTGAAAGATCACATAAGTACTGTTAGGTACATATAACTAAAGCTTAGAATACTCTGAGTTCTACTGAACCAGCTGTTGTAGCTCCTCAAGGCTTAGCACACCTTGGCTACAACTCTAGCAAGGGACCAGTAGGTAAACACATAGTGTAGGTAGGTGCATCACTTACACCACACTAGAAACAGTATGTCGGACAAAGGAGGAAACACTGAGGTTCCCCTTGTGTCAGTTGACCCTCCACAGGTCATCCCTTCAAGATATACTGCGCTTAGCTTCCATGAGTTACGACAAGTGTGTACCTCTAGGAAGATTAAGCAGGGGTCTAACCCCACAACTGCCTTTCTGATTGGTCTCTTAGAGACTCATGATGCAAGGAGGGCTGGTAACCCAGACCCTTCTAATTCAGATGGCAACATGCCCTCCTTACAGGGTCCCTTTGATGCCCAGGACCATCCTCTTCAGGAAGCAGATGATGCTGATGATGAGGATGATGATTTGGTATCAGGGGATGAGGCAGAAAAGGAACAGGTAGAAGTCAGCAGACTAACCAGGTCCAACTTAAGCAGACATGAGATGGGCACTAGGGGACCCTTGGGGCCACTCTCAGGTCAGCTTAACATTGGGAATGGACGAGATAGATCTCTATCAAGAGGCTCTATCAGATCCCTTCATACCAATGGCTCTCAACGTTCCTCTCAAAGGGGAATGACATCTCCCCAGAGGAGAATGTATGAAGCTAAGGAAAAGGCAGCCAATCTGAGGATTGAAAGGGAAGAACTTGCCCTGGCCAAAGAGAGGCTTGCCTTTGCTAGAGAGCAACAATTGAGTGGGACAGTCCCCACTGGTGGCAGCATTGTACCTAGCAATAGGGAAAGGAGTTTTGATACAAAACACCTTGGTAAGATAGTGCCCCCCTTTAAACAAGGGGATGACATCCACAAATGGATTACTGCTTTGGAGAGGGCCTGCACTGTGCAAGGTGTTCCCCCAAGTCAGTGGGCAGCTATCTTGTGGCTCTCCTTTGAGGGTAAAGGAAGAGACAAGCTCCTCACCACAAGGGTGGAGGATGCTAATGATTACCAAGTCTTGAAAAATGCACTGGTTGATGGGTTTGGCCTAACCACTGAGCAGTACAGGGTGCTGTTCAGGGATACCCAGAAAACTCAGTCTCAAGATTGGACTGACTTTGTTGATTGTGCCACTAAGGCTTTTGAAGGCTGGCTACTGGGTAGTAAGGTTACTGATTTTAAAGGATTGTATAATCTAATTATGAGGGAGCAAATCTTAAATAATTGTCAGAACCAGCTATTACATCAGCACCTGGTAGACTCTGAGTTGACCTCTCCACAGGAATTGGGTAAGAGGGCAGACAAATGGGTCAGAACCAGGGTTAGGCCTAAAAACCAGGGTGGTGACCAGAAAAAGGAATCAACCAAGCCTCAAGAGAAGGGTGGGGATAAATCCACAGAGAAGACTTCCCAAGGGCCCCAAAATTCCAACAAGGGTGGTGGGTCCCAGAATACTCCTTCAGAGCAAAAGAAACCTTATTGTCATACCTGTAAACAGGTGGGCCATTACAAAAGTGATGCCAGTTGCCCTAAAAATGGCAATAAGGGAAATACACCCCCAGGTAATACTCCTAAACCTCCTGTTACCACTAGTGGTAATCCCCCAGGTGGTGGGAGTGCCCCCAAGAATGTGGTGGGCATTACTTTGGGCAATCAGGAGGACTATGGCTTAGCCAGGTTCCCTGACCACACTCTTGTCTGTGAGACTGGCATGGGGTTTGCCAACTTCACTACTGGACCCCACATTTTGGGAAAGTATAGACAAGTAGTTTTAGTGAATGGTCAGAAAGTTGAGGCATTCAGAGACACAGGGGCCAGCCTCACCATGGTGAGTGACCATCTGGTCCCCTCTGCTCAACTGACCCCTGGTTTTACTTATCAGGTGACAGACATTCATGGAATGAAGAGAAGGCATCCCATGGCAGTAGTCAAGCTCAGCTGGGGTAATGTCACAGGGCCCCTGAGAGTGGCAGTGACAGATAACCTACCTGTAGATTGCTTACTGGGGAATGACCTGGAACTCTCAGCATGGGCTGAGGTGGAACAAGAAACTCATTCCAGAATGATAGGCCTATCCAGACAGGTTAGTGGGGCAGTAATAGCTACAGCCTCAGTCCAAGCACCAGTCCTCCCTGAAAAGGTTGGAAGGGCAGTGGTAGCCACTGCCCAGGCTCAGACAGACTTTCCAGAGCAGGATAGGAGGGCTGTGACAGTCACAGCCCAAACACAGACTGAGTGCCCTCCTGAAAAGGTTGGCAAGGTTGAAATGGTCTCAGCCTCTACTCAGACAGATAGTGAGGTTGTGAAGCCTGAAACAATGGATCACTCCACTCAAACAGAGAGCATTGAGGAGGAAGAAGAGTCTTCCCCCTCCCAGACACTAGGTGAGAGCCAGCCTCCTCAGGGAACTGACTCTACCCCTGTTGAAGGAACTGCCCCAGAGGTAGTCAGGCCTAGCCTGGCAGAGCCCCTGATGGCAGTGGACCCTTCCCAGGTGGGACCCAGTCTGGAGCAGGTAACCTGCACCTCTCTACCCTGCCTCAGTCAGCCCAGGGCTGAAGAGATCAGGGAGGCCAGTGGTGGACCCCAAAGGGCCCCCTGTCCAAAAGAACCCCTTAATCAGCAGATTAGGATCACTGAAGCTGGTAAACCTAGACAAGTGAAAATAGAGCAGACTCCTGAGGGATCCCCCTTAAAAGTAGTTAGGGAACTCCCACAGCTGGACACTGTTGAGCACAGCCAAACATGGGGCCTAAAAACCCCAGACCTGACCTGTCCCTCCAGTAAGCCAAACAGAGGGACTCAGCCTCCCGCTTTAGGTAGCCAGAGGCTGACCCTGAGAGCTCAGTGCATCTCAGCTAAAGAAAGAAAGGCACACATGATGAATGGTGATTGGAGGAAGTTGAGCCCAAAGGTAGAGGAGCCTCACTTCAGCACTCCATCCCAGCATCAGCCTTCTTATTTCCCAAGACACACCAGAGACAGAGATTCCCTATGGTGGAGACCCTCAGATACCCTTAGGGTGAGGGGTTGCCTAGTGGACCATGACACAGGGGGAAACCAAGCCAGAGCTGGTACTTCCTTATATGGCCACTTAGGTAATAGAGGCTTACCTGGACAAGGATAGCCTTATCTCCTTTCGTTTGGGGGGGGGTTGTGTAGGAAGGTACATCCTGACTATGGTTGCCCCCAACTTTTTGCCCTGTGTTTTAGCTGGTTTTGGACATAGTCGACCTGGGACCCTGCCAATCAGGACCCCAGGCCTACTGCTCTCTCTTTAAAATGGATTCCATGTACCCTAGGTACATTTCCAATTGGTACTGGGCCACCCTATCAGACCCTGTAACTCAGGGCATAGGTGTACCCAGGGCTGCCAGGGGCTGCAGCATGTATTATGCCACCCCTGGCTGGCCTCCTAAATTTGACACAACTGGCTGCATGACAGCTGGGGCAAAGTCGTGTAATCACCCTTTGCTGTAGGTGTAGTATACCTATACCTAACCCTAAAATGGACACACAGATTCCTATCAGTCACTCCTATGGCAGGCCTTGACAATCCTGAAGGCAGAGTGCTTGGAATCGTGTGAGATGGTGCTCTGGCATGAGCTGAGCCTGTCTGCAGCTTGCGGAATCAAGTCCTAATAGCTGTTCCATGATATCGCATACCATATACTCTTAAGTGCATTATAATCCTCGCGGTTAAATGCTATCTTTGGTATTGCTTTATCAAAACATGTCGAGTAAGGTGTCATACGAATTGGAATACTAACCCCTCGCCAATTCTGGCGACGGGGTTAGCATTCCACCCTTCTAGAGGGACACGACATGTATGTAACTGTGAACCCCGGTTAAAGTTAACTGAAGCCTCAGCTCCACAAAATGGATGCTGCCACCACAGACACGAGTCTGACCCCCTGCAGCTGGGAGTCCTTCCAGCGAGGGGAGCCTGGACAAAGGGTTTCCTGTCAGGGGCGGTGCTAGCACCGTCCCAGACATGGTTTTGTGTATCCTGGGTAGGCAGGGCTTTACAGGAAGGTGACTGCTGAGTGGCACCCCGGTGCTCACTACGCATAGGCCGGTCTGAACCAGTTCCAGGGGCACACCAGCCCCTGGCCTGGGGAAGTCCGGCATGGCTGAGGGGTGTAACCACCCCCCACCTAGTCCCACCCATAGGCAGGACCTAGTCACCGGGTCAGCCCCCTTTTTTAGTATAAAGATGGGAGCGGGCCCCCTGTTAAAATTAGATCATCTTTGGAATCAAGATACCACTTTCTTCGAAAGGACTTCACGATTTCTTCTTCAAGATTCTCCCTTGTGGCTAAGGAGTAGTCACCCTGCATCAAGCGGGCACCATCCTAAAGAACACTGCGGTCTGCTGCAAGTCCTTCATCACGAATCCGACGACCCAGCTCGACGAGACCCGGCTTCCCTGGCCCCTCTGACCTCTACTCACCTCTACAGCCCAGCTGAGAACCGTGAGTGCGACGAGACCTCAAGGGACCGACGATCGCCAAGACTGCACGACATCTTTACTGCAAGCCCACCGTGTCCTCCACTGGTGAGTGCTTTGGGGTCCGAGAAGCCCCGACCCTGCGCAGCTCCAGCACCCAAGATCAGCCCCCCTGCATCTCCACGATCTGCGTGGGGCCCTTCTGCTGTTTGCTGTGCACCGCGTTGTTTGGCTACTAGCCGGCTGGCTTGTGGCCCTCTGAACGACGCCCAACGACTTCACGACTGCTGGTCTGGTTGCTCCAGGCTGGCCTTTGCTTCCTTCTTCAAGAGAGGCACCCCGGACCCTCCTGGTCCACTCCAGACGCCATTTTTAGGTCCACCGCGTGGGCTTGAATTTGCCAAGGCTTTGTTGCCCAATCCTGGGTCCAGCGACGCCGACAGCTTCTATCTTCGTGGGACAGCTCGATCCTCCATCCTGGTCGCCGACAACGCCTCCTGGTCCGTGAGATCTTCGAGTCAAGCGTCACCCACTCACCTAGTCGAGGTGGCTACCATCCGGTGCCCTCCTGGTGCCCACTGACTACTGGCTAGTAGTCTCGAACTTGGTCCCCTCTGCTTTCAGGTGTCATCTATCTTCAAGATCCAGGCTTGGATCCGACTGAACTTTCTTCACTGGTCACCGGCCAGCATCTTTTCTTCCGGCTCCTGGTCCGTCTACGAGGATTCCCGACGTCTTTTCAGACCTATGCAGCTGCAGCCCCTGGGCTAGGTAACTTCGGCATTTCGGTGCCCCAGCATAGCCTCACTATCCAAGGGTCAGAATCTACTTTCGTTTTCTCCCTACCAGGTCGGGTTCGCCCGAGAACACTAACTTTCTAATTCCTAGCTACCATAGACTCTTGTCCCGCATCTCGCGTGAGAGTGCACACACTGCACCCGAGTCCCCTAGGCCTCCTAGACATAATCTAACGATTCCCTAGTCAAGTCCTAGCGATTCCAAAAGCTATTAGTACTGTACTTACCTGCTAGGAATTTCGCATTCCACTTTCAGAGTATATGGTTTTCCGTGCCCCTCGGGCATTTGTATATACTGTGCTAACTTAAGTATTTTTGTAAGAGTTTTGGTTTGTGCTTAGTACCCTGTCCTCATAAAGAGTACAGGGCTGTTGTGATCTTTAAATAAATAACTGTTTATTTTCATAACACTTGTGTGGTGTCCTTTCACTTGGTATTCAAGGGGTATATGTGTGGTAAACAGCTGGCTTAACGCGCCCTCTCGAGTCTTTAGCCTTAGACTGCTCGTATCCACGCTACTAGGATAGCTGGTCTATAAGGTTGACTTACAACCAATCATCAATAAGGGTTGCTGGACTGATACATAGTGTTCACTAGAATAGTGAGCACTGCATATCAGGCCACCTTCTCACACCCACTGACTCCTTCGTTGGGGCACAGGGTGTCCAGACGGCTCCTATTTCAAGCCCGGCCATCTGGTCGCCCGGATCCCCTCGGCCATCTGGTTGACCGCAATGCTTTCCTATGGGGCGACCAGATGACCGAACTTCCCTGGAAGTCCCGATGAGGTGCCATTCGCCTCCCGGATCCCAGCCAGGGCTCCAGAAGGTCAGGCTCGTTTGTGCCTTGGGTCCCCTTTGTGACCTCGAGTGCACAGATTACAAGAAAGGGGGGTAATGTTCCTCCGGATTACTAGGGAGAGGGTCAGTCAGACCTCCGGAGATTCTGAATCAGGGGAAAGCAGCCCTGGGGCCTGCCCGCCGGGGCCCCCAGTGTCCTGGGGACACTCGTGCCTCTCAGCCCCTTGCCGATGGTCCTTTTTCACTGAGTTTGAGGGGGAAGGTGTCCCGGGGCCCGCCTGCCAGGGGCCCCCAGGGGCCCGGGGACGCTTCTGCCTCTCAGCCCCTTGCCGATGGTCGTTTTTCTCCGAGTTCGATGGTCGTTTTTCTCCGAGTTTGATCAGGCAGACTTCCATGAGGTCTGGCCATGCTGAGAGGGGGGAGGCGTCCCGGGGCCCACCCGCCAGGGGCCCCCAGGGGCCCGGGGACGCTTCTGCCTCTCAGCCCCTTGCTGATGGTCGTTTTTCTCCGAGTTCGATCAGGCATACCTCCGCGAGGTCTGGCCATGCTGAGAAGGGGAAGGCGTCCCGGGGCCCGCCTGCCAGGGGCCCCCAGGGGCCCGGGGACGCTCCTGCCTCTCGGCCCCTTGTCGATGGTCGTTTTTATCAGGGTTCTGTAGGAGAGTAGGGTCTGCAATCCTATGATCACCCAGACTTTTTGCTTTTGTTTCTCTGGTTTACGACTTTCTCGGGCTGTGGGCCTGCTAATCAGACCCACAGCCTAGCTGTTCTCTCGCTAAATTGATGTGTGTACCTTAGGTGCATTACCCAATTGGAACTGGGCCACCCTGTCAGACCCTGTAACTCAGGGCATCGGTGTACCCAGGGCCTACCAGGGGCTGAAGCATGTATTATGCCACCCCTGGATGGCCATCTAAATCTGACACAACTGGATGCGCGACAGCTGGGGCAACGTGGCGTACTCGCCCGTTGCTTTAGGTATAGTATCCCTATATCTAACCCTAAAATGGACACCCGAGTTCCTATCAGTCACTCCTATGGCAGGCCTTGACAATCCTGAAGGTAGAGTGCGTGGAAACGTGTGAATTGGGCTCTGGCGCGAGCCGAGCCCGGTTGCAGCTTGCGGAACCAAGACCCAATGGCTGTTCCATGATAACGCGTACCATATCGGTAACTTTGGTATCGCGTTATCAAGACATGTCGAGTAAGGTGTCATACGAATCGGGATGCTGCCCCCTCACCAATGCTGGCGACAGGGTTAGCATTCCGCCCTTCTAGAGGGACGCGACATGTACGTAACTGTGAACCCCGGTTAAAGTTAACTGAAGCCTCAGCTCCACAAAATGGACGCTGCCACCACAGACACGAGTCTGACCTCCTGCTGCTGGGAGTCCTTCCAGAGAGGAGAGCTTGGACAAAGGGTTTCCTGTCCGGGGCGGTGTTCGCACCATCCCAGACAGGGTTTTATGTATCCTGGGTAGGCAGGGCTTTACAAGAAGGTGACTGCGGAGTGGCACCCCGGTGCTCACTACGCATCTGCCGGCTAGAACCAGTTCCAGGGGCGCACAGCCCCTGACCTGGGGAAAGTCCGGCAGGGGAGATGGGTGTAACTACCCCCCTTCCTGGTCCCACCCCTAGGGCAGGACCTAGTCATGTACCCACCCCTTTCTTTAGGATAAAGGCCGGAGCGGGGACCCTTCCAAATTAGATCATCTTTGAATCAAGAACTACTTTCTACGAAAGGACATTCAAGACTCTTCTCAAGATTTCTCCCTTGTGGCTAAGGAGTAGTCACCCTGCATCCGCAGGCACCATCTAAGAATTCTGCGGTTTGCTGCAAGTCCTTCCTCAGGAATCCGACGACCCAGCTCAACGAGAACCGGCTTCCCTGGCACCTCTGACCTCTACCCACATTGTCAGCTCAGCTGAGATCTGTGGGTGCGACGAGACCTCGAGGGACCGGCCATCATCAAAACCTGCACGCTTTCTTAACCAGCACAACCACCGAAGAAATCCTCTGGTGAGTGCTCTGGGGTCCGAGAAGCCCCTACCCTGAGCAGCTCCAGCACCGAAGTGCAGTCTCCCAGCATCTCCACGATCTGCGTGGGGCCCTTCTGCTTTGCTGTTCAGCACGTTGTCCGATCACTAGCCGCTGGCTTGTGACTCTTTGACGACGAACGACAACCAACGTTGCTGGTCTGGTTGCTCCAGACTGGCCCTTGCTCTCTTCTGCGAAAGGAGCACCCCGGACCCTCCTGGTCCACTCAAGACGCCATTTTAGGCCCACCACGTGGCCCTGAAATCTGCCAAGGCTTGTTGCCCCAATCCTGGGCCCAGCGACGCCGACAGCATCAACCTTCGTGGGACAGCTTGCACCTCCATCCTGGTCACCGACAACGCCTCCTGGTTCGTGAGACTGCAGAGCCTAGCGTCGCCCACTCACCTAGTCGAGGTGACGATCATCCGGTGCCCTCCTGGTACCCTCTGACTACTGGCTAGTAGTACGAACTTGGTCCCCTCTGCTTTCAGGTATCATCGATCTCTGATCCAGGCTTGGATCTCTACAAACTATTCTCCACTGGTCGCCGGCCAGCAACTCCTTCCTTCCGGCTCCTGGCTCGTCAGCGAAGACCCCCGACGCCTGTAAGACTTGTGCAGCCGCAGCCCTCGTGGCTAGGTAACTTCGGCATTTCGGTGCCTGCATAGCCTCCTTACTTAAGGGTCCCGAGTCCCTCGCTTCCAACTTGCCTTATCGGGTCCACCCGAGACCGCTAAACTTTCCGTGCCCTCGGGCACTTGTATTAATTGTGCACTTGAAGTATTTTCCTAAGAGTTTTGTTCTGTGCTTAGTACCCTGTCCTCATAAAGAGTCCAGGGCTGTTGTGATTCTAATAAATACACTGTTTATTTTCATAACACTTGTGTGGTGTCCTTTCACTTGGTGTTCAAGGGGTATGTGATGGTATAACAGCTGGCTTAACACGCCCTCTAGAGTTTAGCCCGAAGACTGCTCGTATCCACGCTACTAGGATAGCTGGCCTAAGGTTGACTTACAACCAATCACCATAAGGGTCGTTTGGACCGATGCATAGTGGTCGCTAGAATAGTGAACACTGCATATCGGGCCAACTTCTCACAGGTTCAATGGTCGTTTTTCTCAGAGTTTGATGAGGCAGACTTCCATGAGGTCTGGCCATGCTGAGAGGGGGAAGGCATCCCGGGCCCGCCCACCAGGGGCCCCCAGGGGCCCGGGGACGCTCCTGCCTGTCAGCCCCTTGCCGATGGTCCTTTTTCACCGAGTTTGATCAAGCACAGACCTCCGTGAGGTCTGGTCATGCTGAGAGGGTGAAGGTGTCCCAGGGCCCGCCTGCCAGGGGCCCCCAGGGGCCCGGGACGCTCCTGCCTCTCAGCCCCTTGCCGATGGTCCTTTTTCTCCGAGTTTGATCAGGTACAGACCTCCGTGAGGTCTGGCCATGCTGAGGGGGGGAAGGTGTCCCTGGGCCCGCCTGCCAGGGGCCCCCAGGGGCCCGGGGACGCTTCTGCCTCTTGGCCCCTTGCCGATGGTCGTTTTTCTCCGAGTTCAATGGTTATTTTTCTCCGAGTTTGATCAAGCACAGACCTCCGTGAGGTCTGGCCATGCTGAGAGGGGGAAGGTGTCTCAGGGCCCGCCTGCCAGGGGCCCCCAGGGGCCCGGGACGCTCCTGCCTCTCAGCCCCTTGCCGATGGTCCTTTTTCTCTGAGTTTGATCAGGCATACCTCCGTGAGGTCTGGCCATGCTGAGAGGGGGGGAAGGCGTCCCGGGGCCCACCTGCCAGGGGCCCCCAGGGGCCCGTGGACGCTTCTGCCTCTCGGCCCCTTGTTGACGGTCATTTTTATCAGGGTTCGATGGTCGTTTTTCTCCGAGTTTGATCAGGCAGACTTCCATGAGGTGTGGCCATGCTTAGAGGCGGAAGGCATCCCGGGGTCCGCCCGCCAGGGGCACTCAGGGGCCCGGGGACACTCCTGCCTCTCAGCCCCTTGCCAATGATCCTTTTTCTCCGAGTTTGATCAGGCGCATGTTCGTGGGGCACCCGGTGCTAAATCATTCGTAGACGATCTGGGTCAGGGTTTCGTAAGTAGCAGAGCAGCTACCTCGCTGCGACCTATTGAAAGTCATCCTCTGAACCAAGCTTTTGTCTATTTTCGTGCGTGGGCACCCGTGGAAGCCTCCCTCCATCACACCCAGGGGTGGGTCCCTCTGCCGCCTGGCCGGCGGGAGGGATGCGGAGGGGGTAACGCAGGCCTGTGGGAGGCTGCCTCCACCACATGCCCTTTGGCACGGGGGCCTCCCCCTCCCGTCCCTGCCCCACCGGGGTGCGGGGATGGGGGCCACACCTTCCCTTGCGGGTCGGTAGGGTGACCAGATGGCCGGGCCTCCCCTTCCCACTGCTGCATGGGCAAGTCGAGCAGGGAGGCGAGCAGCATCGCCTGGCCACCCTCGCTGGACTGCAAGGGCGACTGGGTACGGCATCCTCCCAGGCCATCCGGGCGCTGGGTCGTCCTGGGTCATCTGGTTGCCTGGCTGCGCGACCAGATGGCCCTGCGGGCAGGGTGATCAGATGGCCCTGCGGGCTGGGCGACCAGATGGCCCTGCGGGCTGGGTGACCAGATGAACCTGCGGGCTGGCGGCCGGGCTAACTCCAACTTTTGTCCTTCCCCAAGGTTCTGTAAGCCCCCACTACCTGGGGGCTTAATAGTCGACAAAAATGGGCTCCCCGGGCAGGCCGTCGGGGAGAGGACGTGGCCTGGGCTTAACCCTCCTTGGTTCCGGCCCAGGGTCCGGGTGCTGGGGACAGGGGGGTCCACCGGGAGGCTTTCTCAGGCCCGGCTAGGGTTGGTAGGCTGGGCCTGGGGCCTGAGCTCCGTCCTGCAAGCCGGCCAAGGTTCCCGGCGTTCATCGGGCCCAGGGAGGCTCTCCCGGGGCTGGCTAGGGTTTCGGAAGCAGGGACCGGGCCCGGGGCTTGAGCTCCGTCCGGTAGGCCATGGGGTTGCTGGAGCCTCCCCGTCCCGCAAGCCGGCCGAGGTTCCGGGCGTTCATCAGGGCCAATGGAGGCTCTTTCCCCGGCCTGGCTAGGGTTTAGGAAGCAGGGACCGGGAGCGGGCCCGGGGCTTGAGCTCCGTACGGCCGGCCATGGGTTTGCTGGAGCTTCCCCGTCCTGCAAGCCGACCGGGGTTCTAGGCATTCATCCGAGCCAAGGGAGGCTCTTTCCCCGGCCTGGCTAGGGTTTCAGAAGCAGGGACCGGGAGCAGGCCCAGGGCTTGAGCCCCGTCCGGCAGGGCCTGGTGGTGTGGGAATACCCCTCCGTCCTGCAGCCCTGGAGCCCCCGGAACCCTGGCGCCCCCGGAGCCCTACAGCCCCTGGAGCCCTGGAGCCCCCCTGGAGCCCTGCAGCCCTGCAGCCCTGCAGCCCTGGAGCCCTGCAGCCCCGGAGCCCGGGAGCCGTGGAGCCCCCGAGGAGACCTGCAGCCCCCGAGGAGCCCTGCAGCCCTGGAGCCCCCGGAGCTCTGGAGCCCCCGGAGCCCTGGAGCCCCCGGAGCCCTACAGCCCCTGGAGCCCGTGAGCCCCCCCGGAGCCCTGCGGCCCTGGAGCCCGGGAGCCCTGGAGCCCCCGAGGAGCCCTGCAGCCCTGGAGCCCTGGAGCCCTGTAGCTCTGCAGCCCCCAGAGCCCTGCAGGCCCGGGGCAGGCAGATTGGCGTCATTTCGGTCCCGGCCATCTGGTCGCCCCTCTCGCCTCGGCCATCTGGTCACCTGCAATGCTTTCCTATGGGGCGACTAGATGGCCGGACTTCCCTGGAAGTCCCTATGAGGTGCCATTCGCCTCCCGGATCCCAGCCAGGGCTCCAGGAGGTCGGGTCGTTTGCGCCCTGGGTCCCCTCTGTCACCTCGAGTGCACAGATTACAAGAAAGGGGGGTAATTTTCCTCTGGATTAGTAGGTGCAAGGGTATGCCCAAACACCCTCCCAGGGCTGGTGGTTCCCTGCTGGGGACCAGATGGGCGATGCGGCGCTCCGGGGCTCCCTCCTCCGGGCCGCAGAGTGGCAAAGTACCCGGGACGGGCTCCATGGGTCCCGGGCCCTGGAGCCCTGGAGCCCAGCAGCCCCGGAGCCCTGCAGCCCTGGAGCCCTGGAGCCCTGGAGCCCTGGAGCCCCGGAGCCCTGCAACCCCCCGAGCCGTGGAGCCCTGCAGCCCCGGAGCCCCGGAGCCCTGCAGCCCCTTGAGCCGTGGAGCCCTGCAGTCCCCGAGCCCGGCAGCCCCGGAGCCCCGGAGCCCTGCAGCTCCTGAGCCGTGGAGCCCTGCAGTCCCCAAACCCTGCAGCCCTGGAGCCTTGGAGCCCTGGAGCCCTGCTGCCCTGGAGCCCCCGAGCCCTGGAGCCCAGCAGCCCCGGAGCCCTGCAGCCCTGCAGCCCTGGAGCCGTGGAGCCCTGAAGCCCCCGAGCCGTGGAGCCCTGCAGTCCCCGAGCCCTGCATCCCTGCAGCCCCAGAGCCCCGGAGCCCCGGAGCCCTGCAGCTCCTGAGCCCTACAGGCCCGGGGCAGACAGATTGGCGTCATTTCGGTCCCGGCCATCTGGTCCCCCCTCTCGCCTCAGCCATCTGGTCGCCCGCAATGCTTTCCTATGGGGCGACTAGATGGCCGGACTTTCTTGGAAGTCCCTATGAGGTGCCATTCGCCTCCCGGATCCCAGCCAGGGCTCCAGGAGGTCGGGCACGTTTGTACCCTGGGTCCCCTCTGTCACCTCGAGTGCACGGGATTACAAGAAAGGGGGGTAATTTTCCTCCGGATTAGTAGGTGCAAGGGTTTGCCCAAACACCCTCCTGGGGCTGGTGGTTCCCTGCTGGGGACCAGATAGGCGATGCCCGGGCAACACCTCCCAGGCATCCAGGGCTCCCTCCTTCGGGCCGCAGAGTGGCAAAGTACCCGGGACGGGCTCCATGGGTCCCGGGCCCTGGAGCCCCGGAGCCTTGGAGCCCTAGAGCCCTGCTGCCCTGGAGCCCCCGAGCCCTGGAGCCCAGCAGCCCAGCAGCCCTGGATCCCTGTAGCCCTGGAGCCCTGGAGCCCTGGAGCCCTGGAGCCCTGGAGCCCTGCAGCCCTGCTGCCCTGCTGCCCTGGAGCCCTGCAGCCCTGGAGCCCTAGAGCCCTGGAGCCCTGGAGCCCTGCAGCCCTGCAGCCCTGCAGCCCCCCCAGCCGTGGAGCCCTGCAGTCCCCGAGCCCTGCATCTCTGCAGCCCCAGAGCCCCAGAGGCCCGGAGGCCCGGAGGCCCGGAGCCCCGGAGCCCCGGAGCCCCAGAGCCCCGGAGCCCTGGAGCCCTGCAGCTCCTGAGCCCTACAGGCCCGGGGCAGGCAGATTGGCGTCATTTCGGTCCCGGCTATCTGGTCGCCCCTCTCACCTCGGCCATCTGGTCACTCGCAATGCTTTCCTATGGGGCGACTAGATGGCCGGACTTCCCTTGAAGTCCCTATGAGGTGCCATTCGCCTCCCGGATCCCAGCCAGGGCTCCAGGAGGTCGGGCACGTTTGCGCCCTGGGTCCCCTCTGTCACCTCGAGTGCACAGATTACAAGAAAGGGGGGTAATTTTCCTCCAGATTAGTAGGTGCAAAGGTATGCCCAAACACCCTCCCAGGGCTGGTGGTTCCCTGCTGGGGACCAGATGGGCGATGCGGGGCTCCGGGGCTCCCTCCTCCGGGCCGCAGAGTGGCAAAGTACCCGGGACGGGCTCCATGGGTCCCGGGCCCTGGAGCCCCGGAGCCTCTGAGCCCTGGAGCCTTGGAGCCCTGGAGCCCCCGAGCCCTGGAGCCCATCAGCCCCGGAGCCCTGCAGCCCTGCAGCCCTGGAGCCCTGGAGCCCTGGAGCCCTGGAGCCCTGGAGCCCCGAGCCCTGCAGCCCCCGAGCCGTGGAGCCCTGCAGTCCCCGAGCCCTGCAACCCCGGAGCCCCGGAGCCACGGAGCCCCGGAGGCCCGGAGCCCTGCAGCTCCTGAGCCGTGGAGCCCTGCAGTCCCCGAACCCTGGAGCCCTGGAGCCCTGGAGCCCCGGAGCCCTGCAGCCCTGCTACCCTGCTGCCCTGGAGCCCCCGAGCCCTGCAGCCCTGGAGCCCTGGAGCCCTGCAGCCCCCGAGCCGTGGAGCCCTGCAGTTCCCGAGCCCTGCATCCCTGCAGCCCCAGAGCCCCGGAGGCCCGGAGCCCCGGAGCGCCAGACCCCCGGAGCCCTGGAGCCCTACAGCTCCTGAGCCCTACAGGCCCGGGGCAGGCAGATTGGCGTCATTTCGGTCCCGGCCATCTGGTAGCCCCTCTCGCCTCGGCCATCTGGTCACCTGCAATGCTTTCCTATGGGGCGACTAGATGGCCGGACTTCCCTGGAAGTCCCTATGAGGTGCCATTTGTAGGAGAGTAGGGTCTGCAATCCTATGATCACCCAGATTTTTTTCTTTTGTTTCACTGGTTTACGACTTTCTCTGGCTGTGGGCCTGCCAATCAGACCCACAGCCTAGCTGTTCTCTCACTAAATTGACATGTGTACCTTAGGTGCATTACCCAATTGGAACTGGGCCACCTTGTCAGACCCTGTAACTCAGGGCATAGGTGTACCCAGGGCCTACCAGGGGCTGAATCATGTATTATGCCACCCCTGGATGGCCATCTAAATCTGACACAACTGGCTGCACGACATCTGGGGCAAGGTGGTGTAATCACCCTTTGCTTTAGATATAGTATACCTATATCTAACCCTAAAAATGGACACACAGATTCCTATCAGTCACTCCTATGGCAGGCCTTGACAATCCTGAAGGCAGATTGCTTGGAATCGTGTGAAATGGTGCTCTGGCATGAGCTGAGCCCGTTTGAAGCTTGCGGAACCAAGTCCTAATAGCTGTTCCATGATAACGCATACCATATACACTTAAGTGCATTATAATCCTCGCAGTTAAATGCTATCTTTCGTATTGCTTTATCAAAACATGTCGAGTGGGGTGTCACACGAATTGGAATACTAACCCTTCGCCAATTCTGGCGACGGGGTTAGCATTCCACCCTTCTAGAGGGACACGTCATGTATGTAACTGTGAACCCCGGTTAAAGTTAACTGAAGCCTCAGCTCCACAAAATGGATGCTTCCACCACAGACACGAGTCTGACCTCCTGCTGCTGGGAGTCCTTCCAGCGAGGAGAGCTTGGACAAAGGGTTTCCTGTCAGGGGCGGTGCTAGCACCATCCCAGACAGGGTTTTGTGTATCCTGGGTAGGCAGGGCTTTACAGGAAGGTGGCTGCAAGTGGCACCCCGGTGCTCACTACGCATCTGCCGGCTAGAACCAGTTCCAGGGGCACACCAGCCCCTGGCCTGGGGAAAGTCCGGCATGGGAGAGGGGTGTAACCACCCCCCTTCCTGGTCCCACCCCTAGGGCAGGACCTAGTCACGTACCCACCCCTTTCTTTAGGATAAAGGCAGGAGCGGGGACCCTTCCAAATTAGATCATCTTTGAATCAAGAAACTACTTTCTACGAAAGGAACTCTCAACTTCTTCTCAAGATTTCTCCCTAGTGGCTAAGGAGTAGTCACCCTGCATCCGCAGGCACCATCTAAGAACTCTGCGGTTTGCTGCACGTCCTTCCTCAGGAATCCAAATGACCAGCACGACGAGACCCGGCTTCCCTGGCACCTCTGACCTCTACCTACCTCTACAGCTAAGCTGAGAACCGTAGGTGCGACGAGACCTCGAGGGACCGGCCATCGGCAGAACTGCATGACTTCTATCCAGCACGACCGCCGAGGGATCTTCTGGTGAGTGCTTTGGGGTCCGAGAAGCCCCGACCCTGAGCAGCTCCAGGACCGAAGTCCAGCCCCCCAGCATCTCCACGATCTGCGTGGGGCCCTTCTGCTTTTTGCTGCTCACCGCGTTGTTTGGCTACTAGCCCGCTGGCTTGTGGCCTTCTGAACGATGCCCGACGACATCACTGCTGCTGGTCTGGTTGCTCCAGACTGGCCCTTGCTCCCTTCCAAAAGAGGAGCACCCCAGACCCTCCTGGTCCACTCCAGACGCCATTTTAGGTCCACCGCGTGGGCTTGAATTTGCCAAGACTTGTTGCCCCAATCCTGGGTCCAGCGACGTCGACAGCATCATCCATCGTGGGACAGCTCGCACCTCCATCCTGGTCGCCGACAACGCCTCCTGGTCCGTGAGACTGCAGAGCCCAGCGTCGCCCACTCACCTAGTCGAGGTGACTACCATCCGGTGCCCTCCTGGTGCCACCTGACTACTGGCTAGTAGTCACAAACTTGGTCCCCTCTGCTTTCAGGTGTCATCCATCTTCGATCCAGGCTTGGATCAACTCGAACTATCTTCACTGGTCGCCTGCCAGCAACTTCTTTCTTCAGGCTCCTGGTTCGACTACGAGGATTCCCAACGTCTTTTGAGACATATGCAGCTGCAGCCCCTGGGCTAGGTAAACTCGGCATTTCAGTGCCCCAGCATAGCCTCACTATCCAAAGGTCAGGATCCACTGTCGTTTTCGATCTACCTAGTCGGGTTCGCCCGAGAACACTAACTTTGTCTTTACTAGCTCCCATAGACTTTGTCCCGCATCCCGCGTGAGAGTGCACACTCTGCACCCGAGTCCCCTAGGCCTCCTACTAGAATCAAGAAGGCCAGTCAAAAAGGTGGTGCCAGTACTGTAAAAGTAAAACTCACTGGTTTAGTGAGTGCACCAAGAAAGGAGGGCAGACTCCTGCTACTGCAGCCCCTAAGGCACCTGTGCCCCCTAATACAGCCAGTAGTAGTAGTGCACCTCCCAAGGGTTTAGTTGGGTTAACCTTGGGTTCTGAGGGGTATGACAACTTAGTTGGCACACTCACTCAGGCTGTCCTTGTCTGTACAGGGGATGTGGATATATCCCCTGATGTCAGTCCCAATACTTTGGGCAAATACATACAGACACATTTTATCAATGGAAAAATGGCTCAGGGCTATAGGGACACTTGTGCCAGTGTCACAATGGTGACACCTAACTTTGTGGACCCTGGACAGATCATGCCAGGTACAGATTTCCTGGTGACCAATGCAAGCAATGTCACTACCAGTCATAGTATGGCAATTGTTGCTTTCTCCTGGGGAGGGGTAATTGGCCAAAAGAAGGTTGTAGTTAGCTCAGACCTCCCAGTGGATTGTTTGTTGGGCAATGATTTGGAGTCAGTCATCACAATGGTCAGAAGTGGAGCATAGGACTCACATGGAGATGTTAGGCTTGCCAGCACATGTGCTTGCTGTGACTAGGTCACAGGCCAGAAGATGCCCCACTGAACAGGTGCTGGATCCTGGAACAATGGACCAGCCACCTTCCAAGAAGAAGAGCAGTAGGGTTAAGGCATTGCCTTCCCCCTTGCCCCAGGTTGAGGATCAAGTCTCAGAGGAGGCTGACCTACAGGAACTGAGGGAAACTGAGCCTAAAGAGTTTGAACTTGATCAAGTTGAATTCCTGGGCTCAGGGGGACCCTCAAGAGAAGACCTGGGGAAGGAACAATTAGACTGCCCTTCCCTTGAACCCCTCAGACAGCAGGCTGCTGCTGAGGCTGCTGGGAACGCCACAGGTACCCACAAGGTATACTGGGAGGATGGACTCCTCTACACTGAGGCAAGAGACCCCAAGCCTGGCATGACCAGGAGGCTGGTTATCCCCTTGACTCAGAGAGGTTTCCTTCTTACCTTGGCCCATGAGATTCCCTTAGCAGGACACTTTGGCCAGACAAAGACTTGGGACAGACTTGTCTCACACTTTCACTGGCCTCACATGAATGAGGATACCAAGGAGTTTTGTCGCTCCTGTGTCACTTGCCAAGCCAGTGGTAAGTCAGGTGGCACAACAAAGGCCCCCCTTATACCAATGCCTGTGGTGGGGGTGCCCTTTGAAAGAGTGGGGATTGACATTGTTGGTCCAATGGAACCCCAGACAGCATCAGGGCATAAGTTTATACTGGTGGTAGTGGATCATGCCACCAGGTATCCTGAAGCTATTCCCCTTAGGACCACTACAGCACCTGTTGTGGCAAGAGCCCTAGTTGGAGTGTTCTCCAGAGTGGGCTTCCCTAAGGAGGTTGTCTCTGACAGAGGTGCAAACTTCATGTCAAGCTACTTAACTGCTATGTGGAAGGAATGTGGTGTCAACTACAAGTTCACTACACCCTATCATCCACAATGCAATGGGCTTGTTGAAAGATTCAACAGGACCCTAAAAGGGATGATTCATGGACTACCTGAAAAGCTCAGGCGTAGATGGGATGTCCTGATTCCCTGCCTTTTGTTTGCTTACAGAGAGGTCCCACAGAAGGGGGTTGGCTTCAGCCCTTTTGAACTTCTGTATGGGCATCCTGTAAGAGGACCCCTGTGTTTGGTTAAGGAAGGATGGGAGAGGCCTCTCAAAAAGCCTGCAACCAGCATAGTGGACTATGTACTTGGTCTCTGCTCCAGGATGGCTGAGTATATGGAAAAGGCATCTGAAAACCTTAAGGCCAGTCAAGAACTCCAAAAAGCTTGGCATGACCAAAAGGCTGTCCTGACTGTTTATCAGCCTGGACAGAAGGTGTGGGTGTTGAAGCCAGTGGCCCCAGCAGCACTCAAAGACAAATGGTCTGGGCCCCACACAATTCTTGAGCAAAAGGGAGAGGTCACCTACCTGGTGGACCTTGGAACTCCCAGGAGCCCCCACAGGGTACTCCATGTTAACAGGCTCAAAGCATATGTCGATAGGAAGGACATGAGCTTGCTCATGGCCATAGATGAGGGACAGGAGGAAGAGAGTGACCCTCTCCCAGACCTGCTCACTCAGAATCCTGATGATGGATCAGTGGATGGTGTTGTCTTTTGTGGCAGCCTCTCTGAACATCAACAGAAGGATTGCAAACAAGTTCTTCAATCCTTCAGACATATGTTCTCTCTAACCCCCAGTCAGACCAATTGGTGTAACCATGAGGTTGACACTGGTGACAGCTTGCCAGTTAAGAGTAAAATCTACAGGCAGCCTGATCATGTTAGAGACTGCATCAAAACAGAAGTGCAGAAAATGTTGGAGTTGGGAGTCATTGAACCCTCAGATAGCCCTTGGGCTAGTCCAGTAGTTCTAGTGCCAAAACCTCACACCCAGGGTGGTAAGAAAGAGATGGGGTTCTGCGTAGACTACAGGGGTCTCAATGCAGTCACTAAGACTGATGCCCACCCAATACCAAGGGCAGATGAGCTTATAGATAGATTGGCTTCTGCCAACTACTTAAGTACATTTGACCTGACGGCTGGGTATTGGCAAATCAGGTTAGCTGAGGATGCCAAGCCCAAGACAGCATTTCCAACCCCTGGTGGGCATTATCAGTTTGTGGTAATGCCCTTTGGTCTGTAAAATGCACCTGCCACCTTCCAAAGGTTGGTGAATCATGTTCTCACTGAGCTGTATGACTTCTGTGCAGCATATCTTGATGATATTGCTGTCTTTAGCTCCACCTGGGAGGATCACCTAGTCCACCTGAGGAAAGTGTTAGAGGCACTGCAAGCAGCAGGTCTCACTATCAAGGCCACCAAGTGCCAGATAGGGCAGACACAGGTTGTATACTTGGGCCACCTTGTAGGTGGAGGCCAAGTTCAACCACTGGAGAGCAAAATACAGTCAATCAGGGACTGGGCTCCTCCAACCACCCAGACTCAGGTTCGAGCTTTCATGGGCCTGACTGGTTACTACAGAAAGTTTGTCAGGAATTATGGATCAATTGTGACTCCACTTAATGAACTGACAAGTAAGAAAATGCCAAAAAAGGTTCAGTGGACAGCAGGCTGTCAAAAAGCATTCAATGACCTAAAGCAGGCCATGTGCACAGCACCTATCCTCAAGAGTCCAGACTACTCCAAACCATTCATTGTCCAAACAGATGCTTCTGAGTTGGGTGTGGGAGCTGTTCTATCTCAACTGAATTTTGATGGTCAAGACCAGCCCATTGCTTGTATAAGCAGAAGGCTGACCCCCAGAGAGAAAAATTGGTCAGCTATTGAGAGGGAGGCCTTTGCTGTGGTTTGGGCCCTGAAGAAACTGAGGCCATACTTGTTTGGCACTCATTTCAAGATTCAGACGACCATAAGCCCCTCTTATGGCTAAATCAGATGAAGGGTGAAAACCCCAAACTGCTTAGGTGGTCCATTTCCCTACAGGGGATGGATTTTACAGTGGAGCATAGACCTGGCACTGATCATGGCAATGCAGATGGGCTCTCCAGGTATTTCCACTTAGAGCAAGAAGACTCACCTGGTCAAGGTTAGTTTATTGTCCCAAAGTTTGGGTGGGGGTCATGTAGGAGAGTAGGGTCTGCAATCCTATGATCACGCAGATTTTTTGCTTTTGTTTCACTGGTTTACGACTTTCTCTGGCTGTGGGCCTGCCAATCAGACCCACAGCCTAGCTGTTCTCTCACTAAATTGACATGTGTACCTTAGGTGCATTACCCAATTGGAACTGGGCCACCTTGTCAGACCCTGTAACTCAGGGCATAGGTGTACCCAGGGCCTACCAGGGGCTGAAGCATGTATTATGCCACCCCTGGATGGCCATCTAAATCTGACACAACTGGCTGCACGACAGCTGGGGCAAGGTGGTGTAATCACCCTTTGCTTTAGATATAGTATACCTATATCTAACCCTAAAAATGGACACACAGATTCCTATCAGTCACTCCTATGGCAGGCCTTGACAATCCTGAAGGCAGAGTGCTTGGAATTGTGTGAAATGGTGCTCTGGCATGAGCTGAGCCCGTTTGCAGCTTGCGGAACCAAGTCCTAATAGCTGTTCCATGATAACGCATACCATATACTCTTAAGTGCATTATAATCCTCGCGGTTAAATGCTATCTTTGGTATTGCTTTATCAAAACATGTCGAGTAAGGTGTCACACAAATTGGAATACTAACCTCTCGCCAATTCTGGCGACGGGGTTAGCATTCCACCCTTCTAGAGGGACACGACATGTATGTAACTGTGAACCCCGGTTAAAGTTAACTGAAGCCTCAGCTCCACAAAATGGATGCTGCCACCACAGACACGAGTCTGACCTCCTGCTGCTGGGAGTCCTTCCAGCGAGGAGAGCTTGGACAAAGGGTTTCCTGTCAGGGGCGGTGCTAGCACCATCCCAGACAGGGTTTTGTGTATCCTGGGTAGGCAGGGCTTTACAGGAAGGTGACTGCAAGTGGCACCCCGGGGCTCACTACGCATCTGCCGGCTAGAACCAGTTCCAGGGGCACACCAGCCCCTGGCCTGGGGAAATTCCGGCATGGGAGAGGGGTGTAACCACCCCCCTTCCTGGTCCCACCCCTAGGGCAGGACCTAGTCGCGTACCCACCCCTTTCTTTAGGATAAAGGCAGGAGCGGGGACCTTTCCAAATTAGATCATCTTTGAATCAAGAAACTACTTTCTACGAAAGGAACTCTCGACTTCTTCTCAAGATTTCTCCCTTGTGGCTAAGGAGTAGTCACCCTGCATCCGCAGGCACCATCTAAGAACTCTGCGGTTTGCTGCACGTCCTTCCTCAGGAATCCGACCGACCAGCACGACGAGACCCGGCTTCCCTGGCACCTCTGACCTCTACCTACCTCTACAGCTAAGCTGAGAACCGTAGGTGCGACGAGACCTCGAGGGACCGGCCATCATCAGAACTGCACGACTTCTATCCAGCACGACCGCCTAGGGATCCTCTGGTGAGTGCTTTGGGGTCCGAGAAGCCCCGACCCTGAGCAGCTCCAGCACCGAAGTCCAGCCCCCCAGCATCTCCACGAGCTGCGTGGGGCCCTTCTGCTTTTTGCTGCTCACCGCGTTGTTTGGCTACTAGCCCGCTGGCTTGTGGCCTTCTGAACGACGCCCGACGACATCACTGCTGCTGGTCTGGTTGCTCCAGACTGGCCCTTGCTCCCTTCCGTAAGAGGAGCACCCCGGACCCTCCTGGTCCACTCCAGACGCCATTTTAGGTCCACCGCGTGAGCTTGAATTTGCCAAGACTTGTTGCCCCAATCCTGGGTCCAGCGACGTCGACAGCATCAACCATCGTGGGACAGCTCGCACCTCCATCCTGGTCACCGACAACGCCTCCTGGTCGGTGAGACTGCAGAGCCCAGCGTCGCCCACTCACCTAGTTGAGGTGACTACCATACGGTGCCCTCCTGGTGCCACCTGACTACTGGCTAGTAGTCACGAACTTGGTCCCCTCTGCTTTCAGGTGTCATCCATCTTCGATCCAGGCTTGGATCAACTCGAACTATCTTCACTGGTCGCCTGCCAGCAACTTCTTTCTTCAGGCTCCTGGTTCGTCTACGAGGATTCCCGACGTCTTTTGAGACATATGCAGCTGCAGCCCCTGGGCTAGGTAAACTCGGCATTTCGGTGCCCCAGCATAGCCTCACTATCCAAGGGTCAGGATCCACTGTCGTTTTCGATCTACCTAGTCGGGTTCGCCCGAGAACACTAACTTTGTCTTAACTAGCTCCCATAGACTTTGTCCCGCATACCGCGTGAGAGTGCACACTTTGCCCCCGAGTCCCCTAGGCCTCCTACTAGTAATCTGAACGTTCAGTAACGTAGTCCTAGTGATTCCAAAGCCTATTAGTACAGTACTTACCTGCTAGTAATTTCGCATTCCACTTTCAGAGTATATGGTTTTTCGTGCCCCTCGGGCATTTGTGTAAATTGTGCAACTTAAAGTATTTTCGTAAGAGTTTTGTTGTGTGCTTAGTACCCTGTCCTCATAAAGAGTACAGGGCTGTTGTGATCTAAATAAATACACTGTTTATTTTCATAACACTTGTGTGGTGTCCTTTCACTTGGTGTTCAAGGGGTATATGTGATGGTATAACAGCTGGCTTAACACGCCCTCTAGAGTTTAGCCCGAAGACTGCTCGTATCCACACTACTAGGATAGCTGGTCTATAAGGTTGACTTACAACCAATCACCATAAGGGTTGTTTGGACTGATACAAAGTGCTCACTAGAATAGTGAACATTATATATCAGGCCAACTTCTCACACCATTCGCCTCCCGGATCCCAGCCAGGGCTCCAGGAGGTCGGGCACGTTTGCGCCCTGGGTCCCCTCTCTCACCTCGAGTGCACAGATTACAAGAAAGGGGGGTAATTTTCCTCCGGATTAGTAGGTGCAAGGGTATGCCCAAACACCCTCCCAGGGCTGGTGGTTCCCTGCTGGGGACCAGATGGGCGATGCGGGGATCCGGGGCTCCGGGGTTCCCTCCTCCGGGCCGCAGAGTGGCAAAGTACCTGGGACGGGCTCCATGGGTCCCGGGCCCTGGAGCCCCGGAGCCTTGGAGCCCTGGAGGCTTGGAGCCCTGGAGCCCTGGAGCCCCCGAGCCCTGGAGCCCAGCATCCCCGGAGCCCTGCAGCCCTGGAGCCCTGGAGCCCTGGAGTCCTGGAGCCCCGGAGCCCTGCAGCCCCCCGAGCCGTGGAGCCCTGCAGTCCCCGAACCCTGCAGCCCTGGAGCCCTGGAGCCCTGCAGCCCTGGAGCCCTGCAGCCCCCCGAGCCGTGGAGCCCTGCAGTCCCCGAGCCCTGCATCTCTGCAGCCCCAGAGCCCCGGAGCCCTGCAGCTCCTGAGCCTACAGGCCCGGGGCAGGCAGATTGGCGTCATTTCGGTCCCGGCCATCTGGTTGCCCCTATCGCCTCGGCCATCTGGTCGCCCGCAATGCTTTCCTATGGGGCGACTAGATGGCCAGACTTCCCTGGAAGTCCCTATGAGGTGCCATTCGCTTCCCGGATCCCAGCCAGGGCTCCAGGAGGTCGGGCACGTTTGCGCCCTGGGTCCCCTCTGTCACCTCGAGTGCACGGATTACAAGAAAGGGGGGTAATTTTCCTCCGGATTAGTAGGTGCAAGGGTATGCCCAAACACCCTCCCAGGTCTGGTAGTTCCCTGATGGGGACCAGATGGGCGATGCCCGGGGAACACCTCCCAGGCATCCAGGGCTCCCTCATCCGGGCCGCAGAGTGGCAAAGTACCCGGGACGAGCTCCATGAGTGCCGGGCCCTGGAGCCCCGGAGCCTTGGAGCCCTGGAGCCCTGCTGCCATGGAGCCCATGAGCCCTGGAGCCCAGCAGCCCAGCAGCCCCGGAGTCCTGGAGCCCTGGAGCCTTGAAGCCCTGGAGCCCTGGAGCACCAGAGCTCTGCAGCCCCCCCGAGCCGTGGAGCCCTGCAGTCCCCGAACCCTGCAGCCCTGGAGCCCTGGAGCCCTGCAGCCCCGAGCCCTGCAGCCCCCCGAGCCGTATAGCCCTGCAGTCCCCGAGCCCTGCAGCCCCGGAGCCCTGCAGCTGCTGAGCCGTGGAGCCCTGCAGTCCCCGAACCCTACAGCCCTGGAGCCTTGGAGCCCTGGAGCCCTGCTGCCCTGGAGCCCCCGAGCCCTGGAGCCCAGCATCCCCGGAGCCCTGCAGCCTTGGCGCCGTGGAGCCTTGCAGCCCCCCGAGCCGTGGAGCCCTGCAGTCCCCGAGCCCTGCATCCCTGCAGCCCCGGAGTCCCTGAGCCCCGAAACCCTGCAGCTCCTGAGCCCTACAGGCCCGGGGCAGACAGATTGGCGTCATTTCGGTCCCGGCCATCTGGTCGCCCCTCTCGCCTCGGCCATCTGGTCACCCGCAATGTTTTCCTATGGGGCGACTAGATGGCCGGACTTTCTTGGAAGTCCCTATGAGGTGCTATTTGCCTCCCGGATCCCAGCCAGGGCTCCAGGAGGTCGGGCACGTTTGCGCCCTGGGTCCCCTCTGTCACCTCGAGTGCACGGATTACAAGAAAGGGGGGTAATTTTCCTCCGGATTAGTAGGTGCAAGGGTATTCCCAAACACCCTCCCGGGGCTGGTGGATCCCTGCTGGGGACCAGATGGGCGATGCCTGGGCAACACCTCCCAGGCATCCGGGGCTCCCTTCTCTGGGCCGCAGAGTGGCAAAGTACCCGGGACGGGCTCCATGGGTCCCGGGCCCTGGAGCCCCGGAGCCCTGGAGCCCTGGAGCCCTGCTGCCCTGAAGCCCCCGAGCCCTGGAGCCCTGGAGCCCTGGAGCCCTGGAGACCTGCAGCCCCGGAGCCCTGCAGCCCCCCGAGCCGTGGAGCCCTGCAGTCCCCGAGCCCTGCATCCCTGCAGCCCCAGAGCCCCGGAGCCCCGGAGCCCTGCAGCTCCTGAGCCCTACAGGCCCGGGGCAGGCAGATTGGCGTCATTTTGGTCCCGGCCATCTGGTCGCCCCTCTCGCCTCGGCCATCTGGTCACCCGCAATGCTTTCCTATGTGGCGACTAGATGGCCGGACTTCCCTGTAAGTCCCTATGAGGTGCCATTCGCCTCCCGGATCCCAGCCAGGGCTCCAGGAGGTCGGGCACGTTTCCGCCCTGGGTCCCCTCTGTCACCTCGAGTGCACGGATTACAAGAAAGGGGGGTAATTTTCCTCCGGATTAGTAGGTGCAAGGGTATGCCCAAACACCCTCCCGGGGCTGGTGGTTCCCTGCTGGGGACCAGATGGGCGATGCCCAGGCAACAGCTCCCAGGCATCCGGGGCTCCCTCCTCCGGGCCGCAGAGTGGCAAAGTACCCGGGACGGGCTCCATGGGTGCCGGGCCCTGGAGCCAAGGAACCCTGGAGCCCTGCTGCCCTGGAGCTCCCGAGCCCTGGAGCCCAGCAGCCCAGCAGCCCCGGAGCCCTGGAGCAATGGAGCCCCGAGCCCTGCAGCCCTGCTGCCTGGAGCCCCCGAGCCCTGAAACCCTGCAGCCCTGGAGCCCTGCAGCCCTGCAGCCCCGGAGCCCTGCAGCCCCCCCGAGCCGTGGAGCCCTACAGTCCCCGAGGGTGTGTTACCGTTACAACGGAACTTTTACAACGTAATGCTGTTACAACGCAGCTATTACATCGCAAATACCATTACAATGCATGCCATTACAACGCATGGCATTACATAGCAGATGGTATTACAACGCATACCATTACATCGTAAGTATTGGTAAGTATTTAATTTTTTTTTTTTTTTATTTAATATGTTATTATTGATTTAATTATTATTAATTATAAAAAAAAATTTATTTCGTTTTTAAATATTATAAATTAAATATATTAATTTAAGTATTTTTTAAAATAAGTATGAGTATAGGAGTATATGTTTTGGGGTACTGATGTATATGTTTTGGGGTGTTTGGGTATTTTTAGGTTTTAGGGCAGTGTTTGGGTTTTGGGGTACAGGGGTGTTTTTAGGTTTTAGGGCAGGGTTTGGGTTTTGGGGTACAGGGGTGTTTTTAGGTTTTAGGGTAGGGTTTGGGTTTTGGGGTACAGAGGTGTTTTTAGGTTTTAGGGTAGGGTTTGGGTTTTGGGGTACAGGGGTGTTTTTAGGTTTTAGGGCAGGGTTTGGGTTTTGGGGTACAGGGGTGTTTTTAGGTTTTAGGGCAGGGTTTGGGTTTTGGGGTACAGGGGTGTTTTTAGGTTTTAGGGCAGTGTTTGGGTTTTGGGGTACAGGGGTGTTTTTAGGTTTTAGGGCAGTGTTTGGGTTTTGGGGTACAGGGGTGTTTTTAGGTTTTAGGGCAGGGTTTGGGTTTTGGGGTACAGGGGTGTTTTTAGGTTTTAGGGTAGGGTTTGGGTTTTGGGGTACAGGGGTGTTTTTAGGTTTTAGGGTAGGGTTTGGGTTTTGGGGTACAGGGGTGTTTTTAGGTTTTAGGGCAGGGTTTGGGTTTTGGGGTACAGGGGTGTTTTTAGGTTTTAGGGCAGGGTTTGGGTTTTGGGGTACAGGGGTGTTTTTAGGTTTAGGGCAGGGTTTGGGTTTTGGGGTACAGGGGTATTACGACTTTATATAAATTAAATTAATTAAATTAATTTTATTTAATTTAATTAAATTAATAACAATATTTACAATTATTAATTTAATTGTATTAATAAACGATTACAATTAAATTATATTATTTAAAAATGTTTAATTAATTAAATTCTTTTAATTTTATTAAATATAATTATATTATGTATTATTTATAACTTAATTAAATTATAATTATATTTATTGTAATTAATTGCATTATATTATTTTCTATTTATAAATTTTTTATATATCATTAATTATATTATTTTAAATATATTAAATTAATATATTATTAATTTAAATGTATTAATAAACGATTATAATTAAATTATATTATTTAAAAATGTTTAATTAATTAAATTCTTTTAATTTTATTAATTATAATTATATTATGTATTATTTATAACTTAATTAAATTATAATTATATTTATTGTAATTAATTACATTATAGTATTTTCTATTGATAAATTTTTTATATATCATTAATTATATTATTTTAAATTACTATAATTAAATTAATTACTGTTTTAATAATGTTATATTATTTTTATTATTTTAAATTAATTTAATTAACTTTATTACATTTTTTTAAAAAAAGATATACTTACCAATACTTACGATGTAATGGTATGCGTTGTAATACCATCTGCTATGTAATGCCATGCGTTGTAATGGCATGCATTGTAATGGTATTTGCGATGTAAAAATCGCGTTGTAACGGAACGCGTTGTAAAACATCGCGTTGTACTGACACCAATCCTCCCCGAGCCATGCATCCCTGCAGCCCCAGAGCCCCGGAGGCCCGGAGGCCCAGAGCCCCGGAGCCCCAGAGCCCCGAGTTGGGTGCTCGGGCCCTGGGCCCTGTCCCCCGGCCTGCTGCACTCCCAAGAGCCCAGGTCGGGGTTCCGTTGTGCCCGAGCAGGCCTCCCCTGCTTGTCAAAGTGCCGGGGGCCCTGGGTCGTAGGGCCTGTTGGGGCCCCCTGGGAGCCTCCATGGCTGGGGCCCAGCTGGGGCTCTGGGCCTCCTGTTGGCCATGCCGCGGAGCCCGCTGACTCCTTCGTTGGGGCACAGGGTGTCCAGACGGCTCCTCTTTCAAGCCCGGCCATCTGGTCGCCCGGATCCCCTCTGCCATCTGGTCGACCGCAATGCTTTCCTATGGGGCGACCAGATGACCGAACTTCCCTGTGGAGTTCTGGACTTTTTGGTTCCGTCCAGAGGTGTCAGGGACAACACCCGAAGACCCCGGAGTTCTACCTGTCTCGGTGCACAAATAAACAGAAACACAGGCTTCTCGATGGTGGCGTCAAAGACCGAAGGTTTATTACTGCAGGGACACAGAAGTCACAGAAACTACACACGGGCAGATTCTAGGAGCCTGTTCCATTTGTACAAAGTGGGTTGCTCCTTAAATACTAAATTTTCAGCTTGGGGCAACATTCTTCACATGCTAGTACATTTATAAACCTTCATGTCCTAAACAATAAATATTTGGTGTTACACAAGAATCGTCAACAATATCTGATGTCAAAACATTACGAACGAGGGGTTCCCACTGTTCCATCATAATCTCATGTCAACTTTTCATTCAAGAGCCGGACCGCCTCATCGTAAATTTCGTTACCTCCCCCTAATAAAGGCCCAGAAGGAAAGGAGCAGAGCCAGGTGCAGGAGATAGAAAAGCAGGATAAGAGATGTTTGTGGGTCGTAAATGGGCAAGGCTACCAGCTTCGGCCGCCTAATCATGATCAGGCCAACGAACATGAGAACCAGTATAGCAGGACTGGCCTCAGGCTGGGGAGGGAGCTTTTGCCGAGTCATGCGGCCACAGCGTTTCTGTCCTAAGGTGTACGTGTCACTAGCTAGGTGAATCGCCGGCTAAGGCTTACGTGTCCTTAAACGAAATGGATTAATCAGAGGTCATTGTGTGTCCATTGACTATGTGAGGGCAAGAATACAAAATGGCTGCCATACTCTAAGATGGATGCCATGGGTGAATCAGAAATATGTTTATAACAGGAGTGCTCTTGCTCGTAGCATAGCGAAAACACCAGGGTATGCTAAATGGATCATTTGCGGTTCACTGATACCAAAATTATGCGTTTACGACAATGTTGAAAACACAGGTTCAAATCGTCACGGAACCTCAGACCCTCCTTTTGCCCTTACATAGGCAATTACTCAGTCTATGTCAGAGTCTATCTCGATGTTCATTAGGTCAGTGACATGCTGTTGCATCATCATCCTTTCTCGTACCTTGTCTCCAAACACAGGTGGTTTTCTAAAACAGGTTGCAGTACAGAGACTTCACAAAGCGGGACCACATTGGATAATAAGGCAGCACGAGAACAGGAATACTAAGATAATACCAATGACCATCAGAACCTTCCATCCCCACGCTGATAGTAGAGTCCAAAGCCACTCCATTAAGGACCAGTTTCCCTTGTCTACATGAATAGAGTCGGAAATCTTGTGTAGCTTAGAGATCGCTTCGTATACAGTCGGAGCATTATTGGGTATGAAAACACAGCAGCTCGATTGGATTATTCTGCATACCCCACCTCGATCTGCAAGTATTACGTCAAGAACCATACGATTCTGCAACGTCATGAGATGATCCGCCTGGAGCTCAGCTGTTAAGTTACTAAGGGCACCAGCAGTTTCTGTAATAGTAGATTCAACTACCCGTGTTAGCTGACGTAGATTTCTACTATTGGCCATAGGCCCCCAGAACGGAAGGAAACCTTTGAAGAAGTCTCCGGCTTCCTGACCAGCGGTATCTTCTTTGCTGAAAACACCTCTTGCTACTCTGGTCTTGTGATAATCTGGAGAAGCAGTGTACGTTGGAGGCAATAGTCGAGAAATATAGCATGAACCTGAAAAGTCATCAGGCAACCATGTATATGCCCTGTCCCGACAGATGAAGTAGGTACCCCTAGCAGTAAGAAAGGCAGGGGAAGAGTTCGACGGATATACGTAAGTCTCAACGCACTCACTCTTCCCTAGCTGAGCTCTTGGATTTCTCCCATTACCTTGCAAACAGACTTGACCTCGGTGAGGCACGACCCAAAGTGGAGTGGAGCTCTTACGCTTGCTTTCACCCAAACTAATGCGATACTCTGTAGAATTCCAACTCAGGTATACTCGTAATTCATCCCTAGGATAAGATGGGGTGTTATTGACGTCTTTAATCATGTCAATGATTCCCTTGACTAAAGCTTTATTAGCGGAGTTATATTTAGCGGAACGTGGTGGGCGCGGAGGATAGGTCTCAAGGGCATAGACAAATATAGTCTGGAAGGCCTGAAATGATCCATTATAGCTAAATGGCAAGACCAGATAGGGAATGCCTTTATCCATAGTGTGTGGTATCAATCCACATACCCAGCAGTCTGTCGTGTTAACTACCAGTTGGTGTTGATGCAAGAGTTGTACAAAAGTGTTATTTATGAATTCTGAGCGTCGAGCTTGCTCATGTTCAGGGAACGGATGAAAAGAATGGTAAGAAGCAACAGTAGAAGAAACAAGATCAAGGGGAGGTACGGTACTTGTTATCGGTGCAAAAATTAGATGTACTCCAAAGACGATTCCACCCACCAACGTTATTAAAACAATCAAAAACGTAATTGCACATTGCATCAGAAAACATTTGTTATGAAGAATCTTGTAGAGTCTATTTCTGCGGACAAGAATTACATTCTCTTGGTGCAGCTCAGGAAGCTCCATCTTCTACAACCGCTCGCGACCACTGATGGTATGTACGTAGTTGAAAATGCCTCTACCAGCCCTGGGAGTTCCCAGAACTGACAGAAAGACTGACCTTGTGTCTGGCCCCCGCAGATTCAACTAGGCACAAGGCCACGACCCTACGGCTACCCAGACGGCAAGGCAATTAAAACAACAAAATATACATCAGAATATTAGCAAACTTCCTGGCTGGAGGCAATGTATCAAATTGGAATATGAAAAAAATAGGCAGTTTCCTGCTTTATTTGTCCATAAAATGAGAACGGAGGTTATATCTCAGTTTTCCTGGCGTTGTTTGATCTGGAAACAGACTGTTTTCAGCGGGAATTACAATGTTCGAGTCCGCAGATGGCAAGTGTTCGTTTGATGCAGGGGGCAAATGTTCAGAGTTCAGAGGAGCAGTTTCAGAAGTGGATTCAGGGTTCGGTGGATCAGTAATTAGTTCTGCATCACTGAAAGGAATGTATCTAGGAACTGGTTGGGTTTCAGAGGCACCAGTTCCTTTTTTCACCCAGTTATCCTAAGGAAGTGGAAGAGGTACACGCTTAGCGTGCGTCGCATGGATCCAGTTCTTTCTGCCAGCCACACATATAGCAGTCCTCGTCGCCAACAGGACTTGGAATGGTCCGACGTATTTGGGTTGGAGATTTCTGGTTCGTCCAAAGTTCCTGATGACTACTTGATCACCGGGCTTCAGCTGATGACCTGGACTCTCCGGTGGCTTTGGCAAAGCATCGAAAACCTGTTGGTGAATGAGACTCAATTTAGCAGTCAAGTCAAAAAGGTAATCAATTAGCATTGGATATTCCAGCTGCTTAAATTCCTTCGGTCTAGCTACCCCCCAAATATTCGCAGGTCGACCGAACACAATCTCGTAAGGGCTAAGCCCTACTCGAGAATGTACAGTCGCTCTTGTGGATAACAGAGCCAAAGGTAGTGCGTCTGGCCAAGACAAGCCCGTGGAGGCCTGTATCTTGGAAAGTTTCAGTTTGAGGGTGCCATTGTAGCCCTCAACTAGACCAGCAGACTGGGGATGATTCGCACTGTGAAATTTTTGTTTTATGTTCAA
Organism: Lissotriton vulgaris; assembly: GCF_964263255.1. NCBI lineage: Eukaryota > Metazoa > Chordata > Amphibia > Caudata > Salamandridae > Lissotriton > Lissotriton vulgaris. Next base: position 537,548,064 of record NC_141693.1, on the reverse strand, counting down.
ACCTGCACACACACTCTGCATAACTTTCCCTACGAATTCACTTCCATTATCTGACCATACAATCCGTGGCATGCCGAATCTGGGGAAATATTCCTTGAGAAGGATTTTGGCAGTGGACAAAGCAGTATTGTCCTTTAGTGGATATGCTTCGATCCACCTTGAAAAAGCACAGACTACCACTAGAACGTACTTAAGGTTGTTGCAACGTTCCATGTGAATAAAGTCTAATTGGATCACTTCGAAGGGGCAGGAAGGAGGAGCGAAGTGACCAGCGGGTGTGGGGATTCCCTTGCCAGGATTATGCATCAAGCATATCATGCAATTTCTCACCACTCTTTCTGCACACTTACTAATTCCATCATTCTTCCAGACTGGAGCCAACATCTTGCAAATCCCTTTAGAACTGATATGCGCTGCTCCATGCGCCATCGTTACCACTGCAAGCACATACGCATCAGGCAACATCCAACGCTGCTGTTCCGACAAATCAATCCAACACCCATTCGAGTCCAATTTACCCGTATTCTCTTTCCATGAAAGCTTTTCCTCTTCAGTCGCTTCTTCTTGAATTGCTTTCACACTTTCCACTGTATCCTCACACATTCCCGATTCAGTAATCCATCTTGCAGACGTTGCAACATACATTCTACTCATCGTATTTCTAGCTGTCTGTTTTGCTATCTCATCAGCAAAAGCATTTCCACGACCAACATCATCCGTGATTGCTCGATGAGCACTGCATTTCACAATCGCAACTTCAGTCGGCAAGGTTAGAGATTCCAACAAGTCATTGACTAGCTGACCATGTTGGATCTTAGTCCCATGGGACGTAATGAAACCCCTTTCCTTCCACAATCGTCCAAAACTATGGGCAACACCGAATGCGTACTGACTATCTGTGAACATATTCACTCTCTTTCCCTTAGCTAAAACACACGCTCTTGTCAACGCGATTAATTCTGCAGCCTGGGCAGAATTCTGACTCACTCTTGCAGTCTCCACAATCGTACTCAAAGTCGTTACTGCGTAGGCAGCTGTCACATCACCATTCTCCAATTTAAAACAAGACCCGTCAACATACAACGTGCCATCTGGATCTGGTAAAGGAGTATCCTTAAGGTCAATTCGTCCTTTTGTCTCTTCCTCGGTTCTGAAACAACAGTCATGTGGTTCGGAATCACTCGACTCCTGATTAGTCGGCAACAATGTTGCTGGATTCAATACATTGCATCTTTTAATCTGAATATGACTCGCTAACAGTGTCAGCTCATAGCCTGATAATCTAGCACTGGTAAGGTGTTGTGTTTTGGTTCGGTTCATGAGTGTGTCCACAGCATGACGAACCATGACCACTAGCATGTTGTTCATGACCAAACCAGCAGATTGTCGAATGGACGCTGCAGCTGCTGCTGTAGCTCTCAAGCAACTAGGCAACGCTCTGGCTACCGGATCTAATGTTGATGAGAAATACGCACAAGGGCGTTGTTTATTACCAAATCGTTGCGTCAGAACACTCAACGAGCAACCTTCTCTCTCGTGGACATAGAGTGTAAATGGTTTACTGTAATCGGGTGTACCCAACACAGGAGCTGAACACAATGCATTTCGTAATTCAGAAAAACTTTGCTGACATTCGGCAGACCATGGCACTGGACTCGGAACACCTTTTCCAGTCAAGGCCACCAATGGTTTTGCCAAAAGAGAAAAATTTGGGATCCATTGCCTGCAGTATGAGGTAATACCTAAAAAAGCACGCACTTCTCTCTGTGTACTAGGAACATTCATTTGCGTAATGGCTTTTATTCTCTCTGGGGTCAATCTTCTTCCCTCCTTTGACAAGAGATGACCTAGGTAGGTCACTTCTTGGCAGCAGTATTGCATCTTGGAAGGAGATACTTTGTGGTTCAAATCATATAAATGATGCAATAAGGAAATTGTAGCTGCTTTGCAAGTTTCCTTGTCATCAGCAGCCACTAGAAGATCATCGACATACTGCACTAAAGCAGAACCAGTAGGAAGTACAAAAGAATCTAACTGACTTTTTAATGCTTGACTGTAAATGGACAGGCTCTCACAATAGCCTTGTGGAGCACGTTTAAACCTGAAGCTTCGGCCTCCTAGAGAGAAGCCGAAAATATCTCTGCTTTCCTCGGCTATCGGAATGCTGAAAAAGGCATTCTTCAAGTCGATGACTGAAAACCATGTGGCTGTAGCAGGAATCAACGTTAACAATGCAGTAATGTCTGGAACCACAGGAAACTGTGGAATCACAATTTTGTTAACCTCTCTAAGATCGATTACAAATCTATAGACTGGAGGCTTAGAAGGATCAGTGCGTTTCAGAATCGGCAGTACAGGACTGTTGCAGACATTTCCTCTAGTTTCTTCTACTACGCCTTTCTTGATCAAATCTTGCACGATCAATAAAAGCGCTCGTTCACCTTCACTAGATATCTTGTATTGAGGGATTCTTGGAAATTTGACATTTGCTTTCAAAGTGACTACATATGGTGGAATTTCTAAAAGACCAACATCGTTAGGACCAGTCGCCCAAAGAGTATCAGGGAGAGAACGCAGCTCTGGTGGGAGCGCATCCATTGGCAAGTACATCGGGGAGATTATTCTTTTACCCAATGTAAGCTGTACTCCTGCCGGAGAACAGTACAGAGTCGCATACAGGCGTTTTAACAAGTCTAAACCAAGCAGATTTTCATTACAACCAGTCGTCAAAATCAGGGGTGCTTTCAATTGACAGGGTCCAACAGAAATAGACAAAGGACCAGACACGGGGTTGTGAACAGGGGCGCCTGAAAAACCTACTGAAACATTTGTTAAGCCAGACAAAGGTGCGCCAGGGAGTTTCGCATGTATGATAGAACTTTTTGCTGCACCAGTATCCAACAGAAACGGTTCGACTACACCTGATGTTGCTACTGCGACATAAGGCCCACTCTGATCTACTGGAACTGATACTACTCCCTCTCTTTGTCCATGGCTGTCCTAGTACTCATTTTGCTGAAATTCCTCACTAACTTCACAGTAGTCTTCAACGTGATACTGTTGAGATCTATTTGGTTGTGTAGATTGTCCATTTCGCTGATCAAAATAATTAGAAGGGCGATCATTCGTTTGTGGAGGCATAGCACCTCGTCCTCGACCTCTAGAATTTTGCATAGAACCACCACAACCTCTCTGAGCTGCTGCAGCATTATTTTGTGCTAAAACTGGACACTCATTCTTATAATGACCTTCCTTCTTGGAGTAAGCACACTGATTCCATTGATATTGTGGTCTCTGAGAACCATAATCTGTCCTCTGATATGGCCCTTGCTGTGCGTTAGTCTGATTATTCTGATTCGTGCGAGGCGGATATGCCTGCTGCAAAAGGACTTTAGTTTTTAAATCTTTCGTCTTCTTATCTGACTTTTCTTTTTCTTCCTTATCCCTATTTTCATAGTACTGAGCAGTTGCAAGTATTTGTGCAGTCGTAGAGACAGCCCACGCACTTTCAGAATCTTTTAATTTATTACTTAGCTCTGGTAACAGATTGTGCACAAATTTATCAACGAATAATCTCTGGCCTCCTTCTGTGCTCATATCCTGACCACTGTGATCTACGAAAGTTTCTTCAAACCTTGTGAAAAAGTCGGAGACACTTTCGTCCTTTTTCTGTCTGCATGCGGATAACTTGTCCCAGTTAACGCGCAATGCTGGCATCAAAGTTTTCATTAATTCGATTATCCTACCAGGTAAATCAGCAATTAGAGGTTCAGGTTTAGAACCACCTATTTGTTGACCATCTGCCGCTATTATAGCTGCCCAATCACCACCTAGAGCAACTGGATGATTTTCTTTACGAATTTTAGCCCAAATTGGTTGCGGTACTACATTGCCAAATAACATGTCAATGTCCGCTAAATTCATTACACAAGCTTCAACTGTTTGCGCCAACTCTTTGTAATATCCGGCTGGATTTTTACGCGGATCTGGCAAGGCCTGTTTCACTGCTAGCACTTCAGCTCGTTTCCACGGAATGTGTATCCACACTCTCTGGAATTGGGCCGGAGCGGCTGCAATACCACGGTTCACATCAGCTTGAACGGCTTCGCGCCAAATTGGAGGAACTTCTCTCATAGGATATTGTCGACCTTGTTTCGTACTACGTTTCTCCAAGTCTCTTGGTGAACGAAGGGAAGGATCGAATCTAAAATCTAAAATTAATTCCATTGCTTCTTTTATCTCTTGACCAACTATCATACCTGCAGCAAATTTTTGTTGAATTTGGATTAATTCATCCGGTACTTGTTCAGATTCGCTCTCTTCCCATTCTTCACGTAAAAGGGAACACATGACATCAAACACATAGCGCTGTGTCGGTTCCTTCCATTGCATAAATGTATCTAATACATCTCGCACACTATATCTTCCCATCTTTGAAATCCATCTAAGGGCAGTGGAGTCTAATATTCCACGTTCTTCACTACTAGGAAGCTGACTACGTCTCTGAACAGAATCAGAGACAGGACTCCTAATCAAAGTTTTATAAAAGGGAGATATAATATTAGCAACAGAATCAGTGATTCTCCGACGAACAGAAAGCGGAGTCATATAGCTTGCAGAAGTTTGAAGAAGAGTAGTAGTCGGGACAGAAGAAACAACAACAGTAGGGGTAGCAGGCAAGGTAGCTTGTGAAACAACAGGATTCAGCGGTACAGGTATAGGCAAAGAAGCTGGAACTGGCAACCCTGGAAGAGGGGGTGCCGGAGGAACATTGATAACCACAGGGACGACAGGAGCTTGATTCAGGGGAGCAGGAATACCAGGCTGTCCAGCAACCGGTAATTGAACATTAGGCAAAGGTGGAGATGTAGCACCTTGTACATATGGTGGGGGTGACCTCAACAAGTAAGACAACAGGGGATCCTTTTCAGGGTCCTCTAATATCTTAGTTGTACTCGATGGCAAGGCAGGATAGCACTTGTCTATCGCTAGATTACGCTCTCTATTGGCCACCTCCATCGCTTTCTCAGATTCATTGAGTTGCAGCTGCTTGGCAGACTGTTCTAAAGTCAACTCTTGTTCTTTCTGTTCTTTCTTCAGCTTTTTAGTTTCTCTCTGTTTGGATTCTTTTCGCCAATAACGGAAAGAATCAAACATTGCCGGCCGGGCTTTCTTCTTAAACAATTTCACTTCTAAATTGTCAAGAATTTCAGGTTCAAAACTACCATGTAGTGGCCAACTAAGGACACCGTCTTTTTCCGTGTAGCGGATCCATACCTCGTTATAAGAGATAGGGCCCACACCGAACTTGCAATAAAGATCATAAAGAGGAGTTCCAATCGGAGGAACCAGACATGAGTCCTTCAACCGGGAATCCCTGTTGCAACCAAAACAAGACAACATACAACTTTTCCGACTTACCATTTTGTAATCCGGAACACAAACAGACACAAACAAAAAGGTGCGCACTTGAACCAAGAACTTAGGCCTACCAAAGCGAACAAATGTATCGATACCCAAACTAAACCAAATGATTATCGTAACCAGAACAACCAGTGATAATCTTACGAAACCAAACCAAACCAAGAACTAAAAGGATTATCCAAACAGGAGCAAACCCTTACGAAGTAACCAAACAACTAGCAACCACTTAATACTTAACTGAGGCACTGAAGACGTCACCAAGGAGAAACCCGTCTTGTCTCGCCGTACTAAGGTCTGCACCTCGGGTCCAAGACAGGGCGACAGTCAAGGCAGCGGACCACTGCAGCTGTCCGAACGGGAACCCTCGTGGAAGAGAACGTCGGGCCACTTTTGCGATATGCCGGGATCGATGAAGTGGGGCGCCTCCCTCTGGAATCTTCACACGAAGCTTCTCGAACTCTTCAGGCTTTTGGACCGGTACCGAATGACGTCGCCCCACTGGGGGCGCCAATTGGAGTTCTGGACTTTTTGGTTCCGTCCAGAGGTGTCAGGGACAACACCTGAAGACCCCGGAGTTCTACCTGGCTCGGTGCACAAATAAACAGAAACACGGGCTTCTCGATGGTGGCGTCAAAGACCAAAGGTTTATTACTGCAGGGACACAGAAGTCACAGAAACTACACACGGGCAGATTCTAGGAGCCTGTTCCATTTGTACAAAGTGGGTTGCTCCTTAAATACTAAATTTTCAGCTTGGGGCAACATTCTTCACATGCTAGTACATTTCTAAACCTTCATGCCCTAAACAATAAATATTTGGTGTTACACAAGAATCGTCAACAATATCTGATGTCAAAACATTACGAACGAGGGGTTCCCACTGTTCCATCATAATCTCATGTCAACTTTTCATTCAAGAGCCGGACCGCCTCATCGTAAATTTCGTTACCTCCCCCTAATAAAGGCCCAGAAGGAAAGGAGCAGAGCCAGGTGCAGGAGATAGAAAAGCTGGATAAGAGATGTTTGTGGGTCGTAAATGGGCAAGGCTACCAGCTTCGGCCGCCTAATCATGATCAGGCCAACGAACACGAGAACCAGTATAGCAGGACTGGCCTCAGGCTGGGGAGGCAGCTTTTGCCGAGTCATGCGGCCACAGCGTTTCTGTCCTAAGGTGTACGTGTCACTAGCAAGGTGAATCGCCGGCTAAGGCTTACGTGTCCTTAAACGAAATGGATTAATCAGAGGTCATTGTGTGTCCATTGACTATGTGAGGGCAAGAATACAAAATGGCTGCCATACTCTAAGATGGATGCCATGGGTGAATCAGAAATATGTTTATAACAGGAGTGCTCTTGCTCGTAGCATAGCGAAAATACCAGGGTATGCTAAATGGATCATTTGCGGTTCACTGATACCAAAATTATGCGTTTACGACAATGTTGAAAACACGGGTTCAAATCGTCACGGAACCTCACCTGGAAGTCCCGATGAGGTGCCATTCGCCTCCTGGATCCCAGCCAGGGCTCCAGGAGGTCAGGTTCGTTCGTGCCTTGGGTCCCCTATGTGACCTCGAGTGCAAAGATTACAAGAAAGGGGGGTAATGTTCCTCCGGATTACTAGGGAGAGGGTCAGTCAGACCTCCGGAGATTCTGAATCAGGGGAAAGCAGCCCTGGGGCCTGCCCGCCGGGGCCCCCATTGTCCTGGGGACACTCTTGTCTCTCAGCCCGTTGCCGATGGTCCTTTTTCACCGAGTTTGAGGGGGAAGGTGTCCCGGGGCCCGCCTGCCAGGGGCCCCCAGGGGCCCGGGGACGCTTCTGCCTCTCAGCCCCTTGCCGATGGTCGTTTTTCTCCGAGTTTGATCAGGCAGACTTCCATGAGGTCTGGCCATGCTGAGAGGGGGGAGGCGTACCGGGGCCCACCCGCCAGGGGCCCCCAAGGGCCCGGGGACGCTTCTGCCTCTCAGCCCCTTGCCAATGGTCGTTTTTCTCTGAGTTCGATCAGGCATACCTCCGTGAGGTCTGGCCATGCTGAGAGGGGGAAGGCATCCCGGGGCCCGCCTACCAGGAGCCCCCAGGGGCCCAGGGACGCTCCTGCCTCTTGGCCCCTTGTCGATGGTCGTTTTTATCAGGGTTCGATGGTCGTTTTTCTCAGAGTTTGATGAGGCAGACTTCCATGAGGTCTGGCCATGCTGAGAGGGGGAAGGCATCCCAGGGCCCGCCCGCCAGGGGCCCTCAGGGGCCCGGGGACGCTCCTGCCTGTCAGCCCCTTGCCGATGGTCCTTTTTCTCCGAGTTTGATCAAGCACAGACATCCGTGAGGTCTGGCCATGCTGAGAGGGGGAACGTGTCCCAGAGCCCGCCTGCCAGGGGCCCCTAGGGGCCCGGGGACGCTCCTGCCTCTCAGCCCCTTGCCGATGGTCCTTTTTTTCCGAGTTTGATCAGGCACAGACCTCTGTGAGGTCTGGCCATGCTGAGGGGGGAAGGTGTCCCGGGGCCCGCCTGCCAGGGGCCCTCAGGGGCCCGGGGAGGCTTCTGCCTCTTGGCCCCTTGCCGATGGTCGTTTTTCTCGGAGTTCGATGGTTGTTTTTCTCTGAGTTTGATCAGGCATACCTCCGTGAGGTCTGGCCATGCTGAGAGGGGGGGAAGGCGTCCCGGGGGAGTTTGATCAGGCGCATGTTCGTGGGGCACCCGGTGCTAAATCATTCGTGGACGATCTGGGTCAGGGTTTCGTAAGTAGCAGAGCAGAGCAGCTACCTCGCTGCGATCTATTGAAAGTCATCCTCTGAGCCAAGCTTTTGTCTCTTTTCGTGCGTGGGCACCCATGGAAGCCTCCCTCCATCACACCCAGGGGTGGGTCCCTCTGCCGCCTGGCCGGTGGGAGGGATGCGGAGGGGGTAACGCGGGCCTGTGGGAGGCTGCCTCCACCACATGCCCTTCGGCACGGGGGCCTCCCCCTCCCGTCCCTGCCCCACCGGGGTGCGGGGATGGGGGCCACACCTTCCCTTGCGGGTCGGCAGGGTGACCAGATGGCCTGGGCCGCCGCCGGCCGGGCCTCCCCTTCTCACTGCTGCATGGGCAAGTCGAGCAGGGAGGCGAGCAGCAGGGCCTGGCCACCCTCGCTGGACTGCAAGGGAGCCTGGGTACACCATCCTCCCAGGCCATCCGGGCGCTGGGTCGTCCTGGGTCATCTGGTTGCTTGGCTGCGCGACCAGATGGCCCTGCGGGCAGGGTGACCCGATGGCCCTGCAGGCTGGGCAACCAGATGGCCCTGCGGGCTGGGCGACCAGATGGCCCTGCGGGCTGGGCGACCAGATGGCCCTGCGGGCTGGCGGCCGGGCTAACTCCAACTTTTGCCCTTCCCCAAGGTTCTGGAAGCCCCCACTATGTGGGGGCTTAATAGTCGACAAAATTGGGCTCCCCGGGCAGGCCGTCAGGGAGAGGACGTGGCCTGGGCTTAACCCTCCTTGGTTCTGGCCCAGGGTCCGGGTGCTGGGGACAGGGGGGTCCACGGGGAGGCTCTCCCCGGGCCCGACTACGGTTGGTAGGCTGGGCCTGGGGCCTGAGCTCCGTCCTGCAAGCCGGCCGAGGTTCCGGGCGTTCATCAGGGCCAAGGGAGGCTCTCCCCGGGCTGGCTAGGGTTTCGGAAGCAGGGACCGGGCCCGGGGCTTGAGCTCCGTCCGGTAGGCCATGGGGTTGCTGGAGCCTCCCCGTCCCGCAAGCCGGCCGAGGTTCCGGGCGTTCATCAGGGCCAAGGGAGGCTCTCCCTGGCCTGGCTAGGGCTTAGGAAGCAGAGACCGGGAGCGGGCCCGGGGCTTGAGCTCCGTACGGCCGGCCATGGGTTTGCTGGAGCTTCCCCGTCCTGCAAGCCGGCCGGAGTTCCAGGCGTTCATCCGAGCCAAGGGAGGCTCTTTCCCCGGCCTGGCTAGGGTTTCAGAAGCAGAGACCGGGAGCAGGCCCGGGGCTTGAGCCCCGTCCGGCTGGGCCCGGTGGTGTGGGAATACCCCTCTGTCCTGCAGCCCTGGAGCCCCCAGAGCCCTACAGCCCCTGGAGCCCTGGGGCCCTGCAGCCCTGCAGCCCTGGAGCCCTGCAGCCCTGCAGCCCTGGAGCCCTGCAGCCCCAGAGCCCAGGAGCCCTGGAGCCCCCGAGGAGCCCTGCAGCCCCCAAGTAGCCCTGCAGCCCCAGAGCCCTGCAGCCCTGGAGCCCCCGGAGCCCTGGAGCCCCCGTAGCCCTACAGCCCCTGGAGCCCCCCGGAGCCCTGCAGCCCTGGAGCCCTGCAGCCCTGCATGGGGCGACTAGATGGCCGGATTTCCCTGGAAGTCCCTATGAGGTGCCATTCGCCTCCCGGATCCCAGCCAGGGCTCCAGGAGGTCGGGCACGTTTGCGCCCTGGGTCCCCTCTGTCACCTCGAGTGCACAGATTACAAGAAAGGGGGGTAATTTTCCTCCGGATTAGTAGGTGCAAGGGTATGCCCAAACGCCCTCCATGGGCTGGTGGTTCCCTGCTGGGGACCAGATGGGCGATGCGGGGCTCCGGGGCTCCCTCCTCCGGGCCGCAGAGTGGCAAAGTACCCGGAACGGGCTCCAACGGTCCCGGGCCCTGGAGCCCCGGAGCCTTGGAGCCCTGGAGCCTTGGAGCCCTGGAGCCCCCGAGCCCTGGAGCCCAGCAGCCCCGGAGCCCTGCAGCCCTGGAGCCCTGGAGCCCTGGAGCCCGGGAACCCGAGCCCTGCAGCCCCTCAAGCCGTGGAGCCCTAGGGTCCCCGAGCCCTGCAGCCCCGGAGCCCTGGAGCCCCGGAGCCCTGCAGCTCCTGAGCCGTGGATCCTTGCAGTCCCCGAACCCTGCAGCCCTGGAGCCTTGGAGCCCTGGAGCCCTGCTGCCCTGGAGCCCCCTAGCCCTGGAGCCCAGCAGCACCAGAGCCCTGCAGCCCTGCAGCCCTGGAGCCGTGGAGCCCTGCAGCCCCCCGAGCCATGGAGCCCTGCAGTCCCCGAGCCCTGCATCCCTGCAGCCCCAGAGCCCCGGAGCCCCGGAGCCCTGCAGCTCCTGAGTCCTACAGGCCCGGGGCAGGCAGATTGGTGTCATTTCGGTCCCGGCCATCTGGTCGCCCCTCTCGCCTCGGCCATCTGGTCGCCCGCAATGCTTTCCTATGGGGCGACTAGATGGCCAGACTTTCTTGGAAGTCCCTATGAGGTGCCATTCGCCTCCCGGATCCCAGCCAGGGCTCCAGGAGGATGGGCACATTTGCGCCCTGGGTCCCCTCTGTCACCTCGAGTGTACGGATTACAAGAAAGGGGGGTAATTTTCCTCCGAATTAGTAGGTGCAAGGGTTTGCCCAAACACCCTCCTGGGGCTGGTGGTTCCCTGCTGGGGACCAGATGGGCGATGCCCAGGCAACACCTCCCAGGCATCCGGGGCTCCCTCCTTCGGGCCGCAGAGTGGCAAAGTACCCGGGACGGGCTCCATGGGTCCCGGGCCCTGGAGCCCCAGAGCCTTGGAGCCCTGGAGCCCTGCTGCCCTGGAGCCCCTGAGCCCTGGAGCCCAGCAGCCCAGCAGCCCAGCAGCCCCGGAGCCCTGCAGCCCTGGAGCCCTGGAGCCCCGGAGCCCTGCAGCCCTGCTACCCTGCGGCCCTGGAGCCCCCGGGCCCTGCAGCCCTGGAGCCCTGGAGCCCTGGATCCCTGCAGCCCTGCAGCCCCCGAGCCGTGGAGCCTTGCAGTCCCCGAGCCCTGCATCCCTGCAGCCCCAGAGCCCCGGAGGCCCGGAGCCCCGGAGCCCCAGACCCCCGGAGCCCTGGAGCCCTGCAGCTCCTGAGCCCTACAGGCCCAGGGCAGGCAGATTGGCGTCATTTCGGTCCCGGCCATCTGGTCGCCCCTCTCGCCTCGGCCATCTGGTTACCTGCAATGCTTTCCTATGGGGCGACTAGATGACCGGACTTTCTTGGAAGTCCCTATGAGGTGCCATTCGCCTCCCGGATCCCAGCCAGGGCTCCAGGAGGTCGGGCACGTTTGCGCCCTGGGTCCCCTCTGTCACCTCGAGTGCACGGATTACAAGAAAGGGGGATAATTTTCTTCCGGATTAGTAGGTGCAAGGGTATGCCCAAACACCCTCCCGGGGCTGGTGGATCCCTGCTGGGGACCAGATGGGCGATGCCCGGGCAACACCTCCTAGGCATCCGGGGCTCCCTCCTCCGGGCCGCAGAGTGGCAAAGTACCCGGGACGGGCTCCATGGGTCCCGGGCCCTGGAGCCCCGGAGCCTTGGAGCCCTGGAGCCTTGGAGCCCTGGAGCCCCCGAGCCCTGGAGCCCAGCAGCCCCGGAGCCCTGCAGCCCTGGAGCCCTGGAGCACTGGAGCCCGGGAGCCCCGAGCCCTGCAGCCCCCAAGCCGTGGAGCCCTGCAGTCCCCGAGCCCTGCAGCCCCGGAGCCCGGGAGCCCCGGAGCCCTGCAGCTCCTGAGCCGTGGAGCCTTGCAGTCCCCGAACCCTGGAGCCCTGGAGCCCCGGAGCCCCGGAGCCCTGCAGCTCCTGAGCCCTACAGGCCTGGGGCAGGCAGATTGGCGTCATTTCGGTCCCGGCCATCTGGTCGCCCCTCTCGCCTCGGCCATCTGGTCACCCGCAATGCTTTCCTATGGGGCGACTAGATGGCCAGACTTCCCTGGAAGTCCCTATGAGGTACCATTCGCCTCCCGGAACCCAGCCAGGGCTCCAGGAGGTTGGGCACGTTTGCGCCCTGGGTCCCCTCTCTCACCTCGAGTGCACAGATTACAAGAAAGGGGGGTAATTTTCCTCCGGATTAGTAGGTGCAAGGGTATGCCCAAACACCCTCCCGGGGCTGGTGGATCCCTGCTGGGGACCAGATGGGCGATGCCCGGGCAACACCTCCTAGGCATCCGGGGCTCCCTCCTCCGGGCCGCAGAGTGGCAAAGTACCCGGGACGGGCTCCATGGGTCCCGGGCCCTGGAGCCCCGGAGCCTTGGAGCCCTGGAGCCTTGGAGCCCTGGAGCCCCCGAGCCCTGGAGCCCAGCAGCCCCGGAGCCCTGCAGCCCTGGAGCTCTGGAGCACTGGAGCCCGGGAGCCCCAAGCCCTGCAGCCCCCAAGCCGTGGAGCCCTGCAGTCCCCGAGCCCTGCAGCCCCGGAGCCCGGGAGCCCCGGAGCCCTGCAGCTCCTGAGCCGTGGAGCCTTGCAGTCCCCGAACCCTGGAGCCCTGGAGCCCCGGAGCCCCGGAGCCCTGCAGCTCCTGAGCCCTACAGGCCTGGGGCAGGCAGATTGGCGTCATTTCGGTCCCGGCCATCTGGTCGCCCCTCTCGCCTCGGCCATCTGGTCACCCGCAATGCTTTCCTATGGGGCGACTAGATGGCCAGACTTCCCTGGAAGTCCCTATGAGGTACCATTCGCCTCCCGGAACCCAGCCAGGGCTCCAGGAGGTCGGGCACGTTTGCGCCCTGGGTCCCCTCTCTCACCTCGAGTGCACAGATTACAAGAAAGGGGGGTAATTTTCCTCCGGATTAGTAGGTGCAAGGGTATGCCCAAACACCCTCCCAGGGCTGGTGGTTCCCTGCTGGGGACCAGATGGGCGATGCGGGGCTGCGGGGCTCCGGGGCTCCGGGGCTCCCACCTCCGGGCCGCAGAGTGGCAAAGTACCCGGGACGGGCTCCATGGGTCCCGGGCCCTGGAGCCCCGGAGCCTTGGAGCCCTGGAGCCTTGGAGCCCTGGAGCCCAGCAGCCCCGGAGCCCTGCAGCCCTGGAGCCCTGGAGCCCTGGAGCCCCGGAGCCCTGCAGCCCCCTGAGCTGTGGAGCCCTGTGTAGGAGAGTAGGGTCTGCAATCCTATGATCACCCAGATTTTTTTGCTTTTGTTTCACTGGTTTACGACTTTCTCTGGCTGTGGGCCTGCTAATCAGACCCACAGCCTAGCTGTTCTCTCACTAAATTGACATGTGTACCTTAGGTGCATTATCCAATTGGTACTGGGCCACCTTATCAGACCCTGTAACTCAGGGCATAGGTGTACCCAGAGCCTACCAGGGGCTGAAGCATGTATTATGCCACCCCTGGATGGCCATCTAAATCTGACACAACTGGCTGCATGACAGCTGGGGCAAGGTGGTGTAATCACCCTTTGCTTTAGATATAGTATACCTATATCTAACCCTAGAAATGGACACACAGATTCCTATCAGTCACTCCTATGGCAGGCCTTGACAATCCTGAAGGCAGAGAGCTTGGAATCGTGTGAGATGGTGCTCTGGCATGAGCTGAGCCCGTTTGCAGCTTGCGGAACCAAGTCCTAATAGCTGTTCCATGATAACGCATACCATATACTCTTAAGTGCATTATAATCCTCGCGGTTAAATGCTATCTTTGGTATTGCTTTATCAAAACATGTCGAGTAAGGTGTCATACGAATTGGAATACTAACCCCTCGCCAATTCTGGTGACGGGGTTAGCATTCCACCCTTCTAGAGGGACACGACATGTATGTAACTGTGAACCCCGGTTAAAGTTAACTCAAGTCAAAAATTAATTCCCTTTGGGCGAATTAACGTTAATACATAGGTACTTACAGACACACAATAAACTTACCAATACCAAACAAATAACAAGGAAGCAATGAAAATAGTGATAAATTCAATACACGTGAAAACACTATGGTAAAATTAAGTATTCGGACAATTTATTAGCATACATTACATTTGTTAAAAATTGGGAAACACATACAGGACGGAACAATAATCAATAAAATCAACATTCCAATAAAAAGGAGCTACAGGGAAAAAGGACTAAACTCAAACAAAAACAGTTATTTTGAATTTTCCTTAATTTCTATTCCCAAATTCACTCCTTGAGCATCGACGCGTTTCGGCGGTATAGTCAATATAAAACCGCCTTCATCAGGGCAATTTGTACAAATGTTTCCCAATACTTCTGAAAATTAAATAAGATCGGTCTTAGTTACAGATAGTAAACACAACGGATCATATTTAACATAAACATATTAGAAAGACATCCTTAAAAAACATAATGTATATATTCTACTCAATTTTTAAACACACATAGACATTGCTTCCAGTTTACAAAACATACAACATATATCAGTTACATATAATGCCGACCACATATGGGTCTCAATAGTGACCAGAACATTTCAATTCATTTCATCACATAGGTTATATTCCTCATGTTGGCTATATTTTAAGAGACCTGCACTATATCAATCTAATAAAGGCCAGGAACATATAACCAAGCATCACAACAAGATTCGAATGTCAGATTATCAGATAGACCAGTTCTGAAAACAAGGTGGCAATACGGAGAACCATGATACATCACCTACCTCAGGTAAGCAAAGGGTCTTTCAGTGTATCTTAAGGGGTATACTGCCTCCTTATCCTTTGTAGGAGATATTCGTCCAGCGAATTATCTTCTTAATATATACAGTATTCCTACATGTGACATGGATAAACATCACATTTAGTATTTACGAAGACCAATGCCTTCTATTCATTCAAAGTCCTTAGCTCATGGCCTATCTAGGTAACATGTGTAGAGGGCCCTATATACCAATATCGTATCTAGATGTATCTATACATAATATATATACTCCTGCTTAAGTATTGACAGACCTGTTACAGCGAGTCTAGCCCTACTGATAACATTTCTTTACAATATTTTTCGAATTCTTCAGAGATATCATATTATACTAGAACATTTTTGCCAAAGATTCTACGCGACGTAGAGAGCGTGATCAGTCATAAGACACGTAATTGTGCATCTGTATCTACTCTTGGCGCACAAATACGGATGTAAACAGAAAAAAGAAGCCTTATACGGTCGTACAGGGATAATTACACACACGAAATTAAAGAGAGTTTTTTTGGGAGAATGGGACTCTCCGCCTATTACTTACTCAATTAAAATGATGGCGAAATCCTTATCATAATTCCACTTTCAGTAACGCATCCAGCATAATGGCTGGGAACTGTGAATAAAAGAGATGCCATTAATGGCTTAATAGGAACTGGATATAGCCCGCTAATACTAATATAGGTCTCTGGGTATACTCACAAAAGGGTTAAAATTAATATGTCCCAAGCACGCGGTAGAGCAGAAGTAATGACCACTGGATACCGACTCCCAACTATAGTCGAAGCGGTTACAGCGTTGTGGGGTTCCAGGTTCCGAAAAGATACCCAAGACACGAGATAATTTCCTCCGTGTTTACCCTGTGTTTAAAACAAACAGACACAATCCGTGTCAAAGGCGTGCCCCGCTCGTAGCACCGCGTTTCAGTATGGTACAACACGGATCGATCCTTACCTCCTTCATTCACTTGAAAAACGTCCCGCGTGGATGTCTGCTTCTCCTTCCGGCTAGCAGCGACAAAGAAGTCAGCTCTGATATATATACTGAGCTAATTTGTCAGCGGACGTCTTGCTTTTGATGACAGACTACCAGAGGTGCCTACAGCATTTCCAAATCACGAAACATGACGAAGGAGTGTTTATAGGCAACAGATTATTATAATGCCAATAAAGTTGGATGACAGAAATGCACTCTATAGTGGAGAAATATTGCTTCACAACACTAGATTATATTGTGTCCAAATTGTATTTCATATGTAACAGATTCCGACCTATAATGGTTGCCATGTTCAGATCATGATACATTCTAAAATTAAAATTAAAATTAAAATAATATTAGAATAATGACTAGTATATACTGAAATAGAATTACCCAATTTTACAGGTCGAACTAGTTGGACCCGATAAACCTATGCAGTGTTAACCCTCACTCAGCCCCTTTTTTCGAAAATGTAGCGGGCTGGTACCGCTACATTGACGATATTTTCTTTGCCTGGGAAGGATCAATGGAACTCTTGGAGGAATTTCTTCTTTGGATCAACCTAGGGGATCCGAATCTCAGATTTACATCGACATATAGTACCATCAAAGTTGAATTTTTGGATATATGTATTAAAAACTGCAATGGAGTATTGGCAGTTGAACTGTTCACCAAACCCATGGCCAAAAATACATTGCTAGATTTCTCTAGCTTTCACCCGAAATCACAAAGGGAGAGTATCCCTTTTAGTCAGTTTCTCCGTCTCCGTAGAAACTGCTCTGACCTAAATGATTACTATAAACATGCTGAAAATTTGAGATCAAAATTTAAAGATAAGGGATACCCGAAAAAACTCATTTCTCATTCAATGAAAAGAGTACGGTTTTACGACCAGGATGCTTTGATTCACAACACTCCAAAAGACAAGGAGCCTCTAAATAAAGTTGTCTTTGTCAGTAAGTTTTCCAACATAAGTAACCAGATAAAAAACGTTGTGAACAAGCATTGGCACATCTTAAACTATGAAGAAGAATTAGTCCTAGAGAAACCTCTTTTTGCATTCAAAAAGAATAAAAATCCACGTGACCTACTTGTTCATACCTACAAAGAAGAGTCTGTGGAAAGCCAAAGAACAATTGATGGTACTAGGGTCACTGGAACAACCAAATGCGGCAATTGTAACATCTGTACTCAATGTATTGTGGGATCAGAGATTGTTTGTAACACCAAGAAAGTAGTATGTAAGACCCACAATAATTGTAAAAGTAAAAATGTTATCTACTTGCCTAAATGCCCGTGCGGCCTCTGCTATGTGGGAGAGACGGGTAGAGAGGTACGCACGAGGCTCCAGGAACATAGATCAGCCATCAAAACAAAAAAAGTTACTGCCCCTATCGTTGCCCATTTCTTAGAAAAGGGACACAAAGAATCGGAATTCGGCTGGTTTATCATGGAAAAAATTAAAATAGGTAAAAGAGGTGGCAATATTGTCTCAAGAAGGAAGGAGAGAGAGCAGTGGTATATTTCCTACCTCGATACGGTCAGAAGGGTTCTTAACTCAAGAGAAGAATGGGATCGTATCATTGGAGCAGTTTAATCCATTCGCTGTTGTTTCTGTGTCTAGTAGACTATCTGATAGATTCTGCTACGGACAAATTCATAACTCTAATGACATGGCTTTGTCTGTTCTATCTAGGGTGTTTAGGGTACAGGCGCTTAATATTTACTTTTCACATAGATATGCGTGGAACCAAGTTTAAAGTATTCCTGGTTACAAGTTATTTATCTGTATATCCAGAAGGTGCATCTAACGTGGGTTGCATTAAGAATCCCCCCTTGCCGTGGTTGGTATGAATTACTCTATTTACCATTGAGCGTGTTAGGTGAATTGTCGATACCCTTGTTGTTAGTTTAACTAATATCTGCGTCCGAAAACACGAGGATGAGTGAGGGTTAACACTGCATAGGTTTATCGGGTCCAACTAGTTCGACCTGTAAAATTGGGTAATTCTATTTCAGTATATACTAGTCATTATTCTAATATTATTTTAATTTTAATTTTAATTTTAGAATGTATCATGATCTGAACATGGCAACCATTATAGGTCGGAATCTCTATCACAGTTCCCAGCCATTATGCTGGATGCGTTACTGAAAGTGGAATTATGATAAGGATTTCGCCATCATTTTAATTGAGTAAGTAATAGGCGGAGAGTCCCATTCTCCCAAAAAAACTCTCTTTAATTTTGTGTGTGTAATTATCCCTGTACGACCGTATAAGGCTTCTTTTTTCTGTTTACATCCGTATTTGTGCGCCAAGAGTAGATACAGACGCACAATTACGTGTCTTATGACTGATCACGCTCTCTATGTCGCGTAGAATCTTTGGCAAAAATGTTCTAGTATAATATGATATCTCTGAGAATTTGACTATCTAGGCATACGCCTCTGTGACAGTATGAATTGGAAGGCCCATCACCAGAAAGTGTTTCTAACCCACAAGAGGGTTGTTGGCGCTCTACTCAAAGAACAACGTGCCTCTTCCACAAAACCGATCGGGGCACTACTTGACATCTATAGGGCCAGGGTTGTGAGTGCAGCGTTGTACGGTGCAGAACTTTGGGGAACCCAGAGAGTGGACACTTTGGCCCACCTAGAAAATAAATTTCATAAAGACTTGATGAGGCTACCCCAAAGCACTCCCACAATCCCACTCTTGCTCGACGCAGGTACTCGCCCTATCTGCGACCAAGCTAAACTACGTCCCTTGTTACTGTGGTCCAGAATTTGGAATGTTCCTGAACTCCATAGCTATGCGGATGCCCTTAAAGACGTCTTGTCCCTCCCTGGCTGGCACAAGATCGCCTGGCTTAGAGAGGTTAAGAAGGCGCTTACTGTTTAGCGCTTGCTGGGACGCGCTCATCTCTGGCTGGACACCGTGAGAAGGACCTTGCTTGGTCTAGGATCTGCGTGGGAAAATAAAACTGCACCTCCCAAACAGGAATTGAAGAAGGCATATTGGTCCTGGGTCGATAGCGAGAGACTGGGTAAACCAAACCATCCAAAAACTGTTGCCAACTTCCTGATGGTTAAATGTAACCCCTCCAGAGAAGCTTATTTGGACCTGATACACAATTCTCATGATAGGGCTTTACATTTTAAATTCAGGGCTGGGGTTTTACCTTTGTGCCAGTTCACTTCTACCTGGAAACCACCCTTGCAAACTGTTCCCGACTGTCCATTTTGTGAGCTGAAAACAGAATCCGTTGCACACTTCTTATTTGAGTGCCGAGCCTATCTAGCTCCCAGACGGAGGTGGTTGAAGCCTCTTTTCAGGAGCCTAGGAACCCGTTCACACCTGGAAGCCTTGAGAATACTGCTCTCAGACACAAGACCCTTTTTTTCAATCTGTATGGCAAAATTCCTAGGATGGGCCTGGTGTATAAGAACCACGAAAAAACTGATGATCCAATAATGTCTCCCCTGCTTTTTAATATGTTTTTAGTCCAATGGACAGATTCCTTTTATTGTATAATGAATTGTAAGTTGTTTGTTCGATTATTGTTATATTGTGATGTTTTGCTTTTATGATATGTTTTTATATATCGAAATAAAGCTTACTTACTTACTAGATATCTCTGAAGAATTCAAAAAATATTGTAAGGAAATGTTATCAGTAGGGCTAGACTCGCTGTAACAAGTCTGTCAATACTTAAGCCGGAGTATATATATTATGTATAGGTACATCTAGATACGATATTGGTATATAGGGCCCTCTACACATGTTACCTAGATAGGCCACGAGCTAAGGACTTTGAATGAATAGAAGGCATTGGTCTTCATAAATACTAAATGTGATGTTTATCCATGTCACATGTAGGAATACTGTATATATTAAGAAGATAATTCGCTGGACGAATATCTTCTACAAAGGATAAGGAGGCAGTATACCCCTTAAGATACTCTGAAAGACCCTTTGCTTACCTGAGGTAGGTGATGTATCATGGTTCTCCGTATTGCCACCTTGTTTTCAGAACTGGTCTATCTGATAATCTGACATTCGAATCTTGTTGTGATGCTTGGTTATATGTTCCTGGCCTTTATTAGGTTGATATAGTGCAGGTCTCTTAAAATATAACCAACATGAGGAATATAACCTATGTGATGAAATGAATTGAAATGTTCTGGTCACTATTGAGACCCATATGTGGTCGGCATTATATGTAACTGATATATGTTGTATGTTTTGTAAACTGGAAGCAATGTCTATGTGTGTTTAAAAATTGAGTAGAATATATACATTATGTTTTTTAAGGATGTCTTTCTAATATGTTTATGTTAAATATGATCCGTTGTGTTTACTATCTGTAACTAAGACCGATCTTATTTAATTTTCAGAAGTATTGGGAAACATTTGTACAAATTGCCCTGATGAAGGCGGTTTTATATTGACTATACCGCCGAAACGCGTCGATGCTCAAGGAGTGAATTTGGGAATAGAAATTAAGGAAAATTCAAAATAACTGTTTTTGTTTGAGTTTAGTCCTTTTTCCCAGTAGCTCCTTTTTATTGGAATGCTGATTTTATTGATTATTGTTCCGTCCTGTATGTGTTTCCCAATTTTTAACAAATGTAATGTATGCTAATAAATTGTCCGAATACTTAATTTTACCATAGTGTTTTCACGTGTATTGAATTTATCACTATTTTCATTGCTTCCTTGTTATTTGTTTGGTATTGGTAAGTTTATTGTGTGTCTGTAAGTACCTATGTATTAACGTTAATTCGCCCAAAGGGAATTAATTTTTGACTTGCGTCAATTGTGGAACCCTATCCCTTTGGTCCTGGGGTCCCTCTCTCTTTTATTAGAGATAAAGTTAGCTCAAGCCTCAGCTCCACAAAATGGATGCTGCCACCACAGACACGAGTCTGACCTCCTGCTGCTGGGAGTCCTTCCAGCGAGGAGAGCTTGGACAAAGGGTTTCCTGTCAGGGGCGGTGCTAGCACCATCCCAGACAGGGTTTTGTGTATCCTGGGTAGGCAGGGCTTTACAGGAAGGTGACTGCAAGTGGCACCCCGGTGCTCACTACGCATCTGCCGGCTAGAACCAGTTCCAGGGGCACACCAGCCCCTGGCCTGGGGAAAGTCCGGCATGGGAGAGGGGTGTAACCACCCCCCTTCCTGGTCCCACCCCTAGGGCAGGACCTAGTCGCGTACCCACCCCTTTCTTTAGGATAAAGGCAGGAGCGGGCACCCTTCCAAATTAGATCATCTTTGAATCAAGAAACTACTTTCTACGAAAGGAACTCTCGACTTCTTCTCAAGATTTCTCCCTTGTGGCTAAGGAGTAGTCACCTTGCATCCGCAGGCACCATCTAAGAACTCTGCGGTTTGCTGCACGTCCTTCCTCAGGAATCCGACTGACCAGCTCGACGAGACCCGGCTTCCCTGGCACCTCTGACCTCTACCTACCTCTACAGCTAAGCTGAGAACCGTAGGTGCGACGAGACCTCGAGGGACCGGCCACCATCAGAACTGCACGACTTCTATCCAGCACGACCGCCGAGGGATCCTCTGGTGAGTGCTTTGGGGACCGAGAAGCCCCGACCCTGAGCAGCTCCAGCACCGAAGTCCAGCCCCCCAGCATCTCCACGATCTGCGTGGGGCCCTTCTGCTTTTTGGCTGCTCACCGCGTTGTCTGGCTACTAGCCCGCTGGCTTGTGGCCTTCCCGACGACGATCAACGACGACAACACTGCTGGTCTGGTTGCTCCAGACTGGCCCTTGCTCCCTTCCAAAAGAGTAGCAACCCGGACCCTCCTGGTCCACTCCAGACGCCATTTTAGGTCCACCGCGTGGGCTTGAATTTGCCAAGACTTGTTGCCCCAATCCTGGGTCCAGCAACGTCGACAGCATCAACCATCGTGGGACAGCTCGCACCTCCATCCTGGTCGCTGACAACGCCTCCTGGTCCGTGAGACTGCAGAGCCCAGCGTCGCCCACTCACCTGGTCCAGGTGACTTCGCCCGGTGCCATCCTGGTGCCCACACAATCACTGGCTAGTGATTAAGAACTTGGTCCCCTCTGCTTTCAGGTGTCATCCATCTTCGATCCAGGCTTGGATCACTCGAACAATCTTCACTGGTCGCCTGCCAGCAACTTCTTTCTTCAGGCTCCTGGTTCGTCAACGAGGATTCCCGACGTCTTTTCAGACCTATGCAGCTGCAGCCCTTGGGCTAGGTAACTTCGGCATTTCGGTGCCCCAGCATAGCCTCACTATCCAAGGGTCCAGATCCACTTTCGTTTTCAACCTACCTAGTCGGGTTCGCCCGAGAACACTAACTTTTGCTTTTACTAGCCTCCATAGACTTTGTCCCACATCCTGCGTGAGAGTGCACACTCTGCCCCCGAGTCCCCTAGGCCTCCTACTAGTAATCTGAAGGTTCAGTAACGTAGTCCTAGCGATTCCAAAGCCTATTAGTACAGTACTTACCTGCTAGTAATTTCGCATTCCACTTTCATAGTATATGTTTTTTCGTGCCCCTCGGGCATTTGTGTAAATTGTGCAACTTAAAGTATTTTCGTAAGAGTTTTGTTGTGTGCTTAGTACCCTGTCCTCATAAAGAGTACAGGGCTGTTGTGATCTAAATAAATACACTGTTTATTTTCATAACACTTGTGTGGTGTCCTTTCACTTGGTGTTCAAGGGGTATATGTGATGGTATAACAGCTGGCTTAACATGCCCTCTAGAGTTTAGCCCGAAGACTGCTCGTATCCACGCTACTAGGATAGCTGGTCTATAAGGTTGACTTACAACCAATCACCATAAGGGTTGTTTGGACTGATACAAGGTGCTCACTAGAATAGTGAACATTATATATCAGGCCAACCTCTCACATTGGTGAGCAGCGGTTGGGATTTGAGCTTGCTGTTATTTTGCCACACGTATCCTAAGAATATCTTGTGAAAGATCACATAAGTACTTCAGGTACATATAAATTAGCTTAGAATACTCTGAGTTCTACTGAACCAGCTGTTGTAGCTCCTCAAGGCTTAGCACACCTTGGCTACAACTCTTAGCAAGGGATCAGTAGGCAAACAAATAGTGTAGGTAGGTGCATCACTTACACCACACTAGAAACAGCATGTCAGACAAAGGAGGAAACTCTGAGTCTCCCCTTGTGTCAGTAGACCCTCCACAGGTCACTTCCAGATATGCTGCTCTTAGCTTCCAGGAGATGAGACAAGTGTGTACCTCCAGGAAGCTAAAACAGGGTTCTAACCCTACAATCCCATTCCTGATTGGTCTCTTAGAGACTTATGATGCCAGGAGGGCTGGTAACCCAGACCCTTCTAATCCAGATGGGACCATGCCTCCCCTAGAGGGAACCTTAGGTGACCCTGACCTTATCCATCTCTCTGCAGAAGGTGAAGAGGAGGATGAGGATCTAGAGCCATCTGAGGATGAGGCAGACAAAGGCCAAGAAGTAGTTAGCCAGCTAACTAGGGCCAACTTAAGCCAGCATGAGAATGGTACCAGGAGACCCCTGGGGCCCCTCTCAGGCCAGCTTAACATTGGGAATGGACGAGTTAGGTCTCTATCCAGAGGCTCTAACAGACCCATTCGAACCAATGGCTCTCAGGCCTCTTCTCACAGAGGGATGACATCCCCTCAGAGGAGCGTGTATGAGGCCAAAGTAAGGGAAGTCAATCTGAGGATTGAAAGGGAAGAACTTGCCCTGGCCAAAGAGAGACTTGCCTTTGCTAGAGAGCAAGGATTGAGTGGGACAAACCCCACTGGTGGCAGAATTCTCCCAAGAGAAAACAGGAGTTTAGATACTAGGCACCTGAGTAAGATAGTGCCCCCCTTTAAACAAGGGGATGATATCCACAAATGGATAACTGCTTTGGAGAGGGCTTGCACTGTACAGTGTGTCCCCCAGAGTCAGTGGGCAGCTATCTTGTGGCTCTCCTTTGAAGGTAAAGGTAGAGACAAGCTCCTCACTACTAGAGTTGAGGATGCTAACAATTACCAAGTCCTGAAGAATACACTGATAGATGGGTTTGGCCTAACCACTGAGCAGTACAGGTTGCTGTTCAGGGATACCCAGAAAACTCAGTCTCAGGATTGGTCTGATTTTGTAGATTGTGCCACTAAGGCTTTGGAGGGCTGGTTGCTGGGCAGTAAGGTTACTGATTACACAGGATTGTATAATCTGATCATGAGAGAACAGATATTAAACAATTGTCAGAACCAGTTGTTGCATCAGCATCTTGTTGACTCGGATCTGACCTCTCCCCAAGAATTGGGAAAGAAGGCAGACAGATGGGTCAGAACAAGAGTTAAGCAAAACCAGGGCCAGAACCAGGGTGGTCAGAAGAAAGCAGACCAGAAGGGTAAAGATGCTAAAGGTGAACAAAATGACCAGAAGTCTTCGACAGGTCCCCAACAATCCAAAGAGGGTGGGGGTCAGGCTTCCCAGAAGAAGAAGACTCAAGAAGGCCAGTCAAAAAGGTGGTGCCAGTACTGTAAAAGTAAAACTCACTGGTTTAGTGAGTGCACCAAGAAAGGAGGGCAGACTCCTACTACTGCAGCCCCTAAGGCACCTGTGCCCCCTAGTACAGCCAGCAGTAGTAGTGCACCTCCCAAGGGACTAGTTGGGTTAACCTTGGGTTCTGAGGGGTATGACAACTTAGTTGGCCCACTCACTCAGGCTGTCCTTGTCTGTACAGGGGATATGGATATGTCCCCTGATGTCAGTCCCAATACTTTGGGCAAATACAGACAGACACCTTTTATCAATGGCAAAATGGCTCAGGCCTATAGGGACACTTGTGCCAGTGTCACAATGGTGATACCTAACTTTGTGGACCCTGGAGAGATCATGCCAGGTACAGATTTCCTGGTGACCAATGCAAGCAATGTCACTACCAGTCATAGTATGGCAATTGTTGCTTTCTCCTGGGGAGGGGTAATTGGCCAAAAGAAGGTTGTAGTTAGTTCAGACCTCCCAGTGGATAGTTTGTTGGGCAATGATTTGGAGTCATCACAATGGTCAGAGGTGGCGCATAGGACTCACATGGAGATGTTAGGCTTGCCAGCACATGTGCTTGCTGTGACTAGGTCACAGGCCAGAAGATGCCCCACTGAACAGGTGCTGGATCCTGGAACAATGGACCAGCCACCTTCCAAGAAGAAGAGCAGTAGGGTTAAGGCATTGCCTTCCCCCTTGCCCCAGGTTGAGGATCAAGTCTCAGAGGAGGCTGACCTACAGGAATTGAGGGAAACTGAGCCTAAAGAATTTGAACTTGATCAAGTTGAATTTCTGGGCTCAAGAGAAGACCTGGGGAAGGAACAATTAGACTGCCCTTCCCTTGAACCCCTCAGACAGCAGGCTGCTGCTGAGGCTGCTGGGAACGCCACAGGTACCAACAAAGTATACTGGGATGATGGACTCCTGTACACTGAGGCAAGAGACCCCAAGCCTGGCATGGCCAGGAGGCTGGTTATCCCCTTGTCTCAGAGAGGTTTCCTTCTTACCTTGGCCCATGAGATTCCCTTAGCAGGACACTTAGGCCAGACAAAGACTTGGGACAGACTTGTCTCACACTTTCACTGGCCTCATATGAATGAGGATACCAAGGAGTTTTGTCGCTCCTGTGTCACTTGCCAAGCCAGTGGTAAGTCAGGTGGCACAACAAAGGCCCCCCTTATACCAATGCCTGTGGTGGGGGTGCCCTTTGAAAGAGTGGGGATTGACATTGTTGGTCCAATGGAACCCCAGACAGCATCAGGGCACAAGTTTATACTGGTGGTAGTGGATCATGCCACCAGGTATCCTGAAGCTATTCCCCTTAGGACCACTACAGTACCTGTTGTGGCAAGAGCCCTAGTTGGAGTGTTCTCCAAAGTGGGCTTCCCTAAGGAGGTTGTCTCTGACAGAGGTGCAAACTTCATGTCAAGCTACTTAACTGCTATGTGGAAGGAATGTGGTTCAACTACAAGTTCACTACACCCTATCATCCACAATGCAATGGGCTTGTTGAAAGGTTCAACAGGACCCTAAAAGGGATGATTCATGGACTACCTGAAAAGCTCAGGCGTAGATTGGATGTCCTGATTCCCTGCCTTTTGTTTGCTTACAGAGAGGTCCCACAGAAGGGGGTTGGCTTCAGCCCTTTTGAACTTCTGTATTGGCATCCTGTGAGAGGACCCCTGTGTTTGGTTAAGGAAGGATGGGAGAGACCTCTCAAAAAGCCTGCAACCAGCATAGTGGACTATGTTCTTGGTCTCTGCTCCAGGATGGCTGAGTATATGGAAAAGGCATCTGAAAACCTTAAGGCCAGCCAAGAACTCCAAAAAGCTTGGCATGACCAAAAGGCTGTCCTGACTGTGTATCAGCCTGGACAGAAGGTGTGGGTGTTGGAGCCAGTGGCCCCAGCAGCACTCAAAGACAAATGGTCTGGGCCCCACACAATCCTTGAGCAAAAGGGAGCGGTCATCTACCTGGTGGACCTTGGAACTCCCAGGAGCCCCCACAGGGTGCTCCATGTAAAGAGGCTCAAAGCATATGTCGACAGGACGGACATGAGCTTGCTCATGGCCGTAGATGAGGGACAGGAGGAAGAGAGTGACCCTCTCCCAGACCTGCTCACTCAGAATCCTGATGATGGATCAGTGGATGGTGTTGTCTTTTGTGGCAGCCTCTCTGAACATCAACAGAAGGATTGTAAACAGGTTCTTCAATCCTTCAGGCATATGTTCTCTCTAACACCCAGTCAAACCAATTGGTGTACCCATGAGGTTGACACTGGTGACAGCTTGCCAGTTCAGAGTAAAATCTACAGGCAGCCTGATCATGTTAGAGACTGCATCAAAACAGAAGTGCAGAAAATGTTGGAGTTGGGAGTCATTGAACCCTCAGATAGCCCTTGGGCTAGTCCAGTAGTTCTAGTGCCAAAGCCTCACACCCAGGGTGGTAAGAAAGAGATGAGGTTTTGCGTAGACTACAGAGGTCTCAATGCAGTCACTAAGACTGATGCCCACCCAATACCAAGGGCAGAAGAGCTTATAGATAGATTGGCTTCTGCCAACTACTTAAGTACATTTGACCTGACAGCTGGGTATTGGCAAATCAGGTTAGCTGAGGATGGCAAGCCCAAGACAGCATTTTCAACCCCTGGTGGGCATTATCAATTTGTGGTGATGCCCTTTGGTCTGAAAAATGCACCTGCCACCTTCCAAAGGCTGGTGAATCATGTTCTCACTGGGCTGGATGACTTCTGTGCAGCATATCTTGATGATATAGCTGTCTTTAGCTCCACCTGGGAGGATCACCTGGTCCACCTGAGGAAAGTGTTAGAGGCACTGCAAGCAGCAGGTCTCACTATCAAGGCCACCAAGTGCCAGATAGGGCAGACACAGGTTGTATACTTGGGCCACCTTGTAGGTGGAGGCCAAGTTCAGCCACTGGAGAGCAAGATACAGTCAATCAGGGACTGGGCTCCTCCAACCACCCAGACTCAGGTTCGAGCTTTCTTGGGCCTGACTGGTTACTACAGAAAGTTTGTCAGAAATTATGGCTCAATTGTGACTCCACTTAATGAACTGACAAGTAAGAAAATGCCAAAGAAAGTTCAGTGGACAGCAGGCTGTCAAAAAGCATTCGATGACCTAAAGCAGGCCATGTGCACAGCACCTATCCTCAAGAGTCCAGACTACTCCAAACCATTCATTGTCCAAACAGATGCTTTTGAGTTGGGTGTGGGAGCTGTTCTATCTCAACTGAATTTTGATGGTCAAGACCAGCCCATTGCTTTTATAAGCAGAAGGCTGACCCCAGAGAGAAAAATTGGTCAGCTATTGAGAGGGAGGCCTTTGCTGTGGTTTGGGCCCTGAAGAAACTGAGGCCATACTTGTTTGGCACTCATTTCAAGATTCAGACCGACCATAAGCCCCTCTTGTGGCTAAATCAGATGAAGGGTGAAAACCCCAAACTGCTTAGGTGGTCCATTTCCCTACAGGGGATGGATTTTACAGTGGGGCATAGACCTGGCACTGATCATGGCAATGCAGATGGGCTCTCCAGGAATTTCCACTTAGAGCAAGAAGACTCACCTGGTCAAGGTTAGTTTATTGTCCCAAAGTTTGGGGAGGGGGTCATGTAGGAGAGTAGGGTCTGCTATCCTATGATCACCCAGATTTTTTGCTTTTGTTTCACTGGTTTATGACTTTCTCTGGCTGTGGGCCTGCTAATCAGACCCACAGCCTAGCTGTTCTCTCACTAAATTGACATGTGTACCTTAGGTGCATTATCCAATTGGTACTGGGCCACCTTATCAGACCCTGTAACTCAGGGCATAGGTGTACCCAGGGCCTACCAGGGGCTGAAGCATGTATTATGCCACCCCTGGATGGCCATCTAAATCTGACACAACTGGCTGCACGACAGCTGGGGCAAGGTGGTGTAATCACCCTTTGCTTTAGATATAGCATACCTATATCTAACCCTAGAAATGGACACACAGATTCCTATCAGTCACTCCTATGGCAGGCCTTGACAATCCTGAAGGCAGAGTGCTTGGAATCGTGTGAGATGGTGCTCTCGCATGAGCTGAGCCCGTTTGCAGCTTGCGGAACCAAGTCCTAATAGCTGTTCCATGATAATGCATACCATATACTCTTAAGTGCATTATAATCCTCGCGGTTAAATGCTATCTTTGGTATTGCTTTATCAAAACATGTCGAGTAAGGTGTCATACGAATTGGAATACTAACCCCTTGCCAATTCTGGCGACGGGGCTAGCATTCCACCCTTCTAGAGGGACACGACATGTATGTAACTGTGAACCCCGGTTAAAATTAACTCAAGCCTCAGCTCCACAAAATGGATGCTGCCACCACAGACACGAGTCTGACCTCCTCCTGCTGGGAGTCCTTCCAGTGAGGAGAGCTTGGACAAAGGGTTTCTTGTCAGGGGCGGTGCTAGCACCATCCCAGACTGGGTTTTGTGTATCCTGGGTAGGCAGGGCTTTACAGGAAGATGACTGCAAGTGGCACCCCGGTGCTCACTACGCATCTGCCGGCTAGAACCAGTTCCAGGGGCACACCAGCCCCTGGCCTGGGGAAAGTCTGGCATGGGAGAGGGGTGTAACCACCCCCCTTCCTGGTCCCACCCCTAGGGCAGGACCTAGTCGCGTACCCACCCCTTTCTTTAGGATAAAGGCAGGAGCGGGCACCCTTCCAAATTAGATCATCTTTGAATCAAGAAACTACTTTCTACGAAAGGAACTCTCGACTTCTTCTCAAGATTTCTCCCTTGTGGCTAAGGAGTAGTCACCCTGCATCCGCAGGCACCATCTAAGAACTCTGCAGTTTGCTGCACGTCCTTCCTCAGGAATCCGACTGACCAGCTCGACGAGACCCGGCTTCCCTGGCACCTCTGACCTCTACCTACCTCTACAGCTAAGCTGAGAACCGTAGGTGCGACAAGACCTCGAGGGACCGGCCATCATCAGAACTGCACAACTTCTATCCAGCACGACCGCCGAGGGATCCTCTGGTGAGTGCTTTGGGGTCCCAGAAGCCCCGACCCTGAGCAGCTCCAGCACCGAAGTCCAGCCCCCCAGCATCTCCACGATCTGCGTGGGGCCCTTCTTCTTTTTTGGCTGCTCACTGCATTGTCTGGCTACTAGCCCGCTGGCTTGTGGCCTTCCCGACGACGATCAACGACGACAACACTGCGGGTCTGGTTGCTCCAGACTGGCCCTTGCTCCCTTCCAAAAGAGGAGCACCCCGGACCCTCCTGGTCCACTCCAGACGCCATTTTAGGTCCACCGCATGGGCTTGAATTTGCCAAGACTTGTTGCCCCAATCCTGGGTCCAGCGACGTCGACAGCATCAACCATCGTGGGACAGCTCGCACCTCCATCCTGGTCGCCGACAACGCCTCCTGGTCCGTGAGACTGCAGAGCCCAGCGTCGCCCACTCACCTGGTCGAGGTGACTTCGCCCGGTGCCATCCTCGTGCCCACACGATCACTGGCTAGTGATTAAGAACTTGGTCCCCTCTGCTTTCAGGTTTCATCCATCTTCGATCCAGGCTTGGATCACTCGAACAATCTTCACTGGTCGCCTGCCAGCAACTTCTTTCTTCAGGCTCCTGGTTCGTCAACGAGGATTCCCGACGTCTTTTCAGACCTATGCAGCTACAGCCCCTGGGCTAGGTAACTTCGGCATTTCGGTGCCCCAGCATAGCCTCACTATCCAAGGGTCCAGATCCACTTTCGTTTTCAACCTACCTAGTCGGGTTCGCCCGAGAACACTAACTTTTGCTTTTACTAGCCTCCATAGACTTTGTCCCGCATCCCGCGTGAGAGTACACACTCTGCACACGAGTCCTAGTAATCTGAAGGTTCAGTAACGTAGTCCTAGCGATTCCAAAGCCTATTAGTACAGTACTTACCTGTTAGTAATTTCGCATTCCAATTTCATAGTATATGTTTTTTCGTGCCCCTCGGGCATTTGTGTAAATTGTGCAACTTAAAGTACTTTCGTAAGAGTTTTGTTGTGTGCTTAGTACCCTGTCCTCATAAAGAGTACAGGGCTGTTGTGATCTAAATAAATACACTGTTTATTTTCATAACACTTGTGTGGTGTCCTTTCACTTGGTGTTCAAGGGGTATATGTGATGGTATAACAGATAGCTTAACACGCCCTCTAGAGTTTAGCCCGAAGACTGCTCGTATCCACGCTACTAGGATAGCTGGTCTATAAGGTTGACTTACAACCAATCACCATAAGGGTTGTTTGGACTGATACAAAGTGCTCACTAGAATAGTGAACATTATATATCAGGCCAACCTCTCACACCCTGCAGTCCCCGAACCCTGCAGACCTGGAGCCCTGGAGCCCTGCAGCCCCGGAGCCCTGCAGCCCCCGAGCCGTAGAGCCCTGCAGTCCCCGAGGCCTGCAGCCCCGGAGCCCCGGAGCCCTGCAGCTCCCGAGCCGTGGAGCCCTGCAGTCCCCGAACCCTGCAGCCCTGGAGCCTTGGAGCCCTGGAGCCCTGCTGCCCTGGAGCCCCCGAGCCCTGGAGCCCAGCAGCCCCGGAGCCCTGCAGCCCTGCAGCCCTGGAGCCGTGGAGCCCTGCAGCCCCCCGAGCCATGGAGCCCTGCAGTCCCCGAGCCCTGCATCCCTGCAGCCCCAGAGCCCCGGAACCCCATTGCCCTGCAGCTCCTGAGCCCTACAGGCCCGGGGCAGGCAGATTGGCGTCATTTCGGTCCCGGCCATCTGGTCGCCCCTCTCGCCTCGGCCATCTGGTCGCCCGCAATGCTTTCCTATGGGGCGACTAGATGGCCGGACTTTCTTGGAAGTCCCTATTAGGTGCCATTCACCTCCCGGATCCCAGCCAGGGTTCCAGGAGGTCGGGCACGTTTGCGCCCTGGGTCCCCTCTGTCACCTCAAGTGCACGGATTACAAGAAAGGGGGGCAATTTTCCTCCGGATTAGTGGGTGCAAGGGTATGCCCAAACACCCTCCCGGGGCTGGTGGTTCCCTGCTGGGGACCAGATGGGCGATGCCCGGGCAACACCTCCCAGGCATCCGGGGCTCCCTCCTCCGGGCCGCAGAGTGGCAAAGTACCCGGGACGGGCTCCATGGGTGCCGGGCCCTGGAGCCCCGGAGCCTTGGAGCCCTGGAACCCTGCTGCCCTGGAGCCCCCGAGCCCTGGAGCCCAGCAGCCCAGCAGCCCCGGAGCCCTGGAGCCCT
Source organism: Lissotriton vulgaris (assembly GCF_964263255.1). Classification (NCBI taxonomy): domain Eukaryota; kingdom Metazoa; phylum Chordata; class Amphibia; order Caudata; family Salamandridae; genus Lissotriton; species Lissotriton vulgaris. The sequence goes on along the minus strand of NC_141693.1, from coordinate 537,516,554 downwards.
GGAGCAATGGAGCCCCGAGCCCTGCAGCCCTGCTGACCTGGAGCCCCCGAGCCCTGAAACCCTGCAGCCCTGGATCCCTGGAGCCCTGGAGCCCTGGAGCCCTGGAGCCCTGCAGCCCCCCCCCCGAGCCGTGGAGCCCTGCAGTCCCCAAGCCCTGCATCCCTGCAGCCCCAGAGCCCCGGAGCCCCAGAGCCCCGAGTTGGGTGCTCGGGCCCTGGGCCCTGTCCCCCGGCCTGCTGCACTGCCAAGAGCCCAGGTCGGGGTTCCGTTGTGCCCGGGCAGGCCTCCCCTGCTTGTCAAAGTGCCGGGGGGCCCCGGGTCGGAGGGCCTGTCGGGGCCCCATGGGAGCCTCCATGGCTGAGGCCCAGCTGGGGCTCTGGGCCTCCTGTCGGCCATGCCGCAGAGCCCGCTGACTCCTTCGTTGGGGCACAGGGTGTCCAGACGGCTCCTCTTTCAAGCCCGGCCATCTGGTCGCCCGGATCCCCTCGGCCATCTGGTCGACCGCAATGCTTTCCTATGGGGCGACCAGATGACCGAACTTCCCTGTGGAGTTCTGGACGTCATTTCGGTCCCGGCCATCTGGTCGACCCTCTTGCCTCGGCCATCTGGTCGCCCGCAATGCTTTCCTATGGGGCGACTAGATGGCCGGACTTCCCTGGAAGTCCCTATGAGGTGCCATTCGCCTCCCGGATCCCAGCCAGGGCTCCAGGAGGTCGGGCTCGTTCATGCCTTGGGTCCCCTATGTGACCTCGAGTGCATAGATTACAAGAAAGGGGGGTAATGTTCCTCCGGATTACTAGGGAGAGACCTCCGGAGATTCTGAATCAGGGGAAAGCAGCCCTGGGGCCTGCCCGCCCAGGCCCCCAGTGTCCTGGGGACACTCTTGCCTCTCAGCCTGGAGTTCTTGACTTTTTGGTTCCGTCCAGAGGTGTCAGGGAACAACACCCGAAGACCCCGGAGTTCCCCCTGTGTTGGTGCACAAATAAACAGAAACACGGGCTTCTCGATGGTGGCGTCAAAGACCAAAGGTTTATTACTGCAGGGACACAGAAGTCACAGAAACTACGCATGGGCAGTGTCTAGGAGCCTGTTCGATTTGTACAAAGAGGGTTGCTCCTTATATACTAAAAATTGGGCTTCAGGCAAATTCTTCACATGTTAGTACATTCCCAAACCTTTGTGTCCTAAACAATAAATATTTGGCGTTGCACAGGAATCGTCGACAATATCTGATGTCAAAACATTACGAACGAGGGGTTCCCACTTTTCCATCATAATCTCATGTCAACTTTCCATTCAGGACCCGGACGCCTCATCGTAAATTTCGTTACCTCCCCCTAATAAAGGCCCAGAAGGAAAGGAGCAGAGCCAGGTGCAGAAGATAGAAAAGCAGGATAAGGGATGTTTGTGGGTTGTAAATGGGCAAGGCTACCGGCTTCGGCCGCCTAATCATGATCAGGCCAACGACCACAAGAACCAGTATAGCAGGACTAGCCTCGGGCAGAGGAGGCAGCCTTTGTTGAGTCATGCAGCTACAGCGTGTTCTGTTCCAAGGTGCACGTGTCACTAAAGAGGTGAATCGCCGGCTAAGGCTACGTGTCCTTAATTGAAATGAAGTGATCAGAGGTTATTGCGTATGTGAGGGCAAGAAACACAAAATGGCTGCCATGATCTAAGATGGATGTCATGGGTAGATCGGAAATATGTTTGTAACAGGAGTACTCTTGCTCGTAGCATAGCGAAAACACCAGGATATGCTAAATGGATCATTTGCGGTTCGCTGATACCAATATTATGTATTTCCGACAATATTGAAAACGCGGGTTCAAATCGTCACGGAACCTCAGACCCTCCTTTTGCCCTTACATAGGCAATTACTCAGTCTATGTCAGAATCTAGTTCTATGCTCATCAGGTCAGTGATATGTTGTTGTATCATCATCCTTTCTCGTGCCTTTTCTCCAAACGCAGGTGGTTTCCTAAAACAAGTTGCAGCACAAAGACTACATAGAGCAGGACCACACTGGATAATCAGGCAGCATGAGAATAGGAATACTAAGATGACACCAATGACCATCAGAACCTTCCATCCCCACGCTGATATCAGAGCCCAAAACCACTCCATGAAAGACCAGTTTCCCTTGTCTACGTGTATAGAGTCGGAAATCTTGTGTAGCTTAGAGATCGCCTCATAGACTGTTGGAGCATTATTGGGAATAAAGACACAGCAGCTCGATTGGATCATTCTGCATACCCCACCTCGATCGGCAAGTATTACGTCTAGAACCATACGGTTCTGCAACGTCATGAGTCTATCCGCCTGAAGCTCAGCTGTCAAATTGCTAAGGGCACCAACAGTTTCGGTAATAGTAGATTCAACTACACGTGTTAGCTGACGTATGTTTCTACTATTGGCCATAGGCCCCCAGAACGGGAGGAAGCCTTTGAAGAAGTCTCCAGCTTCCTGACCAGCGGTGTCTTCCTTGCTAAAAACACCTCTTGCTACTCTGGTTTTGTGATAATCAGATGAAGCAGTGTATGTTGGAGGCAACAACCGAGCAATATAACATGACCCTGAAAAGTCAGCAGGCAACCATGTATACGCTCTGTCTTGACAGATGAAGTAGGTACCCCTAGCAGCGAGAAAAGCAGGGGAGGAGTTAGACGGAAACACGTAAGTCTCTACGCACTCACTCCTCCCTAGCTGAGCTCTCGGATTTCTCCCATTTCCTTGCAAACAGACCTGACCTCGGTGAGGTACGACCCAGATTGGAGTTGAGCTTTTACGCTTGCTTTCTCCCAAACTAAGGCGATACTCTGAAGAATTCCAACTCAAATATACTCGTAATTCGTCTCTAGGGTAAGATGGAGTGTTATTGACATCCTTGATCATATCAATAATACCCTGGACTAAAGCTTTGTTGGCAGTGTTATATTTAGTGGAACGTGGTGGACGCGGAGGATAGGTTTCAAGGGCATAAGCAAAGATGGTTTGAAAGGCCTGAAATGATCCATTATAGCTAAAAGGCAAAACCAGATAGGGAATACCTTTATCCATAGTGTGGGGTATCAAGCCACACACCCAGCAGTCTGTAGTGTTAACTACCAGTTGGTGTTGGTGCAAGAGCTGTACAAAAGTGTTATTGATAAATTCTGAGCGTCGAGCTTGCTCATGTTCAGGAAACGAGTGAAAAGAGTGTATAGAAGAAACAGTAGAGAAAGCAGGATCAAGGGGAGGTACTGTAGTTACTGGCACAAAGATCAAATTTATACCAAAAACGATTCCACCCACCAACGTCATTAAAACAATTAAAAATGTAATAGCACATTGCATCAGAAAACATTTGCTGTGAAGAATTCTGTAAAGTCTGTTTCTGCGAACATAAATCACATTTTCTCGTTGCAGCGCAGGAAGCTCCATCTTCTACAATCCGCTCGCGACCACTGATGTGTACGTAGATGAAAATGCCTCTATCAGCCCTGGGAGTTCCCAGAACTAACAGAAAGGTCGACCTTGTGTCAGACCCCCGCAGAGTCAACTAGGCACACAGCCACGACCCTACTGCTACCCAGACGGCAAGGCAATTTTTAAAAGCAATAAAACAATAGCAAACTTCCTGGCTGAAGGCAAAAGTTCAAAATTTCAAATATCACAATAGGCAGTTTCCTGCTTTATTTGTCCATATTACGAGATCGTAAGTTGTATCTTAGTTTTGCAGGAACTGTTTGATCAGGAAACAGTGTAGTGTCGGTAAAGTTTGCAATGTTCAAGTTCGCAGATGGCAGAGTTTCTTCTGATGCAGAGGGCAAGTGTTCAGGAGTCAAAGAAGTAGTTTCAGGAGGAGAGTCAGAGTCCGGAGTGTCAGTTATCAATTCGGCATCGCTGAAAGGGATAAACTTTGGTGTTTGCTCACATTCAGAGGCACCAATTCCCTTCTTAACCCAGTTGTCATAAGGAAGTGGCAAAGGCACACGTTTGACATGTGTTGCATGGATCCAATGCTTGCGACCAGCTACACGAACAGCAGTTCTCGTCGCCAATAACACCTGGAAGGGGCCAACAAATCTGGGTTGAAGGTTCTTCGTCCTTGCGAAATTTCGTACCACAACGTGGTCACCTGGTTTCAGTTGATGGCCTGGACTCTCCGGAGGCTTTGGCAATGCATCGAAAACCTGTTGGTGAATAAGACTCAATTTAGCAGTCAAGTCGTAAAGGTAATCAATCAACATTGGATATTCTAGAGAATAAAACTCCTTTGGCCTTGGCACTCCCCAAATATTAGCGGGACGGCCAAAGACAATTTCGTATGGACTAAGCCCTACTCTAGAATGCACAGTCGCTCTCGTGGATAACAAAGCCAAAGGTAGTGCGTCTGGCCAGGATAAACCCGTGGATGCCTGTATTTTAGCTAGTTTTAGTTTGAGGGTGCCATTGTAACCCTCAACTAAACCAGCAGACTGGGGATGGTTTGCACTGTGGAACTTTTGTTTAATGCCTAAACCGGCACACACACTCTGCATAACTTTCCCTATAAATTCACTTCCGTTATCTGACCATACAATCCGTGGCATTCCATACCTAGGGAAATATTCTTTGAGAAGAATTTTGGCAGATGATAGGGCAGTATTGTCCTTTAGTGGATATGCTTCGATCCAACTGGAGAAAGCACAAACTACCACTAGGACGTATTTTAAGTTATTGCACCGATCCATGTGAATGAAGTCTAACTGAATCACTTCAAAGGGGCAAGAAGGAGGAGCGAAATGACCAGCAGGAGTTGGGATTCCCTTGCCAGGATTATGCATCAGGCATACCATACAATTTTTCACCACTCTCTCTACACATTTACCAATCCCATCATTCTTCCAGACTGGAGCCAACATCTTACAGATTCCTTTAGAACTTATATGCGCTACTCCATGTGCCATTGTCACCACTGCAAGCACATACGCATCAGGCAACATCCAACGCTGTTGTTCCGACAAGTCAATCCAACACCCACTCGGATCCAACTTGCCCGTACTTTCTTTCCATGCACGCTTTTCCTCCTCAGTTGCCTCTTTCTGAATCTCTTTCACACTTTCCACTGTATCCTCACACATTCCAGACTCGGAAATCCATCTTGCAGACGTAGCAACATACATTCTACTCATCATATCTCTAGCTGTCTGTTTAGCGGTTTCATCAGCAAAAGCATTCCCACGACCAACATCATCCGTGATTGCTTTATGAGCACTGCATTTCACAATTGCAACTTCAGTCGGCAAGGTTAGAGATTCCAACAAGTCGTTAACTAGCTGACCATGTTGAATCTTAGTCCCATGGGACGTAATGAAACCTCTTTCTTTCCACAAACGGCCAAAACTATGGGCCACGCCAAACGCGTACTGACTATCTGTGAACACATTCACTCTCTTTCCCTTTGCTAACACACACGCTCTTGTTAGAGCGATTAATTCTGCAGCTTGGGCAGAATTCTGACTCACTCTCGCAGTCTCCACAATCGTACTCAAAGTTGTTACTGCATAAGCAGCGGTCACATCACCATTCTCCAATTTAAAGCATGATCCATCCACATACAACGTGCCATCTGGATCTGACAATGGAGTGTCTTTTAAATCAATTCGTCCTTTTGTCTCTTCCTCAGTTCTAAAACAGCAATCATGGGGCTCGGAATCACTCGACTCTTGATTAGTCGGCAACAAGGTTGCTGGATTCAATACGTTGCATCTTTTGATTTGAATATGACTCGCTAGCAATGTCAGCTCGTAGCCAGATAATCTCGCACTGGTAAGGTGTTGTGTCCTGGTTCTGTTCATGAGTGTATCCACAGCATGAGGAACCATGACCACTAGCATGTTATTCATCACCAAACCAGCAGATTGTCGAATGGAAGCCGCAGCTGCCGCTGTAGCTCTCAAACAACTAGGTAACGCTCTAGCTACCGGATCTAATGTTGATGAAAAATACGCACAGGGGCGTTGTTTATCACCGAATTTCTGTGTCAGAACACTCAACGCGCAACCTTCTCTTTCGTGAACGTAGAGCGTGAATGGCTTGCTGTAATCGGGTGTACCCAATACAGGAGCTGAACAAAGTGCATTTCGTAACTCAGAAAAACTCTTCTGACATTCAGCAGACCATGGCACCGGACTCGGAACACCTTTCCCAGTCAAAGCTACCAACGGTTTTGCTAAAAGAGAAAAATTTGGGATCCACTGCCTACAGTAAGAGGTAATACCTAGAAAGGCACGTACTTCTCTCTGAGTGCGGGGAACACTCATCTGAGTAATTGCTTTTATTCTCTCTGGGGTCAACTTCCTTCCCTCCTTTGACAAGAGATGACCTAGGTAGGTCACTTCTTGGCAGCAGTATTGCAATTTCGAAGGTGACACCTTGTGATTCAAATTGGACAAATGATGCAATAACGAAATCGTAGCTGCTTTGCAAGTTTCCTTGTCATCGGCAGCCACTAGAAGATCGTCTACATACTGCACTAGGGCAGAACCTTGAGGAAGTACAAAAGAATCTAACTGACTTTTTAATGCCTGACTGTAAATGGACGGGCTCTCACAATAGCCTTGTGGAGCGCGTTTGAACCTGAAGCTTCGACCTGCTAGACAGAAGCCGAAAATATCTCTGCTTTCTTCGGCTATCGGAATGCTGAAAAAGGCATTCTTCAAGTCGATGACTGAAAACCATGTGGCTGTAGCAGGAATCAATGTTAACAAGGCCGTAATGTCTGGAACCACAGGGAACTGCGGAACCACGATCTTATTAACCTCTCTGAGATCTATAACAAACCTATATACTGGAGGCTTTGTCGGATCAGTACGTTTCAAAATCGGTAATACAGGACTGTTACAAACATTTCCTCTAGTTTCTTCGACCACACCTTTCTTAATCAAATCTTGTACAATCAATAAAAGTGCACGTTCACCTTCACTAGAAATTTTGTATTGAGGAATTCGTGGAAATTTGACATTTGCTTTCAAAGTGACTACATATGGTGGTATTTCTAAAAGGCCTACATCATTAGGACCAGTCGCCCAAAGAGTATCAGGGAGTGAACGCAGCTCTGGCGGGAGTGCATTCATTGACAAGTACATCGGAGAGGTGATTTTTTTTACCCAATGTAAGCTGTACTCCTTCCGGAGAACAGTACAATGTCGCATATAGGCGTTTTAACAAGTCTAAACCAAGCAGATTTTCATTACAACCTGTCGTCAAAATCAGGGGTGCTTTCAATTGACACGGTCCAACAGAAATAGACAAAGGACCAGATATGGGGTTGTAAACAGGGGCGCCTGAAAAACCTACAGATACATTTGTTAAGCCGGACAAAGGTGCGCCAGGGAGTTTTGCATGAATGATAGAACTTTTTGCCGCACCAGTATCCACCAGAAACGGTTCGACTACACCTGATGTTGCTACTGCGACATAAGGCCCACTCTGATCCACTGGAACTGATACTACTCCCTCTCTCTGTCCATGGCTGTCCTAGTACCCATTTTGCTGAAATCCCTCATCCACTTCACAATAGTCTCCAACATGATACTGTTGAGATCTATTTTGTTGGGCAGACTGTCCATTTCGTTGATCAAAGTGATTGGAGGGGCGATCATTCGTCTGTGGAGGCATAGCACCTCGTCCCCGACCTCTAGTATTCTGCACAAAACCACCACGACCTCTCTGAGCTGCTGCTGCGTTATTTTGCGCTAAGATCGGACAGTCATTTTTATAATGACCCTCTTTCTTACAGTACGCACACTGATTCCACTGATATTGAGGCCTCGGTGAACTATAATCTGTCCTTTGATATGACCCTTGCTGCGTATTAGTCTGATTCATGCGAGGCGGATACGCCTGTTGCAAAAGAACTTTAGTTTTTAAATCTTTCGTCTTCTTATCTGATTTCTCTTTCTCCTCTTTATCCCTATTTTCATAATACTGTGCAGTTGCAAGTAGTTGCGCAGTCGTAGAGACAGCCCACGCACTCTCGGAATCTTTCAATTTGTTGCAGAGCTCTGGTAGTAAATTGTGTACAAATTTATCGACAAACAATCTCTGTCCTCCTTCTGTGCTCATATCCTGACCACTGTGATCTACAAAAGTCTCTTCGAACCTTGTGAAAAATTCGGAGACACTTTCGTCTTTCTTTTGCCTGCATGCGGACAACTTGTCCCAGTTAACGCGCAGTGCTGGCATCAGAGTCTTCATTAAGTCGATTATCCTACCTGGAAGATTAGCAATTAGAGGTTCGGGTTTGGAACCACCTATTTGCTGACCATCCGCTGCAATGATAGCTGCCCAATCACCACCTAGAGCAACTGGATGGTTCTCTTTACGGATTTTAGCCCAAATTGGTTGCGGAACTACATTCCCAAATAACATGTCAATATCCGCCAGATTCATTACACAGGCCTCAACTGTTTGCGCTAATTCCTTATAGTATCCGGCAGGATTCTTACGCGGATCTGGCAAGGCCTGTTTTACTGCCAATACTTCGGCTCGCTTCCACGGAATGTGTATCCACACTCTCTGGAATTGTGCCGGAGCGGCTGCAATACCATGGGCCGCATCAGCTTGCACAGCTTCGCGCCAAATAGGAGGAACCTCCCTCATTGGATATTGGCCAGTCCGCTTCGTACTACTTTTCTCTAAGTCTCTCGGTGAACGAAGAGATGGATCATTTCTATAACTTAAAATCAGTTCCATCGCTTCTTTTATATCTTGACCCACTATCATACCTGCAGCAAACTCCTTTTGAACATTAATTAATTCTTCTAGGTTAGATTCAGAATCATCTTCTTCTAATTCATCACGCAACAGGGAGCACATCTCATCAAAAACATATCGTTGCGTTGGTTCCTTCCACTGCATAAAAGTATCTAGTACATCTCTCGTACTATATCTTCTACTCTTCGAAACCCATCGGAGAGCCGTGGAATCTAAGATTACCCGTTCCTCAGTACTTGGGAGCTGACTACGTCTCTGCACAGAGTCAGAGGCAGGAGTTTTAATTAAAGTTTTATAAAAAGGAGACAGAATATTAGAGACGGAATCAGTGATTCTTCGACGAACAGTAAGCGGAGTCATAATACTAGCAGAGGTAGAGAACACAGAGGCAGTAGGAATAGATAGCAGGACGGTAGGAGTATCAGGTAAGACAGCTTGTGAAACAGGAGGTGTAAGCGATACAGGTATAGGTAAAGAAGCCGGCAACCCAGGGAGTGGAGGTGCCGAAGGAATATTCACATTAATTATAGGAGGTACAGGAGCTTGATTCTGGGGTGCAGGAGCAGGAATACCAGGTTGTCCAGCAACCGGCAATTGAACATTCGGTACAGGCGGAGCCGTAGCACCTTGTGCATACGGTGGAGGTGACTGTAACAAGTAAGACAACAGAGGGTGGCTCTCGGGGTCCTCTACGATCTTAGTTGTTTTCGATGGCAAGGCAGGATAGCACTTGTCGATCGCTAAATTATGCTCTCTAATGGCCACCTCTACGGCCTTCTCAGACTCGTTGACTTGCAGCTGCTTAACAGCCTGTTCTAGAGTCAACTCTTGCTCTTTTTGTTCTTTCTTCAACCTTTTAATTTCTCTCTGTTTGGATTCTTTTCGCCAGTAACGGAAAGAATCAAACATTGCCGGCCGGACTTTCTTCCTAAACAATTTCGCTTCCAAATTATCAAGGATTTCGGGTTCAAAACTACCATGCAGTGGCCAACTAAGGACACCATCCTTTTCAGTGTATCGGACCCATACCTCATTATACGATATAGGACCCACACCATGCTTACAGTAAAGATCATATAGAAGAGTCCCAATCGGAGGAACCAGACAAGAATCCTCCAATCGTGAATCACTGTTGCAACCAAAACACGACAACATACAATTTCTCCGACTTACCATTTTGTAATCCGGAACACAGAACAAACAAAACAAGAAACAGATATGTGCACTCGAACCAAGAACTTAGGCCTACCAAAAGCGAACTGATGTATCGATACCCAAACTAAACCAATAGATTATCGTAACCAGGACAACCAGTGATAATCTTACGAAACCAAACCAAACCAAGAAACAAAAAGGATTTTAACAACCCTCACGAAGTAACCAACGAGCAACTACTAAATACTTAACTGAGGTACTGAAGACGTCACCAAGGAGAAACCCGTCACGTTTCGCCGTACTAAGGACTGCACCTCAGGTCCAAGACAGGGCGACGGTCAAGGCAACGGCCCACTGCAGCCGTCCGAACGGGAACCCTCGTGGAAGAGAACTTCGGGACACTTTTGCGATATGCCGGGATCGATGAAGTGGGGCGCCTCCCTCAGGAATCTTCACACGAAGCTTCTCGAACTCTTCAGGCTTTTGGACCGGTACCGAATGACGTCGCCTCACGTTGGGCGCCAATTGGAGTTCTGGACTTTTTGGTTCCGTCCAGAGGTGTCAGGGAACAACACCCGAAGACCCCGGAGTTCCACCTGTCTTGGTGCACAAATAAACAGAAACACGGGCTTCTCGATGGTGGCGTCAAAGACCAAAGGTTTATTACTGCAGGGACACAGAAGTCACAGAAACTACGCATGGGCAGTGTCTAGGAGCCTGTTCGATTTGTACAAAGAGGGTTGCTCCTTATATACTAAAAATTGGGCTTCAGGCAAATTCTTCACATGTTAGTACATTCCCAAACCTTTGTGTCCTAAACAATAAATATTTGGCGTTGCACAGGAATCGTCGACAATATCTGATGTCAAAACATTACGAACGAGGGGTTCCCACTTTTCCATCATAATCTCATGTCAACTTTCCATTCAGGACCCGGACCGCCTCATCGTAAATCTCGTTACCTCCCCCTAATAAAGGCCCAGAAGGAAAGGAGCAGAGCCAGGTGCAGAAGATAGAAAAGCAGGATAAGGGATGTTTGTGGGTTGTAAATGGGCAAGGCTACCGGCTTCGGCCGCCTAATCATGATCAGGCCAACAACCACAAGAACCAGTATAGCAGGACTAGCCTCGGGCAGAGGAGGCAGCCTTTGTTGAGTCATGCAGCTACAGCGTGTTCTGTTCCAAGGTGCACGTGTCACTAAAGAGGTGAATCGCCGGCTAAGGCTACGTGTCCTTAATTGAAATGAAGTGATCAGAGGTTATTGCGTATGTGAGGGCAAGAAACACAAAATGGCTGCCATGATCTAAGATGGATGTCATGGGTAGATCGGAAATATGTTTGTAACAGGAGTACTCTTGCTCGTAGCATAGCGAAAACACCAGGATATGCTAAATGGATCATTTGCGGTTCGCTGATACCAATATTATGTATTTCCGACAATATTGAAAACACGGGTTCAAATCGTCACGGAACCTCAAGCCCCTTGTCGATGGTCCTTTTTCACCGAGTTTGAGGGGGAAGGTGTCCCGGGGCCCGCCTGCCAGGAGCCCCCAGGGGCCCGGGGACGCTTCTGCCTCTCAGCCCCTTGCAGATGGTCGTTTTTCTCCGAGTTCGATGGTCGTTTTTCTCTGAGTTTGATCAGGCAGACTTCCATGAGGTCTGGCCATGCTGAGAGGGGGGAGGCGTCCCGGGGCCCACCCGCCAGGGGCCCCCAGGTGCCTCCAGGGGCCAGGGGACGCTTCTGCCTCTCAGCCCCTTGCCGATAGTCGTTTTTCTCCGAGTTCGATCAGGCATACCTCCGTGAGGTCTGGCCATGCTGAGAGGGGGAAGGCGTCCTGGGGCCTGCCTGCCAGGGGCCCCCAGGGGCCCGGGGACGCTCCTGCCTCTCGGCCCCTTGTCGATGGTCGTTTTTATCAGGGTTCGATGGTCGTTTTTCTCAGAGTTTGATGAGGCAGACTTCCATGAGGTCTGGCCATGCTGAGAGGGGGAAGGCATCCCGGGGCCCGCCCGCCAGGGGCCCCCAGGGGCCCGGGGACGCTCCTACCTGTCAGCCCCTTGCCGATGGTCCTTTTTCTCCGAGTTTGATCAAGCACAGACCTCCGTGAGGTCTGGCCATGCTGAGAGGGGGAAGGTGTCCCAGGGCCCGCCTGCCAGGGGCCCCCAGGGGCCCGGGGACCCTCCTGCCTCTCAGCCCCTTGCCGATGGTCCTTTTTCTCCGAGTTTGATCAGGCACAGACCTCTGTGAGGTCTGGCCATGCTGAGGGGGGGAAGGTGTCCCAGGGCCCGCCTGTTAGGGGCCCCAGGGGCCCGGGGACGCTTCTGCCTCTTGGCCCCTTGCCGATGGTCATTTTTCTCCGAGTTCGATGGTTGTTTTTCTCCGAGTTTGATCAGGCAGACTTCCATGAGGTCCGGCCATGCTGAGAGTGGGGGAGGCGTCCCGGGGCCTGCCTGCCAGGGGCCCCCAAGGTCCCGGGGACGCTCCTGCCTCTCAGCCCCTTGCTGATCGTCGTTTGTCTCTGAGTTTGATCAGGCATACCTCCGTGAGGTCTGGCCATGCTGAGAGGGGGGAAGGCATCCAGGGGCCCACCCGCCAGGGGCCCCCAGGGGCCCGTGGACGCTTCTGCCTCCGGGCCCCTTGTTGATGGTTGTTTTTATCAGGGTTCGATGGTCGTTTTTCTCCGAGTTTGATCAGGCAGACTTCCATGAGGTGTGGCCATGCTAAGAGGCGGAAGGCATCCCGGGGTCAGCCCGCCAGGGGCACTCAGGGGCCCGGGGACACTCCTGCCTCTCAGCCCCTTGCCGATGGTCCTTTTTCTCCGAGTTTGATCAGGCGCATGTTCGTGGGGCACCCGGTGCTAAATCATTCGTAGACGATCTGGGTCAGGGTTTCGTAAGTAGCATAGCAGCTACCTCGCTGCGATCTATTGAAAGTCATCCTCTGAGCCAAGCTTTTGTCTTTTTCCGTGCGTGGGCACCCGTGGAAGCCTCCCTCCATCACACCCAGGGGTGGGTTCCTCTGCCGCCTTGCCGGCGGGAGGGATGCGGAGGGGGTAAGGCGGGCCTGTGGGAGGCTGCCTCCACCACATGCCCTTCGGCACGGGGGCCTCCCCCTCCCGTCCCTGCCCCACCGGGGTGCAGGGATGGGGGCCACACCTTCCCTTGCGGGTCGACAGGGTGACCAGATGGCCTGGGCCGCTGCCGGCCGGGCCTCCCCTTCCCACTGCTGCATGGGCAAGTCGAGCAGGGAGGCGAGCAGCAGCACCTGGCCACCCTTGCTGGACTGCAAGGGCCACTGGGTACGGCATCCTCCCAGGCCATCCGGGCGCTGGGTCGTCCTGGGTCATCTGGTTGCCTGGCTGCGCGACCAGATGGCCCTGCGGGCAGGGTGACCAGATGGCCCTGCAGGCTGGGTGACCAGATGGCCCTGTGGGCTGGGCGACCAGATGGCCCTGCGGGCTGGCGGCCGGGCTAACTCCAACTTTTGTCCTTCCCCAAGGTTCTGTAAGCCCCCACTACGTGGGGGCTTAATAGTCAACAAAAATGGGCTCCCCGGGAGGAGGAGCTTCGCGGGCAACCAAGATGGCCGCGTAAGCTCGGAGCTCCGTGGAACCTCCGATCCTCCTCATATATCCTGCCTGAAATCATGATCCACGCGGGTGGATTCCTATTGCTGGTGGTCTGCTGAGGCGGGAGCTGCCTTCCGCCTTCGAATCGGTGGTTCCTACGCTGAGCTACGTCGAGTTGAACTCCGTGCCAGGGCTGTGCCATTGTCTCTCCGGTCTCCGTCACTTCGCACGACTGGAATGCGTAGTGACTGCCTGCTGTCCCTACTGGCGGAGTGCTGGTGCCTACAGTGCGTTATTCATCGGCCTGGTCTGGCTGTCTAGCTCGGATTCTCTTCTTGGGTCGCTGGGCTCGGACCTGGTTGGTGTAGCCCTTTGTCCTCATCGGAACCAACATGGCGGGCAGAGGGGACCCAGACAAGACGTCGAACAAAGGCGTCCGAGGAAAATCGCAATCACAACAAAGCAAAATTGAGCGATATGTCCAGCCGAGGTCGCTGCAGGCCACGGGATCTTCTGCCAAGAGCCATCCATCTACGGGCTCGCCTGACGGTTCTGAGCCTACCCTGAGCGACATCATGGGAGCCATTACCAGTTTTCGGGCTGACATGCAGCAGCAGCATGAGGTCTTGACCCATAAGGTGTATACTATGGCTGTGGACCTGACTCTCATTAGAGCCGACCTGGGCAAGACTAATGATCGAGTGAAGACACTGGACATTAAGACCTCCAGCCTAACGGCCGACGTCTCGGACCTGCAGACCGAGGTCCGGAACCTGCGGATGTCTGCGGACCAATTCTCGAGGAGACTAGAGGACTTTGAGGGACGTGCCAGGCGACAGAACGTCCGCATTGTCGGTGTGCCGGAGGGGTCGGAAGGAGCGGCGACGGACCTCTTTGTGGAGGACCTGATAAAGACCCATTTGTCACCGTCTGGCCTTAGTAACTTTTTCTCTGTGGAGCGTGCCCACCGGGTGCCGGGCGGCCAGCCAAAGTCGGGCATGGCGCCTAGACCCATCGTAGCACGGCTTCTTAACTTTCGAGACCGAGATGCGGTCCTGCAGGCTTCCAGACAGCATGGTCCGCTTCAGTACCAGAATGCTGGAATACACTTCTACCCAGGATTTACCAGGACTGTTCAGCGACAACGCCAGAGCTATGCGGGCGTAAAACGGCGATTGCGAGATATGGGATATAAATACTCCATGATGTTCCCAGCCAAACTTCGGATTGAACATGAGGGCCGTGCCCTGTTTTTTGACTTCGCCGAGAATGTTAGTGAATGGTTGGACACTTTGTCGCCGCGTCGGGACGGTCGAGATGAACAAGATGGGGGTGCAGCTGGTGGCTCGGATCTATGAGACTTGGCTCTACTGTGTAACGTTGGAGTATGGTGACCCGCTTCCTGGGACTATCGGTATTGTTTCTAAGTGACCTTGTTGACTTTCCTGATGTTACATGGAGGGTGGAGGGAGGTGTTCGCGGAGATTCCTTACTCCTCTGGGACTTTTTGTAGAGTAGTTTATGGGGCGACAGGCACACTGCTGGTTGGGGGGCTTTTTAGTCTGATGCAGGGGTGCAGGGTGGGGGGTGAAGTTGTACCAGTTTATTTGTTTGTTCGTTCTCTTTCTCTTCTTCCTTTCTCTAGGCAATGGAATGCATGTACTGCTGTTTTTCACTTGATGGCTGGGTTGGCTGGGGTTGGGTGGGACGGGTTGCGGGACGATGGGGGGTAGGAAATTAAAAGTGATCAGTTGGAATGTTAATGGGTTGGGTGACCGTGTCAAGAGAGGGGTGGTGATCCAACTGCTTAAGAGACATATGCCCGATGTTGTGCTTCTACAGGAGACGCATTTGATTGGAAACTCTTGCAAGGCTCTTAACCGCAAAGGCTACAAGATGGTGGCCCATTCTGGTTTCTCCTCGGGCTCCCGGGGGGCGGGGATCCTGGTGCGTGCGTCCCTTCCCCTTGAGATAGACGTCACTGTGATTGATGAAAGGGGGCGCTACGCTGCAGTGGCGGGAAGATGGGAAGGGCGTTCCCTTACGCTGCTTTCGGTTTATGTTCCCCCGGGCCTACAGTCCAGTACTTTCCAGGACCTTGGTGGCGCCATTTTGTCCTTGCCCAATGGTCTGTTGATAGTGGGGGGTGACTTCAATTCAGTCTGCTCTGGTTCCCTAGACCGCCAACCGCCGAGAGACCTCCGCAGTTCTCAACTGTGGCTGCCTTCCTTTCTTTCCTCCTTGGGGTTGGTGGACAGTTGGCGATTGCTACATCCCGCGCTCCGCCACTTCTCCTTCCTTTCGAGTGCCCATGGTAGTCTTTCCCGCATAGACTACGTCCTTACCTTGGCTGCGCATGCGTCTGCCGTGTCTGAGGCCCGTTTTTTGGCACGGGGTATTTCTGATCACTCCCCGTTGTGGGTCTCGTTTGATTTTAAAATCGTCCTGTCTGACCGTCCGGTGGCGGTCAACCCTTGGTATTTCCGTAACTTTAAGTCTCGTGCACTCCTTGCTAAGGCCATTGATCTCTACTTCTCGGAGAATGTGGGCTCGGTTGGCTCGGCCATCACCTTGTGGGAGGCGTTCAAGACTGTGTTGAGGGGTGAGGCTCTCGCTATCATTGCGGAGGCCAGGCGAGTCCGGGATGCCGACCTTGCATGTATTGAGGACGAGATTTTGCGCCTCGAGTCCCGACTGGGGCCCGAGCCCGATCCCTCCCTTTTACATGACCTTTCCCTCAAACAGACGGAATACCATGATCTCGCCACGAATGCTGCTCTTACCCTGGCCAAGGAACAGCAAGGTCGTATCTACGACGTTGGGGATAAAGCTGGGAAATTCCTGGCCTGGCTAGACAGGCGCGAGATGGCCAGTCGCGTGGTGCCTGAAATACTGGGAGATGACGGAGTAGCTGTCACGGACCCAAGTGCTATTGCCGAGTCCTTTGCTGATTATTTCCGGGGTGTCTACACTTCCAACTCAGACCGCTCCGAGGCTGACTCGGCTGCGTTCCTCTCGACGATTGACCTTCCCTGTCTTTCTGAAGAGGACCGTGCCGACTTAGATCGAGACATATCCGCGGACGAGATCGCCTTGGCGATCCGTGCACTAAGATCGGGTAAAGCGACTGGCCCCAATGGTATTCCGGTCGAGTTATACAAAATTCGGCCGGATTTGGTATCCACGCACCTGCGGACTATGTTTCTGAAGGCACTGAGCGAGGGCCTCCTCCCCTTGGATCAGAGACTGGCCACCATTGTGGTTATCCACAAAGAGGGCAAACCGAGAGACGTGTGCCGATCCTATCGCCCTATCTCTCTCCTTAATGTGGAGCCCAAAATCCTGGCCAAACTGCTTGCTACCCGATTGGTAGGAGTCATCTGTGATTTGGTGCACCCGGACCAGTCGGGGTTCATTCCCCGCCGTAACACTGCCCTTAACCTGCGTCGACTCCATGGTGTGATGGCCAGAGCTCATACCCTCGAGGAACCGGCGGTGCTTGCCTCTCTTGACGCCACGATGGCTTTCGACTCTCTTGAGTGGAGCTATCTTTGGGGGGTGCTGGCGAAGCTAGGTTTTGGACCGATCTTTGTGAGCTGGGTGAAACTCCTTTACGCTTGCCCGCTGGCTAATGTCGCGGTTAACGGCCGCGTGTCGGCATCCTTTGCCCTTCACCGTCGTACCAGGCAGGGTTGCCCCCTGTCGCCTCTCCTGTTTGCCCTGGCTCTGGAGCCGCTTGCGGCCATGCTACGCACACACCCGGATCTACATGGCATAACCTGGGCTCAGGGCTTTGAAGATAGAGTTTCTCTGTACGCAGACGATATTCTCCTCTACCTTACCTCCCACTGCAAATCGCTCATTGTGGCATGCGACGTGCTTAGGCTTTTTGGACGCTACTCTGGCCTGGTTATCAACTGGGCCAAGTTGTCTCTTTACATCCTAAAGGGAGACACACCGCGCCTCCCAAGAGGCTGCAATAGCCAGCTGGCAGCACAGGGCTTTAAGTACCTGGGGAAATACATTTCCGGTAGTCCCAAGGCGCGATATGACCACAATCTGCTCCCCCCTCTCCAGCGGCTGCAGAGTGACGTGGATAGCTGGCGCAAGCTCCCGCTCTCTCTCCTGGGCCGGGCTGCCCTGTTTAAAATGATGTCCTTGCCTAGGCACCTGTATGCCTTGCAGAACACTCAGGACCCGGTTCCGGCCCACTATTTTCGGGATATTGAGAGTTTGCAACAAGCCTTGATATGGGATGGTCGACCTCGTGTCGCTATCCAGAAGCTCACATTACCATGGTATGACGGAGGCATAGCCCTTCCGGATGTACGTCGGTACTATTGGTCCTCTCAGCTCACTGCCATCAACCATGGCTTCTATGGCCCTATTGACAGCCCAGGCTACGCAATGGGCAGGTGGCTTTTGCGCGGTGGGAATTACTATCGTGCCCTGTATTCTAGATCCTTTGATCGGTGACTGTCAGGCTCGACCAAGGCAGCGGTTCATGTTTGGCGGACGATCACTAAGGCGCAAGGTTGGCAGGGCAGACTGACTAGGTTTACCCCACTATACGACTCTGATATCTTGGGCAGGCTGTGGCACACCAAGGGTTTCGACAAATGGGATCTCATAGGCATCTCCAGGGTAGACGATATGGTTACCAAAGGCGAAGTCAAGTCCTTTCCTCAACTACAGGCCGAATTCCGTTTGGGTATTACGGAGTTTTTCCGCTACGCTCAACTGAGACACGCGTTGCTCTCTGCCAAGCCGATGGAGGGAGAGATTCCCGAAAGCTCCCCCTTAGAGGACAGGATTCTGGACGGCCATGTGCCTGAGTGCTATTTCCCTGTCCTATAAGAAATTGACTAATGTTCGAATTGATCTCCTCCTGGGCTTGCGAGACCAATGGACGGCGGACGGCCTGGAACTTGACGACGAGGACTGGCAAAGTGCGGTGTCCTCCCCTAG
Organism: Lissotriton vulgaris; assembly: GCF_964263255.1. Taxonomy (NCBI): domain Eukaryota; kingdom Metazoa; phylum Chordata; class Amphibia; order Caudata; family Salamandridae; genus Lissotriton; species Lissotriton vulgaris. Next base: position 537,498,126 of record NC_141693.1, on the reverse strand, counting down.
GGAGGTCGCTATCTCCTCACGCCTCCGACTGGTGCAATTCAAAATCCTTCACCGGGTATACGTCACTGGCCCTCGGCTATTACATATGGGGTTCCTGCCCGATGGCCTCTGTCGTCGAGGTTGTGGTGCCCTTGCCACCTTTCTACATATTCTGTGGGAATGCCCCGTCATTGCCCCATACTGGGCGAGAGTGCACCGCATTATGGGAGAGGTGACTGGTGTGGTGTTGGCTGCGGAGGCGAGGAGGTGTCTCCTTAATGTTTGGGAACCGACTGATCATAACACTGCGCAGACCCGTTGGGTGACATTGGGCAACATGATTGCTAAGCGTGATATTGCTCAGAAGTGGGGTGCTGCTACAGCCCCACTAATAGTACAATGGAAAGCCAACATGGATTGGTGTATGTTCCGAGAAAAGACGGTCTATGCTGCCAGGGGGAGGCCTCAGACATGGAATAAGGTGTGGGGGGCATGGAATGCATACAGGGGCGATGTGTGCCTGCCACCGGAACCTGTCCATCTGGATGAACACTTATCACCGTAACCTGTGACACCAACTGCTCTATGCTGTTTGTACTTCTCCTGTTTTCCCTCCCCCCCCATTTCCATCCTACTATTCATCCTGCTTTTCGATACTCTACCTGTCCTCCTCCGCCTTTTGCCGACTCCTTACCGTCTCTGCTGCTCCATTGCCACTCTTCTGAGCCTTTTGGCTTTCTTGCTTGGTTAGTTCTCTTTCTTTTGTAAATAACATAAAAACAACCTGCAGAGTTCTGCTGTGAATTGTCTTGCACTTTTCTCCTCCTGATTCTATGCTGCCCTGCCTCCGGGATGTTGGGCTGTGTGCTCTTTTATAAATAAAGGTTTTAAAATTTAAAAAAAAAAAAAATGGGCTCCCTGGGCAGAGGACATGGCCTGGACTTAACCCTCCTTGGTTCCGGCCCAGGGTCTGGGTGCTGGGGCCGGGGGGTCCACCGGGAGGCTCTCCCCGGGCCTGGCTAGGGTTGGTAGGCTGGGCCTGGGGCCTGAGCTCCGTCCTGCAAGCCGGCCGAGGTTCCGGGCGTTCATCGGGGCAAGGGAGGCTCTCCCCAGGCTGGCTAGGGTTTCGGAAGCAGGGACCGGGCCCGGGGCTTGAGCTCCGTCCGGTAGGCCAGGGGTTGCTGGAGCCTCCCCCTCCCGCAAGCCGGCTGAGGTTCCGGGCGTTCATCAGGGCCAAGGGAGGCTCTCCCCGGCCTGGCTAGGGTTTAGGAAGCAGGGACCGGGAGCGGGCCCGGGGCTTGAGCTCTGTACGGCCGGCCATGGGTTTGCTGGAGCTTCCCCGTCCTGCAAGCCGGCCGGGGTTCCAGGCGTTCATCTGAGCCAAGGGAGGCTCTTTCCCCGGCCTGGCTAGGGTTTCAGAAGCAGGGACCGGGAGCAGGCCCGGGGCTTGAGCCCCATCCGGCAGGGCCCGGTGGTGTGGGAATACCCCTCCATCCTGCAGCCCTGGAGCACCCTGTCCACTGCCTGCCTGATGCTGAATTGTGGCTCGCTAATGTGAAGCCTGACTACATCCTTTTTTCCCCATTGCACAGACTGAAACCCGGCCTGTAATTATTCAACGAAAAACAGGAAGTGATATAATATTACAACACCACTGATAAATAAATATAAGGTATGTAGGCTGTGGAGTGCAAAAAGTCACACTTTGATTTTCCTAGTAGACAGTACAATATTTTTGAAAGTGCGTACTCTGTCTGAGTCACCTTTTGAAGGATAAATAAGTATGGGCAAATTAATGTAGCGGATCTCTCCCCTCAAGCTAGGTGTACTGTAAACTGTGTTTTAGAACAAAATTAGATCTTCCCAGCAGTGCTCCCACCCAGACCCTTACTAAAGCCAGTCGCAAAAATGTAGAAGACCCCCAATCAAATCTCAAAAAACGAGGGGGGCGTGGCTAGCAGCCGATGATGGCGGCAGCAAACTAGAGAGGCTCCCGTAGCGTGGCGGCTTCCCGCATCAATCCGCATGCCTATTCGCTCAATAACGAACCCAGAAGGGGTGCCCCGGGTCTGGTGACCGAACGACAGCTGCAGGAGAAATCTGGGTACGTTTACGCCCCGGGAACGGGAGGAAAGACCTACTTCAGCTAGTCTCAGAGTGCGGCCTGGTGGCACGAGTGCAGCCGCGGTAGCTGAGTTGAGTTCTATCCGGGCGGAAGTGGATCGTCGCCGGCGCGGCCAAACGGAAGTGCCCGCAGCGGCCCCAGACCGACGCCAGCGGGACTTCGGACTGGCGGGTCCCTCTCAATTACTCGAATTCTGGCTCTATCTCTCCGGCGTCAAGGCAGCGCAGTGGATAACGGCAGCGATAATTAAAACTGAAGTTCTAAAGTTACTGCGTAGTCGCCGCCATCTTGCATCACGTCTGCCAGTGCTGGTGCAGACTCACTGCTGACGGGTCTCGACACCATTAGTGACTTGCAAACTATACCTGGCGTGACTGCCCGCGCAGATGCCTTGGCGCCGCTGGACAAAGGCGACCAGACTACCTGTCCACCGAGAGTGCTCCGACATCGAGCCACAATGGCGGGGAAGGGACCCCGACAAACCGCCGCTCAGGCTAAGCTCGACAAATTCGCCTACGACAAACAGACACTTTCCCAATCCGAGCAGCGCAAGTCTTTGGGCAAAGGCACGGAAGGTGAAGGGGGTAAGAAGGCTACCCTGGAAGATGTCCTACACGCCCTGGCACAGATACAGGCTACAGTGGGCGCGACTGCTACCGAGGTGACCCTGATAAGAGCGGACCTCCAGAAGATGAGTGAAAGAGTAAAGCAGGTGGAGGTGGTAGCTAAATCGCTGGTGGAGGATGTCTCGGACCTACAGGTGGCGATGGAAAAGTTGCAGGCTGATAATAAACTATTAAAGGACAAACTGGACGATCATGAAGGACGCTCCCGGCGGAACAACGTCCGCATTTTGGGGGTCCCGGAATCTGAAACCAAAGGGGCCATGGACTTGTACGTGGAGGACTTGATTAAAAATCAGCTGGCCCCCAAGGGGCTCTCCAACTTCTTCACGGTTGAACGAGCCCATAGGGTACCCGGAGGAACACCTAAGCCAGGGGCCCTCCCACGTCCGATCCTTGCGAGACTTTTTAACTTCAGAGATCGTGATACGATCCTACAGGCGGCCAGAGTGGCACCATCCATCCAGATCCAAAACACGCGCATATCCTTTTTTCCGGACTACACAGCGGAGGTCACGAGACGGAGGAGAACTTTCCTGGAAGTGAAGAAGACGCTGCGCGAACAGGAACTGCCAGACTCCATGCTGTTCCCGGCCCGGCTACGAGTGGTGGCCGACAAGAAGGTCTGGTTTTTAGACTCCCCTGAGGCGGCAAGGGACTGGCTGGAGGGTTGGCGCACAGTGGATCGCACGTCTGGCCGACAACGCAGCAGACACCAGGACGACAGCCGGCCCGGCTCACAGACTTTGGCTAGAAGGAGTGCGAGTGCATTGCCAACACAAGACCTGTCCGGGGCTGCCGGTGGCAAATAAGGTCAGCAGGCCGTGAAATGTTTGGAATTTGACTTTGACTTCTTCCCACTTTAGTTACGCAACTAAGTCGTTAGTGGACGCCGGCCTGGGCATCCCGAGGGCAGCATGGGAGCCGCCTGCTTTGGGGGACACTCTCCCCCGACGTGCAGGTACTCTGTTTGTGGGATGGGTTAAGCGCTCTGCTAAGTTGGGGTGGCGGGCAGTTGTAGGTCTGTTAAGCAGGGAGGCAGGGTGGGAAGGGGTGGGGGGGTTGTTTCTTTTTCACTGGAAATTCACTAAGTCGATCAAGAACTGTAAAGTGTGTTGCTACTAGAATTGTGTTATTGCAGGTACAATTGATTCTTTCTGGACGATTCATGTGTGGTTGGGTGATTAAAGATGGCGGATGAACAACTCAATGCCGCGGGGCTGGATGGGGCGCGGACTAGTGGCTCCGCCCTTCGAATACTTTCCTGGAACGTACGGGGCCTAGGGGACAAGGTGAAACGTGGCCTAGTCCTAACCGAACTGAAGCGCCATAAACCCCAAATAGCACTCTTGCAGGAAACTCATTTGGTGGGAGGGGCTACCAAGGCCTTGGATAGGAGGGGGTATAGGATGATCGTACATTCGGAATTTTCCTCTGGTTCACGGGGCACGGGTGTCCTGATTAAAAAATCCTCACACTTTATTCCACTGAGTACGAAAGCTGATAATCAGGGATGCTTTGCGGCGGTGGTGGGGCAGTGGGACGGTCGTCCATTGACAGTGGTTTCTGTGTATGTTCCGCCGAACCTCCATTCAGTAATGCTTCCAGCCCTGAGTGAATTCTTGTTATCTCTCCCCGACAGTGATGTAATTTTGGGTGGGGATTTCAATGCAGCGGCGGATCCACAGCTCGACAGGTTTCCGGTGGCTGCTTTGCCGGGGGGACCCTCCCGGTTTCAGCGGTTCCTGGAGGTACTGGGACTGGTAGACATCTGGCGTCATGTTCACCCTCAGGTCAAGCAATACGCGTTCCACTCCACAGTCCATAACAGTCTCTCCCGCATTGACTATTTTTTGGCATTGGGGGAGGGGATACAACGAGTAGACACTGTTGATATACACCCTCGAGGCATTTCAGATCACTCTCCGGTAACTCTTACCATTTCCACCCAGACAAAGTCGCGTCACCGCATCTACCCTATTCAGGCCTCTTACCTTAAAATCCCGAAACTCAGGAGGGCTCTTCAAAGGGCCACGGAGCAATATTTTGTTGAGAATGAGTCGACTGTGGCATCCGCCGAGGTTCTCTGGGAGGCCTACAAAACAGTGCTAAGGGGGCAGGCTATAAGCTCCATAACGGCTCATAGGAGGGATCAGGCAGCTGAGCATTCTACACTTGAGCTCCAACTGCGCACAGCCACAGCTACACACGAGGCTGACCCTACAGAAGACACAGCACACAACCTTGCACTCCAGCAGTGTCTGTACACAGACCATGCACGCCTCACAGTACAGGGACATATCACAGAGATGCAGAATCGGGTGTACGATGTAGGCGACAAGGCGGGAAAGATGTTAGCCTGGCTTGACAAGAGAGGGGGTAGCTCCAGAGGGATTCAGCAGGTGAAGGATGTGACTGGCGTGATGCTAACTAACCCCGAACAGGTAGTAGAGGCTCTGGCAGCCCACTTCGAAAGGGTGTATACTCCCGAAAGGGAGGTGACCGCGATCATGGCCCAGAGTGCTTTGTGCGACATAGATATCCCGAAACTGCAACCGGAAGCAATGGCCGATTTGGATGCGGCATTAACTATCGACGAAATACGGATAGCCATAGGGGCGCTCAAACCTGGAAAGGCCCTGGGTCCGAATGGCATCCCGGTGGAGTGGTACCAGGCACGGTCTGAGGACCTTTGTCCTTATTTACTTAAAATGTATGAAGAATGCCGCGAGAAGGGGCTGCTCCCACTGGACCAGCGTACGGCCACGATCGTGGCTATACCAAAGCCAGGTAGGCCTCAGGAGGAGTGCTCCTCGTACCGCCCCATCTCCCTACTGAATGCAGAAAGTAAAATCTTGGCTAAACTCCTGGCAAACCGGCTGTTGGCTCACCTACCTGATCTTATCCACCCAGATCAATCGGGGTTCATGCCTCATAGAAACACTGCGCTAAATCTTCGTAGGGTTCATGGGGTGCAGGCAAGGGCAGACCAAATTAGTGATAGTGCAGTTATATTGGCCCTGGACGCAAAGATGGCTTTCGACCTGGTGGAATGGGTCTACCTTTTCGAGGTGCTGTTCCACATGGGCTTTGGCCCGAACTTCATATCATGGATAAAGCTACTCTACGCGGCACCAGTGGCGCATGTAGTTGCAAATGGCCACATCTCGCGCACGTTTCCACTTGGGAGGGGCACCCGGCAGGGCTGCCCTCTGTCCCCCCTGCTCTTTGCGCTAACCTTGGAACCCTTGGCTAATCGCATAAGACAAACTCCCTTACTCAAGGGGATACAGTGGAAGGAGGGGTGGGAAGACCGCCTGTCCCTCTATGCGGACGACATGCTGGTGTATTTAAGGGATCCCGAGCATGGAGTACCAGCTCTTCTGAACTTGTGCGACGAGCATGGCAAGGTTTCTGGTTACACCATAAATTGGAGCAAATCAGAGATGTACGTGCTGGCAGGTCAGACCCGACGCTTGGACCAGACTGCCCTCTGAGACTTGCTGGTTCCTCCTTTAAATATTTAGGCATTTATGTTACGAAGGACCCACTTGAGTATAAGAGACTGAATTTAGTACCACCGCTGGAGCGTCTCAAGCAAGACGCCAACTTCTGGGCAGGGTTGCCATTGACCATGCTGGGGAAAGCAGCATTGTACAAAATTAAATCGTTGCCCCGTTTTCTATACATCCTAGATAACACGCCATTTCCGGTGGCAGCGGGTTATTTCAAGAAGGTCGCAGCAGTGGTTTTGGGGCTATTGTGGGGCAATCAGCCTGCGCCCATAGCTCAAGCTAAACTCTGCAGGGGCTGGTATGATGGGGGCATTGCACTGCCGAATCTGCACCTGTACTATTGGGCAGCACAACTTAGCCCCATTAATCAGTGGCTGCACGCCCCGCATTCTGATCCGGCATTTCAAGCAGACAGGACGCAGCTGGGCATTAACAGCATACTTGCCCCACTTTATGACCGGAGAAAGCTGAGACTTCTCACAGGGCAAACTAAGCTCACTGTGGAAACCTGGCACGCGGCGACAGCTGCGTTAGGCTGGAAAGGGAAAATCACCAAGCTCACCCTGCTCTGGGATGCACGCGCCTTGGGCAATCTGAGAAATAACAAGGGATTTTCCCTCTGGGATTCCATCGGCATCTCCACGGTGGGGGACGTGTGGGAACGGAGTGACGTTATTTCATTCACCCGCCTGAGAGAAATATATGACCTAGGGCCACACGAATCTTACCGATACATGCAGATTCGTCATGCACTGCTCTCGGCCATCCCCTCTGGAATGACTCTCCCTGAGTCCTCCCCGTTGGAGGATCGCCTCCTGACTGACTTCATGGTGGAGAGAGCAACTTCACTGACGTATCGTAAGCTCCTGAACAACTCGCCAGATCCTCTGGCTCCCCTGAAGGAAAGGTGGGAACAGGAAGTGGGCGCCCTAGATGAGTACGAGTGGAATGAGGCTCTGGCGTCACTGAAAGAGGTGGGCATCTCGGCTAGGATGAGACTAGTCCAGCTCAAGGTTCTTCATAGGGTATACTATACAAGAACACTGCTACATCGCATTCACAGAACACCACACCCCTTTTGTCTGCGTGGCTGCGGGGAATAGGGCACCTTCTTCCATACGTTTTGGGACTGCCCACGCATACAAAATTATTGGCGACAGATTCTGCGTACTATATCCCAGGTACTAGAGGTTTCGGTTCTCCCAGAGCCAAGGCGGTGTCTCCTCAACGTGTGGGAACCGACAGATCTGTCCCGGCATGGTCGACTCTGGGTAACGTTAGGGATGATTGTAGCGAAGCGGGATATTGCACAGCGTTGGGGGGCGGCTGACCTTCCAACGACGTCACAATGGTGCATGAATATGGACAGAACAATGATAACTGAAAGGGCGGTGTACTTGAGTCGTGCATGTCCAGGCAAGTGGAATAAGGTGTGGTCCTCATGTAATGTGTATCGAGGTGACATCTGCGATCCACTGCCAGAAGATGACCCGTTGGATTCGGATGATGAGGGAGGGTTGGAGTGAAGGGGGGACAGTCGAGGTGGGGACACCTTTTGGGTAAAGGAGTGGGGGCACGGCAGTTCTCCCACGTTCTACGTTAGATCCTAGTTATTACATGGCACTTTATCCTGCCCTGAAGATCTTTCCTACAGCTATCCTGCAATGTTATTCTTCATTGATCGCAATGTGATTTCCTGTTGTTCTTCTGTTTCTTTCTCAAAAAACAAAAAATGAAAACCTCATTTATTTTGAATTGTGATTTGGACTAATGACCTTCATTTATTTTTGTGGCGAGCCTCTTACTACGGTAACTTCTTTAACACATGGACCTCATTTCTGCAAGGCTGTCTTTGTTGTCTCCTCTAACTTAGCGGCCGGCCCCTCGGGGTTGTAGGCGACTTGCTGTGTATTTGTATGAGGGTACAATAAAGGTTTTTAAAAAAAAAAAACGAGGCCTAGCAGAAAACTGGTGACAAAACGTACTTTGAAAGTAAAAGTAGGCCCAAGTACCCCCTTACCCACCGTGGATTGCATTCAAACCACTTGCAAGCAACCAAGCAAAAGTATCCATAGCCAGCATCGCTCCAAGACTCGAAAACCCCCCCACCCAAACACATGCAATAGAAATACTGCTAACCCTAACGAACCCTAAGTTAAGAATAGTGGCAAAGGCTTTCTTTAACTATGCCAAATCCCCCCTTTGCCACCATGGATTTTCTACAAATGACTTGCAACCAAAATTACACATTCTCACGAGTGCTCTAAGACCCCAGAACTCAGTTGCAAAAATCTAGAACACCCCAAAACACATGCAATCCTGCTGCTAGGGCTAACCCTAACGAACCCTAAGTTACAAAAAGTGCCAAAAGGCTTTTCCGCGAGGATTTTGTCCCAACCACTTCTACCCGGTATTAGACCTTCCCAGGAATGCCCCAAGACCCGCCAACCCACCCGCCAAAAAGCATAACACATCCCAAACAGGCCAAAAGCAAAATCTCATACTTGCAATATTTCTCGGCCTTCGGTCCAAACGCGCTGCGTAGCTAGGCCATAGGTCCGGTTTGCCACCACGGATTTCCTGAAAAGCAAATGCAATCAAGATTAGAGTGTCCCAGCAGTGCTCCCAGACCCCGAAACTCACCCACAAACACCAGGAAGTCCCCCAAACAGGCCCCCGAAAACGCTACATTGAGCAAAATGTCAGAAATAGCAACAAAAAAAATCGGCGTGGATTTTGTCCAAACCACTTTTATCCGGTATTAGAGCTTCCCAGCAATGGCCCCAGAGCCATCAACCCAGCAGAAAACGAGTAGAAGACCCCCAAACAGCCAAAGAGCAAAAGTACAAAAATGGGGACTTTGTCATTTTTTTCCAAATTTCCCAAATCACTCCGCGCGCGCTCTGCAGCTAGGCCCTAACTCCCCTCTGCCACCATGGATTTGCTTCAAACCTCTTGCAAAGTAAAGTATATATAGCCAGCAGTGCGCCCAGACCCCGAAACCCACCCACAAACACCAGGAAGCCCCCCAAACCGGCCCCCAAAAACACTACATTGAGCAAAATGTCAGAAATAGCAACAAAAAAAATCGGCCTGGATTTTGTCCCAACTACTTCCACCCGGTATTAGACCTTCCCAGGAATGCCCCAAGACCCGCCAACCCACCCGCCAAAAAGCTTAACACCCCCAAACAGGCCAAAAGCAACATCTCCTACTTACAATATTTCTCGGCCTTCGGTCCAAACGCGCTGCTTAGTTAGGCCATAAGTCGGGGTTGCCACCACGGATTTCCTGAAAAGCAAATGCAATCAAGATTAGAGTGTCCCAGCAGTGCTGACAGACCCCGAAACTCACCCACAAACAGACAAGCAAGTCAGCAAAAACACTAAAAAAATTTCGCCTCGGATTTGGTCCAAACCACTTTTAGAGCTTCCCAGCAATGGCCCCAGAGCCGTCAACTCACCTGCAAAGAGGTAGAACAACACCCCCACAAGTGCTGAGTCTTTCTTCATTGGGCGTAAACCAGCCCTCTGCTTTGATGGAAATAGGAGTCTGGAGGAGGAGGATAGAGGAGCATGTTCTTCTGAACTTGTGAACCTGAGGAATGCAGACTGTGGCACCTTCAAATCAATTAGCAAACAAGTGAAGACACTTCTGCTGATGGGCTTGTTTTTGTGATTATCTGATTAAAGTTTGAATTATATTAACTGTGCACAACAAAGAAAGACAGACACACAGGAATAAAAGTGAATAAGGACGAAAAAGAAAGTTATTGATTCGTTGTCTCATTTTCAGGGCTCGGTATCACGGTCCAGGAATAAGAATAAGGCTTCGTCATCATACTCTGCGAATTCAGGCAGGGTGAGCTCAGTGTCACCTGACAGAGTAGAAATTCCCTCATCTATGTTGTTGGCCACCTCGTCTTCTTCCGGCGCGCTTTCTCGTACTCTGAAATCTGGTGGTATGAGGTGCTGATTCATCTTGATCATTGTTAACCTCTCCACATTTTTGGGCGAGAGGCGGCTCCGTTTGGAAGTTACAATGCCACCAGCAGCACTGAAAACACGTTCAGAAGACACGCTTGCGAGTGTGCAAGACAAGTAGTTTAAAGCCAGGTTAGTGAGCTGTGGCCACAATTCTTTTTTCCCATGCCAATACGCCAATGGGTCAGCATTAACATAGACCTCTGTTGAGTCATTCAGAAAGTCCTTCACCATCGACTCAAGGTCCTCATCCAAGGTTCCTCCACTTTGCTTAGCTGTTGCTGTGCCTGTGACCTTTTGAGAACCAAACCCAAGCCGAGCTAGCCAATCCTCTTCAGCCTCCAATGTTTCTGTTGTGTCTGGTGCAGATGATCCGGTTGCCGGTGTCTTTAACGGCTGAGAGGTCACTTGTGCCACAGCCACAGGTGCAGAAGTGGATTGTTTTGACTGGGGATGGCCTGCTGATGCTGATGTACTGCCTTTTCCTTCAATTTTCTGCCGTTCTCTTTCAAACCTCTTGGCTGACAAGGCTAGCCAACGTTTGTACTTTGGAACATGATCATCATCAAAAGGAAAGAATGCTTGGCCTGCCAGCGCCTTTTTGTAGCGTGGATCCAGAATAGTAGCACAAATGTAATGCTGTTCTGAGTGGATCATTTTAAGACGTTCATCACCTTGTAGGAGCTCTAATAATTTCTCAGCCAGAACAAAAGAGTCTTGGTTTTTTACATCTTTTTCAAACACAGAACACACCTCCTTCAGTTGGTGCTCCAGCATGTACAACAATGGGATAGCTTTTCCCAAATTACAGTCCTCCTTGCTGACTGCACGCGTGAAGAACTCAAAAGGACGAAGCATGCGTGTCAGGCTTTGAATTATGTTCCATTGCGCCGCACCCATCCTCAGGCCCTCCTTCTGAGCTGTACCCTCTGTTAAGAAATAGTGATCGAGTACCGTATACTGCTCATACAGACGCTCAAGCATGTAGAAGGTTGAGTTCCAACGTGTTACCACCTCCTGGATGAGTGCTTTCACTGGCATTTGACGTTGATATAGAAGGCTCCTCAGCTGCTTCCGGGCCTTAAAAGAATGGCTGAAATGGTTGCACATTTTTCGGCAGGTGTCCAATACTCTGTACGCTGCACTGTCTTTATTACCCAAGAATTTTTGGACAACCTGGTTTATACAGTGCGCCAAACACGGCACTCTGAAATACTCACCCAGCCTCATGGCCTTAACTATATTGGCGCCATTGTCCGTGGAAACATAACCAACCTGGCGTTTTTTTGGGGACAGCCAGTTAAGGACCTTTGTGTTAAAGACATCCAAAATGTTTTCTGCTGTGTAACGTTTCTCCAAACCAAACATGGCTAGTGTTGCATGTTTCCGAGCAGCTTTAAAAACAATGTCCGGGTCAACACCTCTGTTTAGCTTTGCTTTAGCCCCTGAAAAAGAGACCCAATGTGCAGTGATGCACATGTAATCAGCGCCTACAAAAGAAAAAGGGAGAAGGTCCAGAGCTAGCATTTTAGCCAGCTTAGTGTTATACAGACGCGTCATTGGGTGGTTGCGTTCATATTGCGCTTATGTAAACAACATCTTTTTAATGTTGCCCTGGACCAAGGATTTACGGGTTGATGATGATGATATCTTCGACCCAGTTACGCTCGCTGATGAACTTTTTCGCATTGGTGTCTCACTCTCTTCCACACTCTTAGTGTGGCTCACATGTGGTGTGCTGCTGACAGGGGTACTGGGTGTAAGTGAAGTGTTTGACACGTCTTCTTCCTCCTTGTCATCATCAGATGAAACATCAACGTTTTCATTTCGTGCAATTCGGGCTTCCTTGATCGCCTGTAGGTGCGCAAACCATTGGACAGCGTGCTGTCTCTCAAGATGACCTCTCTGGCCTCCGGTACCATAGTTGGTACCAAACTTACCACAACTAACTCGAAGCTTACAAATGCTACAAATGGCTACATTTTCCTTTTTTGGGCAAACACTAAAGAAGTCCCAAACTGCAGACTTGAAATGTCTTTGGAGGCCGGAGGAGGCGGCGATACTGGTGGTGGTGGTCCTGCTGCTAATGCCAGATGAAGTGGAGGATGTGGATTGCCGAACTTCAGTACGTTTTGCACTTTCACCACCACTAATTGAGGTCGAGGTGGATGGAGGTCCCTTCTTGCTAGAAAGAAATATGGAAGCGGTAAGTGTTGGTGTACTAGTTAACTCCAAATCAAATGATTGTTGTGTTTCCATTTCCATTGCCTCCTCGTCGACATCATCATCACGCTCAGCAGCTTCTCGGGATAGGGTCAAAATGTCTCTTTGCTGCATGCCCGCTGGGGCTGCAGTGACCTTTATGATGACTGGCTCGTCGTCATCGTGAGAGGCTTCATCAGCAGCAGTATCCCTCACTTCTTGTTGAGCCTCATCACACTCCATAGCTATGAGTTTTTCGACGACCTTCCTTTTACGTTTAGGTACCTTTGTCAGATCATGGTGTGCCTCACTCTCAGACGGCAGTGGTGCTAGTTCCCAATTGGGATCCGTTTCATCAGAAGGAGGTGGGCTTGAAGAAGATGTAGACACCAACCTTGATCTTTTCCTTGCTAGGGATGTGGAAGACAATGGATGATCATCAGGAGGAGTGGCTTCCAATGATACCTCGGCTTGATTGTCGATTTCCTGATGTGCCCCTACTTCGGGAGGAACAACTATTGTGGGCACTTGTGACCCTCCATGCACCTCTGCTTGCGCATCTCCTTGCGCTGCCTCTCCTTCCACAGGTACTTGGGCTTGTACTCGCACATGGTGTTGTTGTTGCGGCTGTGGTTGTTCAACACTTGTCAGATGAGTTACAACAACCTGTGTTGATTCAGGGACATTGCTGCTACTTTCTTGCGATGAGCCAACATCACTGGTCGATGGTGATTGGAGAAGTACACTGACTGCCTCTAAAGAACTCAAGGGCTTTGACTTAAGTTGGCGTGGTGGTGGAGGCACTGAACCCAATGGAGCGGGGGTGCTGCTCCCAGCTTGGTCCCCAGCAGATCCTGCTGCTGCTGCAGGCATACTTTTTTTTTTGCTCCCAAAAAACGCGGCGGGCGGCACACCAGCCTCCTTGGTAACTTGCTTCTTCTGCTCCTTACTAGCAACTTTCTTGCTAGAGGAGCTACGGAGACCTTTTTTTGGGGCCATCTTCTTCAGAGCAGGTCAGACAGCAGGCCGCAGTTGCACGAATTGTAGAGTTGTCTGAGGCCATACGTGACGTCGCGTGACGTTATGCTGTACACACACACCGCTGCAGGACTTCTTCCTGGCACTGGTGGTTCTCTTGAGTCTTGTGGACCTAAAAGCAAATGGAAAACAGAGGAACATCAGTTCAGTTATACACCCCAAAAAAATCGAAAAAAAACCCAGAAAAATCAGCACAATCCCATTCCATCCATGCCCTCCATGATGTTTAAGTTCAAGACACTCCACAGAAAGACTAGGCCCATGCAAGACTCAATACCCCTGGTGAAAAGGCCACAAGTACAGCCCCAAAAAACGAAAATCACTGAAAAATCAGCACAATCCCATTCCATCCATGCCCTCCATGATGTTTAAATTCAAGACACCCCACAGAAAGACTAGGCCCATGCAAGACTCACTACCCCTGGACATAAAGGTTGAAAAGTAGGCAAAATGGTTGCAGGCCTAACAACAATGCCTGCATTCAAAATGGCTACGTGCCTCCCAGCACACGGCCAGGGCCTGTAGCAGCACTCAAAATGGCCCCCAGCCACATGGCCTGTCAGCCCCATGAACACCCCCGAAAAATCGAAAAACACTGAAAAATCAGCACAATCCCATTCCATCCATGCCCTCCATGATGTTTAAGTTCAAGACACCCCACAGAAAGACTAGGCCCATGCAAGACTCAATACCCCTGGTGAAAAGGCCACAAGTACAGCCCCAAAAAACGAAAATCACTGAAAAATCAGCACAATCCCATTCCATCCATGCCCTCCATGATGTTTAAATTCAAGACACCCCACAGAAAGACTAGGCCCATGCAAGACTCACTACCCCTGGGCATAAAGGTTGAAAAGTAGGCAAAATGGTTGCAGGCCTAACAACAATGCCTGCATTCAAAATGGCCACTTGCCTCCCAGCACATGGCCAGGGCCTGTAGCAGCACTCAAAATGGCCCCCAGCCACATGGCCTGTCCCTCCCCATGAACACTGACCTTCCCTGGATCGTCTCCCTGGAAGACACTGTTCTAGTCCTAGCGCCTGGACGCCTCAGGGCAGCTGTAGCGCTCAATAAAAACGCTTTTCATTTCATTTCTTCATTCATTTCAACACCCCCAAAAATCGAAAAACACTGAAAAATCAGCACAATCCCATTCCATCCATGCCCTCCATGATGTTTAAGTTCAAGACACCCCAGAGAAAGACTAGGCCCATGCTAGACTCAATACCCCTGGTGGAAAGGCCACAAGTACAGCCCCAAAAAACGAAAATCACTGAAAAATCAGCACAATCCCATTCCATCCATGCCCTCCATGATGTTTAAATTCAAGACACCCCACAGAAAGACTAGGCCCATGCAAGACTCAATACCCCTGGGCATAAAGGTTGAAAAGTAGGCAAAATGGTTGCAGGCCTAACAACAATACCTGCATTCAAAATGGCCACTTGCCTCCCAGCACATGGCCAGGGCCTGTAGCAGCACTCAAAATGGCCCTCAGCCACATGGCCTGTCCCTCCCCATGAACACCCCCAAAAATTGAAAAACACTGAAAAATCAGCACAATCCCATTCCATCCATGCCCTCCATGATGTTTAAGTTCAAGACACCCCACAGAAAGACTAGGCCCATGCTAGACTCAATACCCCTGGTGAAAAGGCCACAAGTACAGCCCCAAAAAACGAAAATCACTGAAAAATCAGCACAATCCCATTCCAACCATGCCCTCCATGATGTTTAAATTCAAGACACCCCACAGAAAGACTAGGCCCATGCAAGACTCACTACCCCTGGGCATAAAGGTTGAAAAGTAGGCAAAATGGTTGCAGGCCTAACAACAATGCCTGCATTCAAAATGGCCACTTGCCTCCCAGCACATGGCCAGGGCCTGTAGCAGCACTCAAAATGGCCCCCAGCCACATGGCCTGTCCCTCCCCATGAACACCCCCAAAAAATCGAAAAACACTGAAAAATCAGCACAATCCCATTCCATCCATGCCCTCCATGATGTTTAAGTTCAAGACACCCCACAGAAAGACTAGGCCCATGCAAGACTCAATACCCCTGGTGAAAAGGCCACAAGTACAGCCCCAAAAAACGAAAATCACTGAAAAATCAGCACAATCCCATTCCATCCATGCCCTCCATGATGTTTAAATTCAAGACACACCACAGAAAGACTAGGCCCATGCAAGACTCACTACCCCTGGGCATAAAGGTTGAAAAGTAGGCAAAATGGTTGCAGGCCTAACAACAATGCCTGCATTCAAAATGGCCACTTGCCTCCCAGCACATGGCCAGGGCTTGTAGCAGCACTCAAAATGGCCCCCAGCCACATGGCCTGTCCCTCCCTATGAACACCCCGAAAAATCGAAAAACACTGAAAAATCAGCACAATCCCATTCCATCCATGCCCTCCATGATGTTTAAGTTCAAGACACCCCACAGAAAGACTAGGCCCATGCAAGACTCAATACCCCTGGTGAAAAGGCCACAAGTACAGCCCCAAAAAACGAAAATCAGTGAAAAATCAGCACAATCCCATTCCATCCATGCCCTCCATGATGTTTAAATTCAAGACACCCCACAGAAAGACTAGGCCCATGCAAGACTCACTACCCCTGGGCATAAAGGTTGAAAAGTAGGAAAAATGGTTGCAGGCCTAACAACAATGCCTGCATTCAAAATGGCCACTTGCCTCCCAGCACATGGCCAGGGCCTGTAGCAGCACTCAAAATGGCCCCCAGCCACATGGCCTGTCCCTCCCCATGAACACCCCCGAAAAATCGAAAAACACTGAAAAATCAGCACAATCCCATTCCATCCATGCCCTCCATGATGTTTAAGTTCAAGACACCCCACAGGAAGACTAGGCCCTTGCAAGACTCAATACCCCTGGTGAAAAGGCCACAAGTACAGCCCCATAAAACGAAAATCACTGAAAAATCAGCACAATCCCATTCCATCCATGCCCTCCATGATGTTTAAATTCAAGACACCCCACAGAAAGACTCAGTCCACCCACCACTGAGTACCCCTGGGCAAAAGGCCCCAAAACAGCCCAAAAATCGAAAATTCCAAAATTGTAGTTGCAGCAACTGTAATGCCCCAAACAAACTTACTTGTGAAAATTCTAATCCAAAAGTGATCCAAAGAAAGTCAAAAAGGCCTCAAATCCAATTATCCAGCAGCATCCACAAAAAGTAATCCTTCCAGCTCCAGATCCAAATGAAAAGTGACCAGGAGATGGACAAAGCACTGGGAGGAGCCTGCTGGACAGGAACAGGAAGTTAAAGACTGTGGGGCACTTCCTTCCTCCCACCCCCCCCTCCCCAAAATGGACTCCTCGCAAAAAAAGTGCAGGCAAATGTCAACCTGAGGAGTTATTCAGATAAAAATCATCATTTCCAGAAGGTTTATGCTGCTTGCTGGTGGATTTCTTGTGCAGAATTGCACATTTTATATTTTCGCGAATGCGAGATTGTTGCTGCTCGCCGCATCTCCAAGCTCGCAATTGCGAAGTCCCGTGATACGTGATCACGGCGTACTGCATTGACAAACTCTCGCTGTGCAAGTTGGCAAGCCGCAATTACGTATTCGCGCTCGCCAAATTCTCGCGGGATCCTGCAGCAAGATCCAAAATGGCGCAGCACTCGCAAAATATCGAGAAAAACAACTCGGCAAACGCTGATGAACGCCGCGCGCCGCAAAAATTGTATCACCTAGAAAAAAAATCTGCTGCGTGCGAATTTAGCGGATTTTGCGTGCCTTGGGTCCCATATGTGACCTCGAGTGCACAGATTACAAGAAAGGGGGGTAATGTTCCTCCGGATTATTAGGGAGAGGGTCAGTCAGACCTCCAGAGATTCTGAATCAGGGGAAAGCAGCCCTGGGGCCTGCCCGCCGGGGCCCCCAGTGTCCTGGGGACAGTCTTGCTTCTCAGCCCCTTGCCGATGGTCCTTTTTCACCGAGTTTGAGGGGGAAGGTGTCCCGGGGCCTGCCTGCCAGGGGCCCCCAGGGGCCCGGGGACGCTTCTGCCTCTCAGCCCCTTGCCGATGGTCGTTTTTCTCCGAGTTCGATGGTCGTTTTTCTCTGAGTCTGATCAGGCAGACTTCCATGAGGTCTGGCCATGCTGAGAGGGGGGAGGTGTCCCGGGGCCCACCCGCCAGGGGCCCCCAGGGGCCTGGGGACGCTTCTGCCTCTCAGCCCCTTGCCGATGGTCGTTTTTCCCCGAGTTCGATCAGGCATACCTCCGTGAGGTCTGGCCATGCTGAGAGGGGGAAGGCGTCCCAGGGCCCGCCTGCCAGGGGCCCCCAGGGGCCCCGGGACGCTCCTGCCTCTCGGCCCCTTGTCGATGGTCGTTTTTATCAGGGTGCGATGGTCGTTTTTCTCAGAGTTTGATGAGGCAGACTTCCATGAGGTCTGGCCATGCTGAGAGGGGGAAGGCTTCCCGGGGCCTGCCCGCCTAGGGACCCCAGGGGCCCGGGGACTCTCCTGCCTGTCAGCCCCTTGCCGATGGTCCTTTTTCTCCTAGTTTGATCAAGCACAGACCTCCGTGAGGTCTGGCCATGCTGAGAGGGGGAAGGTGTCCCAGGGCCCACATGCCAGGGGCCCCAGGGGCCCGGGGACGCTCCTGCCTCTCAGCCCCTTGCTGATGGTCCTTTTTCTCTGAGTTTGATCAGGCACAGACCTCCGTGAGGTCTGGCCATGCTGAGGGGGGGAAGGTGTCCCGGGGCCCGCCTGCCAGGGGCCCCCAGGGGCCCGGGGACATTTCTGCCTCTTGGCCTCTTGCCGATGGTCGTTTTTCTCCGAGTTCGATGGTTGTTTTTCTCCGAGTTTGATCAGGCAGACTTCCATGAGGTCCGGCCATGCTGAGAGGGGGGAGGCGGCCCGGGGGTTGCCTGCCAGGGGCCCCCAAGGTCCCGGGGACGCTCCTGCCTCTCAGCCCCTTGCCGATGGTCGTTTTTCTTTGAGTTTGATCAGGCATACCTCCGTGAGGTCTGGCCATGCTGAGAGGGGGAAGGCGTCCCGGGGCCCACCCGCCAGGGGTCCCCAGGGGCCCGTGGAAGCTTCTGCCTCTCGGCCCCTTGTTGATGGTCGTTTTTATCAGGGTTCGATGGTCGTTTTTCTCCGAGTTTGATCAGGCAGACTTCCATGAGGTGTGGCCATGCTTAGAGGTGGAAGGCATCCCGGGGTCCGCCCGCCAGGGGCACTCAGGGGCCCGGGGACACTCCTGCCTCTCAGCCCCTTGCCGATGGTCCTTTTTCTCCGAGTTTGATCAGGCGCATGTTCGTGGGGCACCCGGTGCTAAATCATTCGTAGACGATCTGGGTCAGGGTTTCGTAAGTAACAGAGCAGCTACCTCGCTGCGATCTATTGAAAGTCATCCTCTGAGCCAAGCTTTTGTCTCTTTCAGTGCGTGGGCACCTGTGGAAGCCTCCCTCCATCACACCCAGGGGTGGGTCCCTCTGCCGCCTGGCCGGCGGGAGGGATGCGGAGGGGGTAACGGGGGCATGTGGGAGGCTGCCTCCACCACATGCCCTTCGGCACGGGGGCCTCCCCCTCCCGTCCCTGCCCCACCGGGGTGCGGGGATGGGGGCCACACCTTCCCTTGCGGGTCGGCAGGGTGGCCAGATGGCCTGGGCCGCCGCCGGCCGGGCCTCCCCTTCCCACTGCTGCATGGGCAAGTCGAGCAGGGAGGCGAGCAGCAGCGCCTGGCCACCCTCCCTGGACTGCAAGGGCGACTGGGTACGGCATCCTCCCAGGCCATCCGGGCGCTGGGTCGTCCTGGGTCATCTGGTTGCCTGGCTGCGCGACCAGATGGCCCTGCGGGCAGGGTGACCAGATGGCCCTGCGGGCTGGGCGACCAGATGGCTCTGCGGGCTGGGCGACCAGATGGCCCTGCGGGCTGGCGGCCGGGCTAACTCCAACTTTTGTCCTTCCCCAAGGTTCTGTAAGCCCCCACTACGTGGGGGCTTAATAGTCGACAAAAATGGGCTCCCCGGGCAGGCCGTCAGGGAGAGGATGTGGCCTGGGCTTAACCCTCCTTGGTTCCGGCCCAGGGTCCGGGTGCTGGGGACAGGGGGGTCCACCGGGAGGCTCTCCCCAGGCCCAGCTAGGGTTGGTAGGCTGGGCCTGGGGCCTGAGCTCCGTCCTGCAAGCCGGCCGAGGTTCCGGGCTTTCATCGGGGCCAAGGGAGGCTCTCCCCGGGCTGGCTAGGGTTTCGGAAGCAGGGACCGGGCCCGGGACTTGAACTCCGTCCGGTAGGCCATGGGGTTGCTGGAGCCTCCCCGTCCCGCAAGCCGGCCGAGGTTCCGGGCGTTCATCAGGGCCAAGGGAGGCTCTCCCCGGCCTGGCTAGGGTTTAGGAAGCAGGGACCGGCAGCGGGCCCAGGGCTTGAGCTCCGTACGGCCGGCCATGGGTTTGCTGGAGCTTCCCCGTCCTGCAAGCCGGCCGGGGTTCCAGGCGTTCATCCGAGCCAAGGGAGGCTCTTTCCCCGGCCTGGCTAGGGTTTCAGAAGCAGGGACCGGGAGCAGGCCCCGGGCTTGAGCCCCATCCGGCAGGGCCCGGTGGTGTGGGAATACCCCTCCGTCCTGCAGCCCTGGAGCCCCCGGAACCCTGGAGCCCCCGGAGCCCTACAGCCCCTGGAGCCAGGGAGCCCCCCTGGAGCCCTGCAGCCCTGCAGCCCTGGAGCCCTGCAGCCCCAGTGCCCGGGAGCCCTGGAGCCCCCGAGGAGCCCTGCAGCCCCCGAGGAGCCCTGCAGCCCCAGAGCCCTGCAGCCCCCGGAGCCCTGGAGTCCTCGGAGCCCTGGAGCCCCCGGAGCCCTACAGCCCCTGGAGCCCTGGAGCCCTGGAGCCCGGGAGCCCTGGAGCCCCCGAGGAGCCCTGCAGCCCCGGAGCCCTGTAGCTCTGCAGGCAGAACCTCCAGACATCATGTAGTCCCAGAACTTTAATCAAATCCAACAATGCAGCCTGCTGTCATTGTCGGCTTAATGGCCATTTTAAGGGGGAGCGGTCAATGGCTCCATCAAGCACGCAATTCAGGTCTCCTGCCAGAATTACCGCAGGCTGTGTGTGCTCCAAGACTGCCCCCAGAATTCCACTATAGAAGGAGGGATCGTCATTAGTTGGGCAATACACGTTAACCATGGAAACTTCTCTGTAATCCAGTGTGCCAGGCACAATCACATACTGACCTTCCAGATCTACCTTAACCTCCCTTGCCACAAAAGTAACCCTTGGTTCCCCCCAGATCAACACTCCCCTAACATCACTAGAAAAAAGTGGTTGCATAGATTTACCCCCCACCATCTACGGTGGTTGGCAGGCAAACATTCCCCCCATGTTTGTGTTTCTTGCAGGAAGGATATGGATACATGGTGTCTACAAAGGTATGAGTGTGTTATCTGCCTCTTGACATATTTTCCCAATCCCCGGACATTCAAGGTAACGTATTTCCAGTCAGAGGCCATAATTCTTTGTGTGGGTTATGGCGAATTCAGGGCACACCCTTCCCCTTTCTCCTCCATTTCACTTCTCCCAGCATCTCATATCATCTAGGTGCTCTATTCGATGGTCAATCTGAGGCACTATTTCCCCTTTCAAACTGTAACAAACCCTGTAACATCATCCCCTCCCTTGGGCAGTGTGTCCAAACTGGATTGCCCACCCCAACTTAGCCCTCAAGCAGGATGCACCTCCACAGACCCGCTGAAGAGGCAACTGCCTCTATGTCATTCCGCTATTAGCAGAGTGACAGGGTCCAGAGAGCAGGCAAGGCCGAGGCACTCAGTCTCAGGTTACACTCCACAGGATCGAGTTGCAGCAGAAAAAGGTCCACCTCCTGATATCACCAACACCCATAAAAGTATACTGGGTGTTCGAAGAATCAGGTGAGGGAAAAGGATGGGGAAGGGACAGCAGGGGAAATAGAACCTGTAAAACAAAAGACACAGATCTAAACAGAGTTCAAGGAACATCTACTCTCATTAGGTCTTGCTTAGTAATATATATACCTGGTATGGGATATAGCAGTCTACAATTCTAAAGAGTATTCTCAACGTCTTTAGATGACAAGCATATCTGAAACAAAAGCTAAGAGTCATTCACAGGTTACATCACATATGCCCACCAACCATATTAACCAGTTCACAATCTGACATACCCCAGGTTCTAACACAGCAGCAGAAAAGCAGGAATCTATACTAAAGGAAGACAAGTTCTCCTAAACAGATTTCATCCAGGAAATAAGAGAAGAAAAAGCATTTCGTCCAAAATAAGATGTAAAATAGTTCCAGCACATACACGGCAATATGCGGTTAACTAACCGCGATATCCCACTATGTGAATCCAAACACAAATGATAATAACACAGACAGTTCCTCCTGAACAACGATAAATGTGGCCTTAGTTTTTAACCTCCAAATCCAAGGAAAACAAAAGACTACAAAGCATGCACGGAAATACGCGGTTCCTTCACCGCTGTACTCCGCTATGCCTCTGCTGAGTAATTACAGGGTCCAATTGCATCCAACTACCACACACGGTAATACGTGGCAGCCGCTCGCAGTTTTCCGCTATGAAGATCCACCAACACAAAACTACTGAATTGGCCGTAACCAACTCCCAGGCTACTCACAAAACAGGGCACCAACTCGAGGAAATCCAGAGCCAGATAATCCAAAGGAGAAGCCGGTAGCAATGGCTTCTGCCACCTGCGGTCACTCCCTCAGCAGAGACAGAGACGGGAATCAAATCAGAATTACGCACGTTGGCCTGCACGCGCACAGCTACTTTATCTCCTCCCATTTAGCATCATCGGATTTATAGTTCCTCCAGGGAATCGCGAACGTAGGCGCGGCTACACCCGATCCCTGACAGTCGGTCCCCCTCTCATAGCGCCTCCTAGGGCCAGACTTCATAGGAAATCTTCTGTGGAAGGTGCGAACAGCCGTTGGAGCATGCACATTATGGCAGGGCTCCCAGGAGTCATCCTCCATCACATATCTCTTCCAGGATATCAGGTACCACAGTACACCCTGTCTCATCCTGGAATCTTTAATACTCTTGACCTCGTACTCCAAACCCCCGTCACACATCACAGGCGGGGGAGCATGCCGACGTGCACCCTTAGCTGGTTTCAGGAGATTGCAGTGGAACACAGTGTGTATACGTAATGAACCAGGCAGTTTCAATTTGAGGATCACCGGGTTGACTTGCCTAACAGTGGCGTAGGGTTCGATGAATCTAGGATGGAATACACTTCGTAACTTGAATCGAATGTTCTTGGTGGACAACCACACCTTGTCACCCACCTGATACTGAGGGCCATCACTCCGATGACGGTCTTCCCATTTCTTATAGGTCAGTTTAGCGTGTACCAGATGAGCTTTAACCTTACAATGCACTGCATGTAGCTTCTTCACTTGGGCCAATACAGAAGGCTGATGAGCTACTTCTTCAGGAAAGGTGACAGGCAAAATTTGAGCATCATAACCAAAATTAGCCCGGAAAGAAGAAACCCCAATAGAACAGTGCCATGCATTGTTATATTCCAGTTTGGCCATCCATAGCAGCTCAACCCAAGAGTCTTGTACTTCCTTCGCATAGCATCTGAGGTATTTCTTTAGGGTTTGGTTCAGCCGCTCCGTTGTCTGTCTGTCTGCGGGTGAAAACTCATGGACAATGCAGAGTCTCAGTGCAACGCCTTGCACCACATCTTCCAAAACCTGGCAATGAATTGGGTCCCCTATCTGACACAGTGACTTCAGGTATTCCATGTAATCGGATGATGTTACTCATCAGCAACTGTGCTGTCTGGCCGGCCATAGGGAGGTTAGCAGAAAGAGCAAAATGCCCCATCTTTGTGAGCCCATCCACAATGACCAATCTAGCTGAGTTCCCTTTCTCTAAAGGCAAACCTGTGACAAAATCGAGGCTGATACTTTGCCATGGTCGATCCGAGGTGGGCATGGTTATGAGCTTCCCCTTCCTCCTGGTATTCTCCGTCTTTGCTCTGGCACAGTCATCACTGCTTTTCACCCAGGAGGTGATATCCCCACTTAGGGAGTTCCACCAAAAATGCTGTTGTGTCAGCTGTATGGTCTTTCGGGTTCCTGGATAACCTGCCAACGGAGACACATGACACCACATGAAAGCCTTCTTTCGGAGTTCAACAGTGGGAAGGTATAGCCTATTCTTGTAGAATGGTAGTCCATTTTTCATTGTACGCTCTGCCTCCTTCTGTGCCCATGCTTCCCATAATGCACTGGATGCATGACTACGTACTTTCTCCAGGACATTTTCCACCCAGATAGCACAAAGTACCTTGGACGGTTCGATGATAGATTCTACATTCTTGTGCTGGTCGAGGTTATACATTGTTTCCTGCCGAACCAAAGAGTCTGCTTTGCGGTTCTCCACCCCAGGTCTGAAAGTAATAACAAAGTTGTATTTTGCAAAAAACAACATCCATCTCATCTGTTGCTGAGACAAATGAAGTGCAGACTTCATGTATTGTAGGTTTCTGTGGTCCGAGTATACTGTGGTAGGATGGCTAGCCCCACACAGATACTGCCTCCATTCTTGAAAGGCCATTTTTATAGCCAGTAGCTCCTTCTCAGCTATAGTATAATTTCTCCCAGCCGAGTTCAATTTCTTAGACAGATAGGCCACCGGGTGTAACTGTTCGGTATTCTGATTCCTTTGGGACAAAATAGCTCCAATTGCCTCATCTGAAGCATCCGCCTCTACAATGAAAGAATGCTCTGGTCTCGGGTGTGCTAGTATCGGAGCCGTGGTGAAAGCTCTCTTCAAAAAAGTGAAGGCTTCTTCGGCTTAGCTTGACCAGTGAAAAGACACTCCCTTCCTGAGGAGTCGAGACATGGGGACTGCAACTTGGGAGAAATGAAGGATGAACCTTCGGTAATAGTTTGCAAAACCCAAGAAGCATTCCACATCACGTAGGGTCTTGGGAGTGGGCCATTCTTGCACTGTCTTAATCTTTCTCTCTGCCATGTGCAAACCTTCAGGGCATAGCATAACCCCCAGAAATTCCACTCGTTCCACACCAAACTCGCATTTGTTCAACTTACAGAACAATCTATGTGCACGCAGTTGGACAGCACCTTACAAACATGACTAGTATGTCTTTCAACCGTGTTGGAATAGATGAGGATGTCATCAATGTAAACAACAACAAACAAGTCCACAAATTCTTTCAAGACGTCGTTTAGAAAATACTGGAATGCCGCCGGGGCGTTGCAAAGGCCGAACGGCATAATAGTATATTCAAATAATCCATAACGAGTCTTGAAAGCTGTCTTCCACTCATCGCCTTTTTCTGACGCGTACCAAATGGTACGCGCCTCTCAAATCCAGCCGAGTGTAGATTTTTGCTTCTCTCACCTGGTCAAGCAATACAGAAATGAGGGGCAAAGATGTCTATTCCTCACGGTGTTCTTGTTCAATTGGCGATAGTCCACACAAGCTCTCAAAACACCATTAGCTTTAGATATAAAAAATAATGGAGAGGCAGCTGGTGACCTTGAAGGTCTGATAAAACCTATCTCCATATAATGATCCAGGTATTCTCTTAAGTGCATGGTCTCTGGCACAGACAATTCGTACACCCTACATGCCGGAATCGTAACTCCCTCCACCAAGTCTATTCAGCAGTTATACTCCCTGTGCCGGGGCAGTTGTTCAGCCTGAATCTCAAAAAGCACATCCTTAAACTGGGATTATTCTAAGGGCAATATGGTCTCCTTCTCAGCAGCTGTGGCTACTACAAAGGGATGTATCAAAGCCGCAGCCTTATAGTTGTATTTGTCCAGTTTATGGTGGGGTTATGGTGGCCCAGCCAAGGCATCCCTAAAATAATCTCGTATTGAGGGGCCTCAATGATATTCAACAACAACTCATCAACATGTCTTTTATTATCCAAAAATAGAGTCAAAAGGACTGATTCTGTTTGTTCCACAATTAAACCAGATTTCAAAGGTTTGCCATCTACAGCCAATACCTCTTCTGGTGTCTCCCTCTGTACTCTTTGTAACTCAAGGGTTGTAACCAAACCATTGTCTATAAAAATCCCGGTAGCCCCTGAATCAATCATGACCTGGACTTGATGAATCTGGTAGTTACATTTTAGGCTCATAGGGAGCACTATATGTGACTCTGTGTCCTGCAAATCTGTGATAGCCAGATAAGGGATTTTCCAACCTTTCCCTACCTCCACTTCTCCATGGGAATCTCCTGACTGCACTGCAGAAAGCGAGGTAGATACTGCCACCCTTTTATTTCGCAACCATGCCCCGATGTTTTTGGGTTGGAGGGACATTCCCTATCATAATGTCCGCCTTTACCACAATACATGCCTAAACCCTGCACCCGTCTGCTCTCTCATTCTTCTCTGGACAATGGGGCTCGGACCGCCCTGATTTCCATTGGCTCAGACACTGGTACCTGGTTATCTATCGGTCGACGAGGGGGTCTACCAGACCGAAAATATCCTCTGTCCCACCGCTTCTTTTCACACCCTCCCTCTGACATTCGGTCATCCAATCGTAAGGTTAAGTTTATCATCTCAGTACAGGTAGTGGGTTTAGGATCTATTTGAGCCAAAACATCCTTCATTTCATTTCTCAATCCCTGATAAAATAAAGACATCCTCTTTTCCTCCGGCCAAGTTGTTTCTGCCACTAACCAATTAGTCAGGTATATTACCAAATCGTGTTTTCCTTGTTTAAGATCCAACAGTTCTTTATCTGCGCTAAAAGTAGTGGCCCTTTGGTCAAAAACCCTTTCAAATTCCGCCCTGAATGCCGAACAATCTGATAAGACTGCATCGTTATTCCTGACCGATGGAAAAGCCCAATTAGCCTCATCCCCTATAAGATAGGAAATTGCGAAAGCGACTTTTGAATGGTTATTGGGAAATTAGGCCCGCTTGCAAGGAAAATGCTACATTATCTGTGTCAGAAACACTTGTATTTTTAATGGGTCTCCTGCATATCTCTTAGGACTGGCCAATGGAATGGGGGGAGGCACAGTAACCTGTATTTGAGAAGCCGCAGAGGAGGCATCAAAGGGGTTCCTGAACAATTTCTTTACTTTATCTTACAGGGCGGCTGTTTCCGCCTTAGAGAAAGCTAATTCCTGTTGGGCAAACACTAAAGTCTGAAGAACATCATCCATGGTAGCCTTGTTTTCTACCAACCATGGTTCGGGTAGAGCTAAATATGTGGGCACGTAATTCTGTCAGGTTACGCTCCACAGGATCCAGTTGCAGCAGAAAATGTTCCACCTCCTGATATCACCAACACCCATATAAGTATACAGGGTGTTCGAGGAATCAGGTGAGGGAAAAGGATGGGGAAGGGACAGCAGGGAAAATAGAACCTGTAAAACAAAAGACACAGATATAAACAGAGTTCAAGGAACATCTACTCTCATTAGGTCTTGGTAAGTAATATATAATATACCTGGTATGGAATATAGCAGTCTACAATCCTAAAGAATATTCCCAACGTCTTTAGATGACAAGCATATCTGAAACAAAAGCTAAGAGTCATTCACAGGTTACATCACATATGCCCACCAACCATATTAACCAGTTCACACTCTTACATACCCCAGGTTCTAACACAGCAGCAGAAAAGCAGGAATCTATACTAAAGGAAGACCAGTTCTCCTAAACAGATTTCCTCCAGGAAATAAGAGAAGAAAAAGCGTTTCGTCCAAAATAAGATGTAAAATAGTTCCAGCACATACACGGCAATATGCGTTAACTCACCGCGATATCCCGCTATCTGAGTCCAAACACAAATGATAATAACACAGACAGTTCCTCCTGAACAACGATAAATGTGGCCTTAGTGTTTAACCTCCAAATCCAAGGAAAACAAAAGACTACAAAGCATACACGGAAGTACGTGGTTCCTTCACCGCTGTACTCCGCTATGCCTCTGCTGAGTAATTGTAGGGTCCAATTGCATCCAACTACCACACACGGTAATACGGGGCAGCCGCTCGCAGTATTCCGCTGTGGCGATCCACCAACACAAAAGTACTGAATTGGCCGTAACCAACTCCCAGGCTACTCACAAAACAGGGCACCAACTTAAGGAAATCCAGAGCCAGATAATCCAAAGGAGAAGCTGGTAGCAACGGCTTCTGCCACCCACCGTCACTCCCTAAACGGAGACAGAGATGGGAATCAAATCAGAATTACGTGCGTTGGCCTGCATGCACAAAGCTACTTTATCCCCTCCCATTTAGCATCATGAGAGTTGTAGTTCCTCCAGGAAATCGCGAATGTAGTCGCTGCTACACCGATCCCTGACACTCATCCCACCCGACTGACCATGGCCTACGTGGAGCATCCCACCAATCATACTAACATAGTACCCACATTGGAAAATTACATGTCATCAAAGAAGCTGTCACAGCCTTACCTACTCTTTCCCATTTGCAAACATGTCATACATACTTATAATGATTTCAAAACCAGTGTGCAAGCAATCCAGATGTAGCGATGCCATGGTTGCGCAGTCGAGCCTACATGCACAGGAATTCGCCCTCCCCTCCAAACTAGCATGCTGGTGTCTTCTCACTCGCCGCCTGTAGTTCCCCCTCTTCTGCCCTTGTTTTCTCACCGTGGCTGAGGAGGCTCATTTGTGTCTGGTATACAGTCAGAGTCCGCCAGGGTGTCGTGCGGCAGACCAGGATCCTGCCGGACCGGTGATCATCATGGTTTAACAATAATTCTGCTGAGTGTCTACTGGCCCGAGGGCCCGGCCTCAGCCCGCCCAATCTAGATTCTGATCTCTCCAGGGTACTTCTCTGCAATGTGGTCCCTATCGAGTCTAGCCAGTCATTAGCTTCTGAAGGAGTTGTGAAAAAGAATGCCTTTCCATTATGCTGAATTCTGAGTTTTTCAGGGGACAATAGGCTGTATCTCATGTTGTTGTCTCATAACCTTTTCTTAGTTGCCCAAAAGTCCTTCAGCTGTTCCTGCAACTTACGTGTGTAATCGGGGAATATCATGATCACTTGTCCATTGATCTTGGGGGCACCGTGCGTTCTTCTGTGCTGGAGTATTACATCTCGATTTCTAAAATTAAACAACCGTGCTATTATCACGTGTGGTGGCGCTCGATGTGCCAGCTCTATTGTGAAAAAATTGGATATCTCTTTGGGAAGTAACTTATTCAGGATCCAATCCTCTAGAAAGCGTTACATTGATTGCCTCTTTGCCTTTTCCGGGACGCCATTTATGCGAAGATTGTTCCTTCTTGAACTGCCCTCCGCATCTTTGACCTGTTCCTCCAGCTGTGTGGTCTTGGGTCTAAGCTCCATAACCGTCTTTTTCAATAAGGCAAGTTCTGATTGTACCATTTGCATTTCTCCCTCAATGGCAGTGACCCTGTCCGAGATCTTCCTGACATCTGCATGGAGTAGTCCCATCTCCAGTGCGACAGTTATGGTTAGGTCCCTGGATCCATTGATCTCAGCCAGTAGTTCAGCAAATCCTGTGTACTTTTTTTTATTTGTCTCTCCAGTCACCTGAAGCGCACATTTATTTTAAAATCAGAAAGCCCTTGTGTGGGAACGTTTTCATGAGACACAGGGTAATAAATGGTTACTGGGCAGATACTGTCAATCCCAGGCACTTAGCTCTGGTACACTGGGGCTCAACCTTATTAGACCCAAAATCAAACACCAAGTACATTACTACTTGGCCCTTAGGGTAGTGAAGTTGAGCTGTCCATGGCTTGTTCATGGACGTCGTATGGCTACTCAGAGCATAAAAAACATCAGATAAGTGCTAATAAGTTATTGCCCAGCCATTACTTTGTTTTTGGGGTAATGCAGTGCACTTCCACTCAGGGATATGTAGGCCTCACCCTCTTAGAATGGTGCAGGTCCTTCCTGGAGGCAGTAGGCAGGTGTGGTTTTTCAACTTTTTCAGCCTCTGCTCCTTAACAGTCTCTCTCCATCAAAGCAGCATCTTCATTGTGTAATGGCACCTATGGTGTGCCTTTTGAACAGTTGGCCGGTGCTCTCCCTCAAAGCATTGTCCAAGCAACATCTATTGGGAGTCCTTGATCAAATCCCCAGGTTAATGATCTCAAACCTGGCAAGGGCAATAGCTGTAGTCACCCGAGTCTTAGAGCTCAGAGTTTCATGTTCATCACTGGTATGGAAATCTGGACCCAGGAAAAGAAATGTTGGCATGCTAATTGGAAGTTTCTCATTTTTATACTAAAGGTGCAGCCAGATTTCATTTCTGGGCAGCGGTGATAAGATGCCTAAGTGGATCTTGGATAGAACTCTCATGTAAAACCATAACATTTTTGAATCTTGCCGCCATAGAGCTGGAAAAAAGGGCAGCAACCAAAGAGGTCTCTGGATAATAGGCCAGGCTCTGGCCGGCCACGGACTCTTCCTCTCTCCCCCCCTCCTCCCTAAACGGTCGTCTTTTTAGTATCACGAGTTAAAAACAACGTGCACCCTGTTTGAACTTCCATTATTCTCCCATACCTTTTACTTTTCTCCCTCGTATTATTAGTCAAAAATAACGTGCACCCAGATCGAACCAACATTATTCCTTTTATTCTTTTTCCTTTTAGACCTTTCCCTGCTAATTTTGCACATTCTACGATATTAGTTTTCAACTTGATTTAAAGTTGATTTTGCGTTATTTTTATGATGTAAATGTCGCTTGCATGGTGGTAAGTCCACCCTTTTATGATTTTTTTAAAATCAAATAAAGTATCTATTTCTTCTTTCTTCTTCATTTCTGAGACTGATTCAAGGCAATCCGGTCCTTTAGCTGGTGCACAGACAGAATATTGAGTTTAAAAAGTCGACATACACAAATATCAAGTTTTAAATATCGTGATACAGAAATATTGATAGAAAGAATATTGTGGTCAACAATATCGACTTGCAGGTAAGAAATATAGTTTTTGGAAAAATCGAAGTTGTTAATTTCGTTTGCAAAAATAGAGTTGTTTAAAATATTGATGTTTTAATTAGTGTTATGTATTATAGTATGCATCTTAAAAGTATGTGATCTATTTTTTTGTAGGAGAATTTGTTTAGTTTTTTAATATATGTGGTAATTTTTAGTAGTTATTAATTGTATCTTAATTAAATGTAGCCTTTTTAAGTTCTGTAGCAGGTTGTGAGTTTATAAGGGAATAGGGTGGGAAGTAATTTATTTATAATAAATTAATGAATATTTTTTATGTATAGGTATTTATTTAATTTATATTGTATAGTGCTAAATGTGGGAATTAATTTATTATCATTTATTAATTAGTTCTTAATTATTTTTAATTAATTAACTGCCAATTATGTTAATTGTGTCACTTTTTTAGGAGCGAGTTGTGGGTTTATAGGGGAATGGGTGGGAAGTAATTTAATTATAATACATAATTATAATGGTTTATGATTTAGTACTTATTTAATTTAGATTTTATAGCGTTAATTGTAGGGATTAATTATTAATTATTTGCTGTCAGTTATCATTAATTAATGAATTAGCAATTATGTTACTTGTGTCATTTTTTTGGGAGGGGGTTGTGGGTTTATAGGGGAATAGGGTGGGAAGTAATTTAATTATAATAAATGTATAAATATTTTAAATTTTTCAATATTTATTTAAATTATATTTTATAGTGTTAATTGTTGGAGTTATTTTATTATTACGTAATAATTGTTTGTTGATTATTATTAATTAATTAATTTGTAAATAATTATGTTAATTGTGTAATGTCTTTAGGAGTGGGTGGTGGGGTTTATAAGAGAATAGGGTGGGAAGTAATTTATTTATAATTAATTAATAATTGTTTGTTAATTATTGCTAATTAATTAATTACAATTAAAATCTGCCAATTATGTAAATACTTTTTGATGTAAGTTGTGGGGTTTTTAGTAGTAAAGGGTGGGAAGTAAATTCTTTTAAATTAATTAATAAGTTGTTAATTCATATTATTTTATTATTGTAAAATTAGTTAGGGAATTTGTGTAAAGATTTTTATGTGTGGGTTGTGATGTTTATTGGGGTAGAGGGTGGAACGTAATTTATGTTTAATTAATTATTAATTAGTTGATTATTAATAATGTAGCATTTGAGAAATATTTATGGTAAGTGTTTATTGTTATTTTGTGTGTGTTTTGGTTTTATAGGAGTAACGTTTGGGGTGTAAATACATTTTTATTTGTTTTACATTTCTTTAAATTAATAATATTTGTTTAATTGCTAATTAATTATGTTAATTGTAGAGGTACTTTTTAAAAAAAATTAAATGTGGGTTTTGAATTGTGTGGTATTATAGGGTAAAAAATAAAAAATATTGAATTCATGTAATAAATCATATTTTTGTTTATAAAACAATTCTATTAAAAAATAGTTTTTTGTTCGAAATTATTTTTACTTTTTTTCCAATAATCTTTCTTGGTATTTGTTGGAACATTCTAATCTGTTTCTATCTTTTGTAATATTTAAAACTTTAAATATGTTTTTTTTTTTAAATCTTTCCTGTTGGTGTTAATTTGTTTGTTTTTAATTTTGAACTGACTCAAGTGTTCATTTTTTCCCCTCCGCTATCCAACACTTTCCCTACTGTTGCACAAACTGGAGTGGAAATAGTAATTTTTACCCCTCCACTATCCAATACTTTCCTTACTGTTGCACTCACTAAGTGGGAATTGTATTATTTCCCCCTCTGCTATCCAACACTTTCCCTACTGTTGCACTCACTAGAGTGGGAATATTAAGTTTTTCCCCTCCGCTATTCAATACTTTCCCTACTGTTGCACTTACTAGAGTGGGAATAGTCATTTTCACCCCTCAGCTATTCAACATATTCCCTACTGTTGCAACCATTGGAGTGGAAATATTAAGTTTTACCCCTCTGTTATCCAACACTTTCCCTACTGTTGTACTCACTGGAGTGGGAATAGTACTTTTTACCCCTCTGCATCCAACACGTTCCCTACTGTTGCACTCACTAAGTGGGAATTGTATTATTTACGCCTCCGTTATCCAACATTTTCCCTACTGTTGCACCCATTGGACTGGGAATATTAAGTTTTACTCCTCCGCTATACAACACTTTCCCTTCTGTTTCACTCAGTGGAGTGGGAATTGTAATTTTTACCCCCCTGCTATCCAACATTTTCTTTACTATTGTACTTACTGGAGTGGGAATATTACGTTTTGCCCCTCCGCTATCAAACACTTTCCCTACTGTTGCACTCACTGGAGTAAGAATGGTTTGTTTTATACCTTCGCTATCCAACACCTTCCCTACTGTTGCACTCACAGGAGTGGGAATAGTACTTTTTACCTCTCCGCTATCCAACACTTTCCCAGCTGCTGTACTCAATGGAGTGCAAAATTTAATTTTAAAGACTATGAAATATTTTAATGTATTAGTTTATAATATATTGTTTTATTTATTAGATTTTATGCTATAACAGTATGTAAATATATATATATTTATTTGTACATTTTTATAAATTTATAAAAATAAATTAAAATTAATAGTTTATTAATTGTTTTAAACGCTGCACACGTTAAGCGGAAGGATGGATTAAGCCATGAATTACCACTGAGGTATGCGGGAGGCGCTGCCACTGATCCTGAGGAGGTATACGGGCCTGGAACATTTTGTCATTCATGTGTGCAGCCAAAGTTTGCAGGATATTGGTTTCTGCACGGTCGGACTGCGGGCGACTAAGAATCAGCAGGACGCCCACTGTTTAGTATGACTGTGGGCACTTGGGAGAGTGATGTGCGCAAGTAAAGCAAAGAATGTAAAAAGCCGTTATCAAATGCGAATGGTAAAGATATGGAAAGCAGTGACTTCTCGGGTGAATGGATGAACAAACATGTGGAATGATGGGACTTGAAGTCCGGCAATTACTGACTACTAAGCCAAAGGAGAGACATTCAGACACAATTCAACTACAAGCAAATCTGCTGTGAAACGGTAAAGAAATGTTGCAAAAATATCCGGAGGCTAAGGCAAAAAAGAATAAAGTGGAAGACTAAGAAAGCTTTATCAAAAGAGATCGTCGTGAAAATCACCCGAAAGTCCTTCCTCACTTTTTGGCAGAATAATGAATAAATGGACCTTGCTCTTTTTGTAAGGAAAGTGTCAGGTTATTAACATTAATGTTTGTTGAGTAAACTAGACGTTATTTAAATCAATAATCTTACTAGATATTCATTGTTCAAATTATTTATTCATATTTCATTTTTTGATTTTTATGTTTTTTTTGTGACTCTTTTTTCTATTCTTTCATTTATACAAATATTGATGTTTTTGAGTTATTTTTAAACACATTTTTTTTACATATAATACATTCTAAATACTGTACAATAGAAAAGATTTAAAAACATTCAACAATACGCAGAGATTATTCCTTTCAACGCGTTTCGGCAGTTCGCCTTCCTCAGGAATTCTGCATATTTCTTTTCTTAATCAATAGCAACTATGATAGTAAAAAGACAGTATTTTAGTTTTACACTCAGATAACAGCAGATTAATTATTTACAACGTCTAGACATCTTACTTCCTTATTTTTTAACTCGCATCTTGTCCATCTTGCTTATTTTCTAGATCTCTCTTCTTCCATTGATTAGCTCTACACGGTTCGGTATACTTATATCTGTACTGTTCTTTACATTCATTTACAAAATTTACATCTCTATGTACATTGTTATAATACATTTCCCATGTTGCACTTAAAGTTTCTCTGTACATTCTTACATTTAGATGTCAAAGAAATTCTGATTTACTTGCAGATTGTAGCTTATTTTCAGATAGTTGCTTAAGTAGGGACAAGAGTCAGTACAAGTGAATTGGATAAGGGGTAGACATACTCTGTAGATCAATTACTTTTTAAGTCTTCCCTTCTAACTCATAGGTTAATGTGAATTAATTCAGAGGGGATTCAGTATTTAAATCAGGTTAGGATATATCTGGTCTCTTACCTGAGATTATCAGACTCTATAGCATATCAACTTGATTTGTGGCGTCTGCTACCTATGTGGTTTGCTGCTAGTTTATTCTCTGTAAGTAAGGGATACAAATTCATTGTATCGCTTAGAATAACATTCTGGACAACTTATATACTGATGCAGGAGGGATTGGGCGCGAGGCTTTACCTGAATGTATTAGTAGCTGCACAGGCTATATTTGGACGATATTCTTGTTCAGTTGCTTGAGAAGTAACGTTCTATGTGGGTTAGGATAGGTTCACGATGACGATACTGGAAGGAATGTATATGCTTGTATTGATTTAATTGGTATTATTACCTATTTCCATATACCTAAAGATAGGTCTGTAAAAAATCTACCTGTATTTGCTCTGCAGCTCCAAGAAGGTTCTTCCTAAATCCCTTAATGGTGATATTTCTTTGTTATTGTTGCTTCTTTTCACCTTGTGTTTGGCCTCTGCTTTATCCTTTCACTACAATAATGAAGGTGGAGGTATATCAGTTATGTTATGTAATTTCACTGACTCAGAAAGATAATTGAGGTCCTGATACATACCTTTAGTTTGTGTAACAAATATTCTATAATAGGTGTTCTTCTGTTAGATGCAGTAGTCAGACTTCTGCTCTATTTGTATTGCAGTGCCTAGGCTTGGGGATCTGGACTTGTATTTGACCTCTGTGGAATATTCTGGCTAGAGTGGCAAAATAGGAAGACATAAGTTGCTGGCATTTTTAAACTACTAAAATTGCTTCGTTTTTATCGTTTTTATTTTTTTTTATTTTTATTTTTTTATTTTTTTTAATATTATATTCTAGCTCCCCACTCCTATGTACATACCTTAAGCGTGTTGGTTCTGGCATTCCCTCGTGCTTCTCCTCCTGATGTGCTCGATTGCTACCGTGTTTCTAATGGTGTTCTATTTAAACTGCCCATTATTTGGCGCCAAATTGGATCCTCGGTAGTGAAATTCGCGAGGTCTCGCGAGATTTCGGGCGGGTGTATGTTAGCCTTGAGCCTGCGTGTGAGCGAGTCCGCCATCTTGAGATGGTGTATTTACTTGAAATCTGCCAGGTTAGTTATGATTTCAAGAATGAAAGGGACTGTGTACATGCGCTTGTTTTGAATATTATTTACAAGCAGTGTATATTAAAAGTCATTCTATACGAAAAGCCTATTGATGTGCACCAAATCTGTTTCTAGTCGGTAAACTTTGCGAGGTCTCGCGAGTTTTCAGTCGGGTCGTAGCTAACCCTGAGCCTGCCTGTAGATCGTTCCACCATGTTGTAATGGTGTGTTTATTTTAATTTCTCCTGATTCGTTCTGGATTTAGGGCATTGTGGGCTACAATGTTTACATTTGTGTACATATTATTTGCAGTCAATGTGGCGATGTCTATTCTGACCTTGAATCTGTGTAATCAAGTATTTTGCATATAGCGCTCGCGATCTCTACTTATTTCCAGCATTTTTTTTAAAAATAAAGTATTGTTAAATTGTGGAGTCAATGCTGTGTTTATGACAAAGGGCTGTCATCCTCTGAGTTAACCAGAGGCATGTTGCTGAGTGGATATAGGCTTGTTAGGAACGTTATATGAACAGGTGTATGCTCTCTCTAGTAGGGCTTAAAGTATATGTGACAAGTTTGAAATCCATGGTGTTCATATGCTATATAATCCTAGGACTGGGTAATTTGAGCCAATTGTGGAGACGTGTTCGGGTCAATTCAATTTGACATATTTGAGGGTATTAAAAGGTAGGTGCATATGCATTTTATACGGGGTGTGGGAAGCTAGGGATATGCTACCATCTGCAGGCAATATTCAGAAGTCATATATAATATATAATATTACGTATATTTGAATACAATATTACATCTGCTTTGCATTTATTTTTCACTTCAATGTTCCTTTTCCCCTGGTTCCTATTATAAGCTAACCTTGTTTTTTTTTCCTGGAGTTGTTACTTTCCTTGACGATTAAATAATTGCTTGTTCCCATGGAATTTCTGCATTTAAACCATCTGTTGCTGTACCCAGAATAAATATCCAATAGACTTCTCTCATTTTGCGTATTTTATCTGGTTCTAAGCCTATTCTTGGATGTATTCTTTCCAGAATATACCATGTCATATTCTCTGGTGTATGATCATGTTCAATATAATGACTCACCATTGGTGCTGTTAACTTTTTAGTTCTTATTGCCGATCTGTGTTCTGTCAGCCTTACATTAAGGCTTCTGCCTGTTTGTCCTACATAACCTTTTACAAGCAAATCTGCTGTGAAACGGTAAAGAAATGTTGCAAAAATATCCGGAGGCTAAGGCAAAAAAGAATAAAGCGGAAGACTAAGAAAGCTTTATCAAAAGAGATCGTCGTGAAAATCACCCGAAAGTCCTTCCTCACTTTTTGGCAGAATAATGAATAAATGGACCTTGCTCACCTGATCTCTCAAGGGGGCGTATGATTAAGACTGGCAAAGTCGAAACCGATATTGCTGTGCCTGCTGAAATAAATATGTGTCCCCACATATCCGACTGGAGGGCTTGATTTCTGCGCCGATGGTGGCTGGAAAATTGTTTCATATATATATATATATATATATATATATATATATATATATATATATATATATATATATATATATATGTATATATATATATATATATATATATATATATATATATGACGCTCAAATATTCCTTTTCCTTTCAAAAGAAACAGAACAGCACTCGAAGAGTTTGTATCAACCGCAAAACTATTTATTAGCGGGGGACCTGCACAGACGTGTTTCGGTGTGCTGCCTTCGTCAGTGTGTGTAGCACAATCAACATAATTCGACATGTTAATAAAGTTTTTGCACTCATGAGTCATGGAGATCAACAGAAAACTTAACCCACATACGATCACAATACGCGCCATCTTGGAATGTATTCACAAGACTATATGGCCTATGTAAAGCACAATTTTGCCCACCGATGGGCTATTGCCGCTAGACAAGAGGGTATTTGTCACATCAAAGAGTTTACACATTGAACAATTTATAAAGCCGTGGATCGGCTGATGTCCTCTATAAATCCATATTACCATGATTGTTTTCAGGTGACCATTCAATTTGCTTAAATTTTGACATCCACCCCAGGTCAATGCTTAAAGGCTGTCTGCTTCTCATGAGGACAAATGGTGCTGTGCTTGTGCTAGCACATGGAGATATCCTGAATGCCCAGATGAGTTTGTAAACTTCTTCTTCCCAGTTTTGCTTTGCGTTTCTAGATAGTTGTATGTGTCCCTTCAAGACACGGTTGAAACGTTCAGTGAGACCATTACCTTCAGGGTGGTAAATTGAAGTGGTGTGATGAGTGATACAGTTCCTTGCTAGAAATGACTTGAATGCCTCTGAGCAGAATTGCGGACCATTATCTGTGAGTACAGATTTAGGTAATCCTTCACTCAAAAACAGTTTGTCCAAGAAATTAATGAATTTTGAGCTGTCAATTTCATCAACGATTTTTATTTCAGGCCACTTGGAGAAATGGTCTATCGCCACTAGAATGTACTTGATTTCTCCGTCATGTCCTTCGATGGGCCCCACAATGTCTAAGCCCAATTTCTCCCATGCCATTAGGGGGGGTTGAATTGGAGAAAGACTGATTTTTGACGTTTTAAGGGTTTTGTCTAAGTCACAGCATTCTATACAGTTCCTGACCTGGACCTCAATTTGTTTGTCAATACCCGGCCACCAGTAGTTTGACCTGACTCTTTGCTTAGTCTTGGTGATGCCAAGGTGGCCTATGTGGCACAGTCTTAGAATTTTGTCTCTGAGTGTGACAGGGGCAATAGCTTTACCGATTCTGTACAACACACCGTTTTCCCAACCGAGTTCATTTTTTGTTTCCCAATACGCTTTGATATTGTCATATAGGTTGCGCTTTTCAGGCCATGCAGAATTGACAAATTTGCATACCTCTTGTAGTGTTGAGTCGCGCGACATGTGTTGACCCCATTCTTCCGCAGAAATACCATCCAGGTCAGTGTTGAAGAGCAGAGCCACTTTCTCCTCATCTTCTTGTGGGGTCATGCTTTCAGTGTGAGGCAGAGGCAGTCTGCTGAGGAAGTCTGCAATTGTGTTTTTTACTCCTGGCCAATATTCCACCGTGTAGTTGTAATCCAACAGCTTGATTGACATTTTGCTCAGTCTTGGTGAAGCATTTTGTAGACCCGAGGCAGACAGTATCTTGATCAATGGTTTGTGGTCTGTGCGAAGATGGATTTCATATCCCCACACATATGCTCTGAAGTAATTGAGCGCCCATGAACAAGCCAGCATTTCTCGCTCAATTACCGAGTACTTTTCCTCTGCCGAGGTGAGGGACCTGGAGGCAAAGGCTACAACCCATTCATGGTTCGATGTGTCCTTCTGGGCTAGGACAGCACCAATTCCCTTGTTGCTTGCATCGGTGGTTAGATAGATTTCAGCTTTGGGATCGAAACCTTTGAGAAAAGGTGCCTCACTGATTTCCTTTTTGATGGTATCAAAGGTGTACTGACAGTCAGGTGACCAGACAAATTTGTTTTTATTTTTGAGTAATTGTCTAATACTGTAGGTTTTTTCAGAGAAATTCCTAATGTATTTGAAGTAATACTCCGTCATGCCAAGAAAAGCTCTTACATCTTCTTTGCTTGAGGGACAGGGAGCATTGAGGATTGCGTCCACTAAGCCTTGTTTGGGTTTAATGCCTTCTTGACTGATGGTGTGCCCAAGGTAAATCACTTTGTCTTGTGAAATTTTACATTTGTCCAATTCTACAGTTAGACCATGCATTTTCAGTTTGCTAAAAACTTGTCTAATGCGTGTGTCATGTTCCAATTGGTTGCTGCCCATGACCAGGATATCATCCTGGAAAAACCTGATGCCATCAACACCTTCCAGAATGGATGTCATGACCCTTTGGAACAGTGCTGCAGCAGAGGCTAAACCAAAAGGTACCCTGGTAAACCGATAACAACCAAAGGGTGTGATAAAGGTTGTGAATTTTTTACTGTCCGCGTGCAGTGGAATTTGGTGATACGCGGATTTCAAATCTAAAATGGAAAATACACACATATCATTGGTGGCACTGAACATTTCACAAATGCGTGGTAAGGGGTATTGATCTACAATAATGTTTTTATTGAGGTCCCTGAGATCGATGCAAAGTCTGATTTTCCCATTGGGACGTTTAACAACTACCAAGGGGGAAACCCACTCCGCCGATTCCACCTCTTCTATAATACCATCCTTGACAAGTTTGTTTAATTCTGCTTGAACATCATCTCTCACTGACACTGGTAGATGTCTTACCTTGTGAATGCAAGGAACAGCTGAGTCTTTTAGTTCAATTTTATGTTCGAAGCTGTTAAGAAGACCAACTTTACCTGAGAACACTTCTGGAAAGTCTTTTAGTATTGCCAGTTTATTAGAATCATTAATAGACAACACCGGGTCGGCACTGTTGGGATCGAGCATGATACCGAGATCAGCTTGGTCACTCCAACCAAGGACAGAAGGGCCTTTCTTAGCAACATAAAGTCTGCAAAATGCTCTCCTGTTTTTAAATTCAAATTCTAGGTCTCGTGTTCCTAAGAATTCTATGTTGTTTCCCGTGTAGCTTCTAGCGATGACCTTAGATTTTTCTAGAGTAGAACCTACTTTATCCGTGAATTGCTTCCAAACATTCTCGTTAATAATCGTGAAGGGGGACCCAGAGTCTGCCATCAAATTGACCGTCACACCTCCCAATTTTACATCACACATGGGTTTTTTCTTCTTTGTTGGCGTGAGTTCCAACACGTCATATTCAATTGAGAATACATAACTGACACTGTCAGAGTCAGAATACTCAGAATCCTCTGCTGTTGAATCACTCTCTTCATGAATTTGTCGGACTTGTCTGCTTTGTTTATACATTTTCCTATTGCATGCTTTAGCGATGTGTCCAGTCATTCCACATGACAAACATTTTTGATGTATAGCTGGACATTTTTTTGAATCGGCTAAATGGGTTGGAGACCCACAACGATAGCATCTAAGTTCAGCAAAATCATTGTCTCTGGTATAAGCACGTCTTTCATTGCTTTGCTTTGATTTGCTTGGTTCACTTCTTTTGTGATATTCATGTCTCACTTCTCTTTTATTTCCTTTGTGTTTTAGTTTGCTTGCATTAGAGGATCTTATAGCTTTAACTTCCACTGGTTCTTCCAAAACTGCTTTGGCGCATCTGCCTGTAAGTTCAGCTTTTTTGACAAGAGCAACAACTTCTTTCAAAGAAGCCTCTCCATTAACCCAAAGTTTGTCCTGGATATTGGGGTTGCTCACGTGCATAATTATTTGATCACGCACAAACTCTTCTTGCAGTGCTCCAAATCTGCAGGTGAAGGCTAAGTTGTTCAGGGCCGCAACGTAATCTTCAATGCTCTCTTCTTTCCCTTGCTTTCTTCTTGAGAATTTGTACCGGTCAACAGTGACACACACGATAGGCGAGAAGTGATCGTCCAGGTCATCCAAGGCATGCTGATATACGTCATCACCCGTTCTCACTTTCTTCTCTATGTTGTTATAGGTCTTAACACCACCAGGACCCACACAATACAACAGTACTTTTTTCTTCTTCACAGCAGTGAAATCATCATCTTCCACTGTCTCTATATAATTAATAAAGTATTCTTTCCATTCTTTCCAAGGCATGCATGGTGCACCTTTTAAGGGTAGAAATGCTTGAGGTTGCGAAAGATTTAAAGAACTAAGAGCACACATAGCGATGAGAAACCTTGTTGCTCAAATTGTCACTAATGTCCTTGTGAATTCACTTTATGAATTGTTCTAGAAAGTGTGTGTTGAAGACGTTTCCTTCGCAACTCAAAAATTGTTAATTTGATTTGGATAAGTATTTGCCAGCTGGTTATTTTTGTAAAAATATAGGCTCCTTTTTATGCTCCTTTAGCAATGTCCACAAAAACTTAGCATTGGACAGGCCCAAACCCTGAGACCCGAACAGCACGATCAATTTCAATTACTTTTTTTTCCCTTAAAATGGCCTCCAACGCTGCGTTCCAGTGACGTGATACGTCGCCGAGCATGCGCAGATGTGGCTGATTAGAGGCGCGAATCGGCTGACAGGAATTTCTTTGGTCGATGCGTACAGCAATTGTAACCACAGCTGACAGGAATTCTGATAACAAGCCTTCCGCTGAGCGAAGACGACCTCAGGCAACTTCAGACGACAAACGTGAAGAGATAAAATCCGAAATGCCGTGCGGCCGTACCTTCGTGCGATGCTGCAACTGTCTCGTCACGGACATTTTGTTTCCGACATCAGAGACGAATCTGGACTGCAGGGCACCGGACGTCCTGAGACACTCTAATCTCGGCACAGCTCCGGCACAGCACAGGACAGGGTTTCCAACATCAGAGACGAATCTGGACTGCAGGGCACCGGACGTCCTGAGACACTCAAATCTCGGCACAGCTCCGGCACAGCACAGGACAGGAAACCCACCACAGAGCTATGTGGTCGCAGTCCTCATCCACTCCTGTTCCCTCTTCAATGCTTCAATTAGAATACGTACAGCTGTCCAGGTAGGATGAACTTGACCCGACTTGCAGATTGATGATAGATTTCAAGATTTCAATTCAGTTACCCGTAAGTCAGCTGTTTCAGGATGTACCACGGTGTGAGGCTGTAGTTCCGCTCGTCGTCACTGTTAGAAAGCAGTCATAACACAGTAGTAGTGTCTCAGAATAGGTTTATTAAGAACAACCCCACACCGATGGTGAAGCGTGGGTCAGTGGAACTGTTATCGCAGTTGATATCACAAGTGGTGAACCAGGGAACAATGGAATGTCGGGGAACCAATCAGGGAGGGAGGAGCACGGGGAGAGCTCACGCGCAGGGGAGAGGAGGGTACCAAGCGCAGGGCACGGGAGGGGTGGCATAGGTGAGATACAACATAGAAACATCCTAACTTCAGTGTATTATTCATATACATAAATATCTAAAGCTAATGAAAATTTGAGTCAAGGACACATATATAACAAATCACCTGTTCTGAATCACAGATCGTAGATTACATGTCGGTGCATCTGGACTTTCATATCTAGCAACCCATATGTTGATCCTAATGTCTATTGGTTAAAGCTTTACTTTCCCGAATGAAACGCCATTTACTCCCCACTATTCAGGCCTCGTGGATGTTCGGTGGAGAGGTCTATAATGTACCTTGATTCCAATCTGCGGCGTCGTCTTAAGCGATCACCGCCCCTGGCATTGGGTGGCACTATGTCTAAGCCAAAATACTGCAATTTATTCCGGTCTTTGCTGTGGACCTCAGCATAATGTCGGGCTACCGGATAGGCGGGGTCCGCCTTGTCTGTGGCCCTGAGATGTTCTAGTATTCTCAATTTTAAGTCCTTGATTGTACTGCCGATGTAGTGAAGGCCACAGGGGCAGAGCAAACAATAGACTGCATATTGAGTGCTACAGGTAATAAACTTCTTGATGAATATTTTCTTTCCTGTCTCAGGTATCATGTACGATAGGACGCTTTTGCTGCCCGGGCAAGCCTTGCAGCGGCCACAGGGATAAAATCCCTTCTGTTCTCTAAGAGTATTGGTTTTGGACATAGGTCTCTCCAAATGACTGGTGACAAGCATATCACCTAGTGACCTTGCTTTGCTGAAGGTAAGTAATGGATACGCAGGTAAGTCTTCCTTCAGCACATTGTCTGTTTGTAGAATGTGCCAGTTCTTTCTAAGCATCATTCTAAGGTCATTGGCCCCAGATGAATAGGGAGTGATAAGCCTAAATTTCCCTTTGTTAGTGGGTTCATCCTTATCACGGCCTCCCCTTGTGAGTTTGGCAGTGAATATATATATATATATATTCACTGAAAAAACCATAGGTTATAGACCATATATAGTTAGGAATTAGCATTTACAAAACCTTAATTTACTCGCACAAAACCATAGAAATTCGAATATATAGTTAGTTGCAATAACTATATATCGCGCACCCGCAATCCACTGCTGATGATGTCACATATTACATCATTCATGACATGTTTCTGTAAAGTTAAAATATGTCTTAAATATTGAAGAATGAGTGGATGTAGGATTTAGTAGGTGCATGACTGACTGTATGAGAGAGTGATTAAATGTGTCTCACTGAGTGCATGGGTTAGTGACTAAACTGTCTTAATTTGAGAACATTATATCTGTTGTTCTGTAAACTGCTGCATGTGTTGATCAGTAGCTATATGAGTAACTATATGGGTTATTGATTGGTTGCCCAAGTATTTGTATGGGAGAGTGAGTGTGTGTGTGTGGGTGTCTGGGAGGTGTGTGACTCTGTGCATAGATGTGTGAACAGTTGATTCACTAGATGTATGGGTTCAAAACTGCATGTGGAAACAGCTGTATGGGCGGTTGACTGTGTGCATGAGTGTATTGGTGAGTGAATGGATATCTCAGTGCTACATTTCAAAGTAAGTACATATGTAAAACACAGTACACGTGAGAGTTGGCATATATAAATAACTGTGCATAAGAGCCAGTGAATGTGTGAGTGGCTGTATGGATCATTGTGAACTTGTATCAGGGATTGTATAAGAGAGTAAATATGTGTTAGTATATGTTTGAATAAGTAAGGTGTGTATAACTGTATAGTTGAGG
This sequence comes from Lissotriton vulgaris, assembly GCF_964263255.1. Classification (NCBI taxonomy): domain Eukaryota; kingdom Metazoa; phylum Chordata; class Amphibia; order Caudata; family Salamandridae; genus Lissotriton; species Lissotriton vulgaris. The sequence goes on along the minus strand of NC_141693.1, from coordinate 537,453,945 downwards.
AAATGGAGGTGTGATTGATTCTTTGCATGACTGACTAGGTGTGTGAGTAACTCCATGGATGAGTGACAGTCTGTGAGTGTCTGTTTACACTGATTGTATCTAAGGTTATATTAGAGTCTGAAGAGGTTCATCGTATTATCACATGAATAATATTATCAGTGATGTGATCAGTAATGTCAAATGAGATGTCATCAGTGTTGTCATCAGTGATGCCATTTGAGATGTCATCCGTGATGTCATTTAAGATGTCATCAGTGATGTCATCAGTGATGTCACTGACCATGTCATGAATGATGTAATATGTGACATCATCAGCAGTGGATTGCGGGTGCGCGATATATAGTTATTGCAACTAACTATATATTCGAATTTCTATGGTTTTGTGCGAGTAAATTAAGGTTTTGTAAATGCTAATTCCTAACTATATATGGTCTATAACCTATGGTTTTTTCAGTGAATTTCAATGGTTTTTTAATAGCAAATATGAAAAGCTGTAAAATGTCAAGTACGTGGTAAGTAAAAACATTTTCGTATTTATGCACGCTGATGATTCTTGGAAGAGGTTGACACAGATGACATCTTAAGGAACAAAGAAAGACAAATTAAGGATGAGGAAGTTGTCACTTTAGTTTTTTCATCAGCTAGCGATAGCAACAAACACATTGTAATGGAGATTAGAGAGGCTACGGATGGGTGAATACATTTTGAAAAGAAATGGCGACTCCCCCTTTAGTAGATTAGCTAAATCTTTGCGTAATTTGGGCATGAAAGTTATATTATTGGAAGTAGATGGTTATAGTTCTCGTTAATTTCCATTCAGAGTGTCCTACACAGCACCACTCTAGGTAAACACTACTTTATGTAAAACCTGGGACATAGCACTCATTGGAATGTTTGTGATCTTTCCTGTTAAGATGCATCATAAGTTATTTTAACCATTCCATATAAAGTCATGCATAAAAATGAATACACAGACACAAATAACATGTGTATCCAAAAACAAAATACTGATTTCGGCCTTATTTATTGCCTCTAGTTTTCAAAGGCAAATTTCTGTGGAAAACATGCACATTAAAGGTTGCCTTTCCTTAAACCTTTGTTTTTAAAAAAAATTGGAAGAAACAAAAAATCTTCCCTTCCATAAATAACCCAAGACTTTTTTTTTTATGGCAAGGTAACGAAATAGAGAATAAACTATAGTTGGTCACCATGGTCCGGACGAAAATGAAAAATCAATGATACTAAGTACCTGTAAACACTGAGCAGACATGTGAATGTGACATTCTGATTATTGCTATGCCCGAATATGTATATAACTACTCCAATCACTATGCTAATAAACAATCTTTTGTTCTGTTTTGTAAAGTAAAACTATTGTGAACGCAAGTATTATACATAGTAAGTGTTTAATATAGCATTTGTCAGTCATTGGTTAAGCAGCTAGGACCTGTTCACTCTTGACACCCCAGGTGCTGTGTATGTTGCACTATAGTGCTGCACGGGAATACGGAATGGGTAAAATTGCCTCCAAAGGAGTTTGTTTTCTTTGGTTGAATTGACTTAATTTAGAAACTAAGTTGAATGCAGGTAACTTAATTATCCTGAACAAAATTAATTCCAGTTAATTTTTCTAAAAAAACATACATTTATGACTGGTTAAACATAACAATACTTTACAGTAAGACAAAGACAAAAAGAGAAATAGACATGTGTATAGGCAAAAAAGTAAATTTTATCAAAATTAGGACACAAAGGGAAATGTACAATGCAAAAGAAAATATGCAAAACAGGGATACAAGATATATGTCTGAAAATAAAGCAAAATCTCTGTAAGGCCTGTTAGCCGCCTATCCAAAATATAGATTAAAATAATTTCCTTTTTGGATAAGGCTGAGAGTCGACGTTTCGGTCTTTATGGACAACTCTTCAAGACCATCATCAGGACAGTAGACAGTAAAATATTGTAACTCCCTTAAAATGGTAGTTTTACTCCGTATATTTGGAGAGACGGCGCTTATGTAGAGCAGAAACGTTGTATCTATTTCGTGACTTCTTCGTGCTTCTTTTGGCGAATCTTATATTTAGCTTGCACGAGGGTTGCAAGGAAAATTTCAGACCATGTACTTAGATCAAAAAACGGAACAATCTTTAAGCGCATTCAGAGTATCTAACAATGATATCCTTCTTCGTGCTCGCTCCTCGCAATAGTGTCAGAGGGGGCCTCAGTTAGAGATGCAATCGACAAGGGCACGTCTGTTCAAGAGCATCCGCGTAATCAGAATCAATCCACCGCAACTCTGCAAGCAGGGGAATACGGACAACCCTATTGATGTCGATTTTTCATTATTGATTATTGTAAAGAAATGGCGACTCCCCCCTTTAGCAGATTAGCTAAATCTTTGCGTAATTTGGACATAAAAGTTATATTATTGGAAGTAGATGGTTATAGTTCTGGTTAATTTCCATTCAGAATGTCCTACACAGCACCACTCTAGATAAATATGCTGCCTTGGGACTATTCGCACAACAGACCGCTACTGACCATTGTTCCTTCTGTTTTAATAAAAAATGTTTTACGGTGTTTACTGTTTTTGTTGCGATGTATATATTTATAAGTTATTAAAGTGTCATAATCCTACTACTTTGTTGGAGTGCTATATATTTTTAATGTGACACATAATTGTGAAGACTTTGATGTACAAAAAGGCATCCCTGGAATCTTCCGCTTCAGGCTCGGTCCCACACACCCTCACAGTGAGAATCCCCTCCCCAATCACAATACAGGATGGTTATCAGATTGTAGGAACGCGTGTAGTGTGACGGATCTCATCGGGTGGGGGCCTTGATCTACTGTAACTCCTTTGAAGAGGGGTGATTCTTTACAGTTGAGGCCATAAACTACATCCGCAGGGCTAGGTGATAGCCTGGGACTGGCCTGGACAATAGGACACAGAGGAAGAGGAGTGTCAGAGGGTGCGGTAGTGAATAGGGTGAAAGGGAGGTGTCGGACGGGCACAGGGTGTGATTCTCAGGGAAGAGCAGCGCAAATGGGGGGAGGTTTATGGCCCATGCATAAGACAGAGAGCGGGGGTGACCAGTGCGTGGGGGAGATGCTTGCAAGGGTGGGGAGCCATGCTGAGGATCGGCAGCGTGCAGAGAGTGGGTCTGGTCAAAGCATCAAAAATGGCTGCCGTGCACGACAAAAGTGTGGCATTGGAAAAAAAGCAAGATGGCGCACACAATGTTTATCAATACGGATTAATTTATAACAATTATTTTTAACAATATATTTACTCGCAGTGTCAATATGGCGGTCAACACTTCCTGCTTTCCTTCGAATCGAGGAATATTAAATGTGCTGGGGAGGAGCGGAGCCTGGTTTCCATCAAAAGACTGCAGGAGGTACTTACCGGGACATTCTGTCGGGTGAAGGGCGCTGAGGAAGGCAATGCGCCGAAATGCATTCGCCGCCACCGGACTGTGCGTTTCCGTCATTAAAGCTGCTCTGAAGTAAATCTCCTCTGTGGTTGCCGCCTTCTTCTTCGTGTGGATGGCTGTTTTGAACATTGTCATGCGCTAACCAATGGCGCATTTGGATAACCCCATCACGTCTTGGAAAGAAGTCCATTGGTAGTGCCTCAACAGCACATTTAATATTCCTGGTAAGGATACACTTCGGACCTGCCTTTGTGTGTGGCGACTGGGGCGGTGGAGGTAATTTACCTCCTGTTGTGGCAGTTTGCCCCCGTTCATTTGCTGCCTTACACGAGGGCTGTGATGGTTTTGAGGAGACCGGAGGAGCGGCTGGACTGGCGGAGAACGGACATAGATGAACATCGAGCCCTGCTGATCTGGGCTACTGCACAAAGAAAAAGAACATTTGAGCCTCCTCCATGTCACCGGCCCATTCTGCCTTAACATATGGCATTATGGGAGTTGTGGTGCGTGAGTACTAACGTGCACTGCAACAGGTGAGCTTCACGGCGAGGGGGAGGAGCGGAGCCTCGTTTCCATCAAAAGACAGCAGGAGGTACTTACCGGGACATTCTGTCGGGTGAAGGGCGCTGAGGAAGGCAATGCGCCGAAATGCATTCGCCGCCACCGGACTGTGCGTTTCCGTCATTAAAGCTGCTCTGAAGTAAATCTCCTCTGTGGTTGCCGCTTTCTACTTCGTGTGGATGGCTGTTTTGAATATATATATATATATATATATATATATATATATATATATATATATATATATATATATATATATATATATATATATATATATATTCACTGAAAAAACCATTGGTTATAGGCCATATATAGTTAGGGATTAGCATTTACAAAACCTTAATTTACTCGCACAAAACCATTGAAATTCGCATATATAGTTAGATACAATAACTATATATCGCGCACCCGCAATCCACTGCTGATGATGTCACATATTACATCATTCATGACATGGTTAGTGACATCACTGATGACATCACTGATGACATCATCCAGTGACTGTATGTTTCTGTAAAGTTAAAATATGTCTTACATATTGAAGAATGAGTGGATGTATAAGTGTCTGGATGAAGGATTTAGTAGGTGCATGACTGACTGTATGAGAGAGCGATTAAATGTGTCTCACTGAGTGCATGGGTTAGTGACTAAACTGTCTTAATTTGTGCATCATTATATCTGTTGTTCTATGAACTGCTGCATGTGTTGATCAGTAGCTATATGAGTAACTATATGGGTTATTGATTGGTTGCCCAAGTATTTGTATGGGAGAGTGAGTGTGTGTGTGGGGGTGGCTGGGAGGTGTGTGACTCTGTGCATACATGTGTGAACAGTTGATTCACTAGAACCATGGGTTCAAAACTGCATGTGGAAACAGCCGTATGGGTGGTTGACTGTGTACGAGTGTATTGGTGAGTGGATGGATATCTCAGTGCTACATGTCAAAGTAAGTACATATGTAAAACACTGTACATGTGAGAGTTCACATATATAAATTACTGTGTATAAGAGCAAGTGAATGTGTAAGTGGCTGAATGGATCATTGAAAACTTGTATCAGGAATTGTATAAGAGAGTAAATATGTGTTAGTATATGTTTGAATAAGTAAGGTGTGTATAACTGTATAGTTGAGGAAATGGAGGTGTGATTGATTCAGTACATGACTGACTAGGTGTGTGAGTAACTCCATGGATGAGTGACAGTCTGTGAGTGTCTGTTTACTCTGAGTGTATCTAGGGTTATATTAGAGTCTGAAGAGGTTGATCGTATTATCACATGATTGATGTCATCAGTGATGTTGTCAGTGATGTCATTTGAGTTGTCATCAGTGATGTCATTTGAGTTGTCATCAGTGATGTCATCAATGATGTCACTGACCATGTCATGAATGATGTAATATGTGACATCATCAGCAGTGGATTGCGGGTGCGCGATATATAGTTATTGCATCTAACTATATATGCGAATTTCAATGGTTTTGTGCGAGTAAATTAAGGTTTTGTAAATGCTAATCCCTAACTATATATGGCCTATAACCAATGGTTTTTTCAGTGAATTTCATTGGTTTTTTAAAAGCTAATATCTATAGCTGTAACATATATTCTTATTCTAATTCACAAATATATTTTATATTTTATTTTTTAAGCAAAGGACCCAGATGCATTTACAGTTTATCACTAACAATGTTCCAGGCTAATGTATTTTCACGGGAAATTAACAACTGTCCTGCAAGTAAAATATTCCTATTTCGTGAAAAAGGGCGTTTCTTCGTCCCATGAGGGAGCCGTTGAGCAAAAGAGACTCGGCCTGCTGTCTTAGTCGCTGATAGGCCTGATTATCGGATTTTTATCGATCACTTTATGATGCAACAGTGGAAAACAAAACAGCCCTTGCCCATTTATTTTTACAGCATTCCTGCGTATTATACCCTACCCCAAACAGTATTTTGCCTGTTACCATAGTAGTAGTTTATGGAACACTTACGTCAGCACATAGGTTAAAAGTTCACCACAATATGTTGCTAATGAGTGAGCTTCAGCATTATACTTCAAATTATAAATATCATTTTTATTGATGACTGCTACCCCCACAAAAAAACAGACGTATGTACTTTTTTAATTAACTTTTATTAAAACAATAACTGGAACTATAACTAAAAGATAACACTACAATAAATAACTAGAACTATAAGTAACAAAACAATATAATAAACAACATATAATATGGAGTCCAAAATAAGTATTGTAGTTAATCTGCAAAACAAAAAGAAAATTAGTGTTTAAAATTAGATTGAAGTGACTAAATGAGATCAAACATCACAAGTCAAAGTAAAACTTGACAATATTTATATTTTTTTAAATCTTCGCAGTGTGCCTGAAACGCTTCCACTGGCATTGTACATGCAGACTTTGGTCCACCCTTTTTATCAATTTTTGCAGTTTGAGATATAACGTCCTACATGTGTTATTCATCTCCTACTTTCTCCTTTCAAATTCTCTTGTAAAGACCTTAACAACAAATAAAGGGAACATTTTCTGCATATTTTTAATAAAGCATTTGACACAATGCATAGTAACACCGTATTTATTGAATGTTTTGAAATTAATTTTCACAAGTCTTAAAAAAGGTGAATGCAAGAAAAGTTACTTGCCGCATATGCAAGACTGCTTTCAAGAGGAGACCTCAATAAAAAGGACTTGTGTGGAACTGCAAGTATGCTGAAGCAGTTGCAGACTAAGAATCCGGTCAACTTTGCAAGGGAAGAGTTAAGGAGATTGAGAGCGGCTCCTTCTGCTTCATGAGAAGGCCCGAGTACCAGTGGAGCAACACCGTCAACCTCTAGAGCACAGCCTAATATTTGTCCCCAATTTAAAAACCCTTTAAGAGAAAAAGTAAGAAGGTTGGGAGCTTTGTATGCCATCCTAATATCTAATTATCCATAGTTATACAGAGATCCGCCCTGTATCAGACTCATATGTACAAGTGTATATTGTAGATTATCTGCCACCGAAAACCTCTCAAGTACCTATATCCGTTACTTTTTAACTTCGTTGAGTAGTCATATTGTGAGTATTTACCTTAAAGTTGTTAATTTTTTATTGATTATTGCTCTTTGAGATATTCCCTGTCTACAAACAGAGAAGAATAGGAATATTCTGTCTCCCTTTGCAGATAGTGAAGGATAGGAAATGCGGACTTTTGTCCCCCGTTGTAATCCGTCATGCCTGTTTTTCTCCCCACTGATTGATTGATTGGCTGGACATTTATTGTTCAAGGAATAGTTCTTTCGAGGTATTCTCTGTTTGCAAATAACGTGGAATAGAAATATTCTGTCTAGTCTTTGCAAGTAGTGAAGGGTGGGTAATGCGGACCTTTGTCCCCCGTTGTAATCTGTCATGCCCATCTACTCCCCACTGATTGAGAAACTAGTTCCACCGGACCATTTATTAGAGGTACATCATCTGGCTCAACCGGAGAGTACCCCTAATAAAGAAGACATATGTAAAATACGAAGTAATCAATGTATCCTGTTAAACAGAAACTTTACAATGAAACACACTTGAAAAAGAAGGGAACAAAATCGAACAAAATCAGTAGGCCACTGATGAGTTTTTGACTTCGCTAGAAATAAGAAACATGGAAGTGGTGAGAGAAGCCAAGCTTGACGTTACGGCAGCCACGAGGTAGCTAACCTCCGCCACCCCCCCCCACTGCTCCAAGCATGTCTGTCCCACCGCCCGCCACGCCCAATAACGGTAACATGAAATAGATACAAATCAGCAGATACCTACCCCCATTCCGGAAACTCCCAAAGTGCAACAGGTCCACAGTTACGCCCATCCGGAAGACGAGGCCTCGACACGTGCAGGGCGGGGCCCGACTAGCCGCCATCAGCCAGAGAAGTCGTGGGATGGTCGGCCCGGAATGTGCTGGTCCTCCCTTTCTCTTCTGGCGCCCTGCAGGCCACAGGGGGGATGTCTTGCCTCTGCCTCCGACCCCCCCCCCTCTTATCGCCTGGTCCGGACATCACGGATATCAACGCCAGGTGTCGGCGTGGGGTGCGCTGGGAGGGAGAGGCGGCGCGAACGAGCCTCTCCCACCCCCCCAGGTGGGGGCCCCTCAGCTGCACTCCCAACGCTCCACTCACCCAACAAAAGGGTTCCTCCACTCTTGCGATGCAGCGGCGCTGCACTCACCCGACAAAAGGTCTCGTCCACTATTGCGAGGCAATGATGCTCCGCTCACCCAGCGGGGGTCTCGTTTACTTTTGCGGTACAACAACGCTTTTCAGTTCAGCTAGAAAATGAGTCCTGCGTCCAGAAACGTTCTCCTCAACTTTGAAGATTCTATAAGAGCCACGGGGGCCCCCGACCCCCGATGGGGAATGACTGCCATGATCACCCACGGAACGACCACGACGTAGCCGAGGGACGTCGGCGCGCTAATGCCGGCGCCGGCCTCAGTCTTGAAATGATCAAAATCCTGCAAGACTACCAACTTTATCAGTTCCGGTGGGACACTAGTATGACCCGGTAGGAGAGATTGTTGCCCCCACCCCACTTTGACTGATGGTTCATGTCGCCAGTCCCCTCTGCTACCCTTCAACGAAAACTTTTGGACTGCCGAAAGAGGTCCCGGTCCAACCACGAGTTGGTGGAGACATTTTGACTATACTTGGACCTTACTGACCTCACCCAAAATGGCGCCGGTACAAATGAAACTCTCAACTCCTTGTTGTGCCCCGATTGCTCAGCCTTGATATCATGAGATATGTATGCAGTTTTTAGCACATGAATTGATATGGGATAAGACTGATTATATGTTCGGAAAATGAATTGATCCGGGATGGGTATTGATTATACGTTCGAATAATGAATTGACATGGGACGGGTACTGATTACACGTTCGAACAATGAATTGATATTAAGTTCTAATGCATCATTGATTACTGTATTTATTATTGAAGGTTGGAATTGTCGACACTAATGGTACATGCTCACAATGAATTATCGATATGATTTTATTGCACTTGTCGCACTTTTTACTATGAAATCAACGACCACTTACTCTGTTATGTTTTCCACAAATAAATACCCCCCCATTTACAGTTCCAGCCTGCTCCGTGGCCGGCCCATGGGGTTGTAGGCCCGTATTTGGGCACCAACATTTTTATTAAAGGTTTTTGAAAAAGCAAACGTAGTTGTAACGCGTAGATTGGTAAGTTTCGAAGAAATGGCCACTGTTTCCGATTTTTTTTTTTTTTTTTAAAGCAGGTGAAATGAAGCAGCTCAATTAGTTAAGGGTTAAAAAGTATAGTACGCAGAAACATTGAAAATATGAATGGTCCAGGTTTGTTGTATGTGTTTTTCATTTTTGTACAGCATAAAGCAATCGATAAAGATCCTGGTATTTAGCCTCTACTTTATATGCTACCTGTATCAGGGAAGTTGTTTTAAATGCCCCTAAGCCACCCCGAAGGAATGTCACCTGGCCCCCCTAGTACGAACGAAAACGACTCCGTACCACTGTAGGTTATCTCTCTTCCTCAAAAATGACAAAAATTACTTTCTAGGACGTTTTGGACATTGATGATTTTCATATGATCTTTTAATTAAAGTAATACTCATCTCTCCGCATGAAATTAATTTTCCACATGCTACACAAGTCAATCTCATCTGCCCAAAGTTCTTGTGCAGATTTGGGACCGTTTCCCTTGCCTCTGACTCACTTATTGCTAAGTCATTGGTGGATGTTTTTGCCGGTCGGGGGTTATCCACCAAATCTCGAAGTTGTGCTTTAGAATAATTAAGAGGGTGCCACCTCTCCATGTGCCGATGCATGGTATGATTACCATAGCTATATTTTTTTTCGAGCCCTCTCGAGAGTTTTTTTTTGCAGATAAGGCAGGTAACGAACCTGGCATTAACTTTCTTTTCATGAGAAGGAAAATAAAAAAATTGCCAGATAAAATTCACTTTCACATGGGACGTTCATGGCATTTCTTTCAGAAACTTTTACATCACTGTGTCATTTCTTTGTCTATCCTGGTTAAAGCAATGTCATGTAAATAGTTGTTTAAAAAGTTTTTTTTAACATGTTTACTTTGTTGGAGCGTTGTATATATTTATAAGTTATTAAAGTGTTATAATCCTACTACTTTGTTGGAGTGCTATATATTTTTAATGTGACACATAATTGTGAAGACTTTGATGTACAAAAAGGCATCCCTTAAATCTTCCGCTTCAGGCTCGGTCCCACACACCCTTACAGTGAGAATCCCCTCCCCAAGCACAATACAGGATCGTTATCAGATAGTAGGAACGCGTGTGGTGTGACGGATCTCATGAGGTGGGGACCTTGATCTACTGTAACTCCTTTGAACAGGGGTGATTCTTTACAGTTGGGGCCATAAACTACATCCGCAGGGCTAGGTGATAGCCTGGGACCGGCCTGGACAATCAGACACAGAGGAAGAGGAGTGTCAGAGGGTGCGGTAGTGAATAGGGTGAAAGGGAGGTGTTGGGCGGGCACAGGGTGTGATACGAGCGGGGTCCCCCAGGGGTCTTCATTAAGCCCAACTTTATTTAACGCTTACATGGCCCCCCTCGAAGATGTGGTTACCCCCTTCGGGATTAAAATAGTAAGCTACGCAGACGACACCCAATTAGTCATCTCACTGTCCCAACTGGACAAATACCCGGACAATCTGCAAAACTGCCTAAAAAATATCCATACCTGGATGTGTGAGTCATCGCTCAAACTAAATGGCTCAAAGACTGAAGTCATGCTTCTGGGCAAGCAATGGTCCACCATCCCTCCTTCGGTCTGGTCAGACGTATTCGGGGAAATCCCCGCCCCGAAACAGGAAATTAAAACCTTGGGATTATGGCTAGAACCCGAGTTGTCGATGAAAACTCAAGCTACCAAGACGGCAGGGACCTGCTTTGGCCTAATGCGCTCCATTCGGAAGATACTCCCACTACTTCCGCCCCTATCCAGGAAACTCCTGGTCCAGGGCCTGGTGCTTGCGCGGCTGGATTACTGCAACATGATATACCTCGGAGCTCCAGAAGCTACCTTGTCCAAACTCCAACGGACGCAGAACGCAGCCGCCGGGCTACTTTGGAATCTCCCCTCCAGAGTATCAGCCAAACCAGCAATCCAGGCTCTTCACTGGCTTCCAATCCGCCAAAGGGTCGAATTTAAGGCCCTGTGCACTGCACACAAACTGCTTAATGGTTCCGGCCCTGCTATTTTAAGAGACCTGGTCACTCCCTACAAAGCCCCCAGGTCCCTTCGCTCGGAGAATGAGAACCTGGCCAATGTCCCTAGACATAGGAAGACACGCACGGGCGGCCGCCGCTTCTCGATTAAAGCATCCACTAGATGGAACGCACTCCCCCACACCCTTCGACTTGAATCCAATCACTTGATGTTTAGGAAGAAACTGAAAACGCTGTTGTTCCCTAAATAAAGTCCTTCCTTCTGTCCTCGGATCGCCATAAATTATAGCGCGGGGATGCCCTCGGGTCACCAGGCGCTTTACAAATCGTTAAAATAAATAAATAAAAATAAATACTCAGGGAAGAGCAGCGCAGATGGGGGGAGGTTTATGGCCCATGCATGAGAGAGAGAGCAGGGGTGACCAGTGCGTGGGGGAGATGCTTGCGAGGTTGGGGAGCCATGCTGAGGATTGGCGGCGTGCAGAGAGCGGGTCTGGTCAAGGCATCTAAAATGGCTGCCGTGCACAACAAAAGTGTGGCATTGGAAAAAAAGCAAGATGGCGCAGACAATGTTTATCAATACGGATTAATTTATAACAATTATTTTTAACAATATATTTACTCGCAGTGTCAAAATGGCGGTCAACACTTCCTGATTTCCTTCGAATCGAACGTTAACAGACGTCACGCAGCAAAAAAAAAAAAAACGCTCACGCGCAGCCGCTGGAAGACATGTATCAACATATATGAGTCTCCTCAACCACCCTCAGAAAACATAGGGGGTCAGGATACATCTCCCATACCCCTTATACCCAATACTCACATTGCTTTTCCTCCATCTAGTAATTTAATTAAATCGAAACACAAAATGGCGAATTCACGTTTCGCTACCAGTTTGCGACCCGGTTCGCGAACCGAGAAGCGCTTCTACCGCGAAAAATCTAATTTTTTTTATTTGCCCCACGGAACCCTTTAATAACCCCAACATCATTCCTAAGGGGTCAAGAGGAGTCTACCTTGCCCCCTTTCATTAAATTCCCCCTTCGTTTTTCACCTCCTCTTGTCTCTCGATCCTACCGAGAGACAAGATGGTGGCCGCACCGGACTGTTTAGAATGTTGACAGACACCGGAGAGCCAATCAGCTTCGCTTTGCAAAGCTCCGTTACGCGAAAAGTACGCGATCTGGAGCGCTATCCGGGACGCTGTCACAGATATATCTGTTTTTTTAAACGTTAATTTCTCAAAATCTACTGGAGCACATATATTGAGACCCAGCAAAGGCACATCGGGCTAACAGTCCCTACAATTTTGCCAAGTTTCGTGTAAATCCATTCAGCCGTTCGAGCTAAAAGTGAGGCCAAACGCCCTATGGAAAAATGAATGGGAAAAATGCGTTTTGGGACCCCCCTTTTTTCTCGGCCCCCCCTTGACAAAACCCCCCCAAATTTTCAGGGGCTGCTCAGAAACAAAATGTGCCATTTTCCTGACAATTTCAGCCGATTCCGTCCACAAACGCCAAAGTTATTAGACATAGAATTTTCAAAAGTTCCATAGAGGGGGGTTTCGTCAAGGGGGGGCTGAGAAAAAAGGGGGGTCCCAAAACGCGTTTTTCCCATTCATTTTTCCATAGGGCGGTTGGAATCACTTTTAGCTCGAACGGCTGAATGGATTTACACAAAACTTGGCAAAATTGTAGATATGGTTTGCCCGACGTGCCTTTGCTATGTCTCAATATATGTGCTCCAGTGGATTTTGAGAAATTAACGTTTTAAAAAACAGATATATCTGTGACAGCGCTCCGGTTAGCGCCCTGGTTCGCGTACCGGACGCGTCACGGAACTTCGCGAAGCGAAGCTGATTGGCTCTCCGGTGTCTGTCAACATTCTAAACAGTCCGGAGCGGCCTCCATCTTGTCTCTCGGTAGGATCGAGAGACAAGATGTGGTGTAAAACGAAGGGGGAAAAGAAGGAAAGGGGGCAAGGTAGACCCCTCCTGACCCCCTAGGATTGATGAGGGGGATATTAAAGTGCCCCGCGGGGCAAAAAAAAAAATAATATTTTTTTTGCGATTTAGAGGCGCGTCCCGGTACGCGAACCGGGCAGCTAACCGGGAAGCTAACCGGGAAGCTAACCGGCAGCGTAACGGGAGTCTGAGGAGAAGCTGATTGGCTGTCAACATTGTAAACAGTCCGGAGCGGCCGCCATCTTGTCTCTCGGTAGGATCGAGAGACAAGAGGTGGAAAAAAAAGGGGGAAATGAAGGAAAGGGGGTAAGGTAGACCCCTCCTGACCCCCTAGGATTGATGAGGGGGCTATTAAAGTGCCCTGCGGGGCAAAAAAAAAAAAAATTTGCGGTAGAGGCGCATCCCGGTACGCGAGCCGGGCAGCTAACCGTCAGCGTAACGGGAGTCCGCCATCTTATGTTTTTGGAGCGTCCGGTTCGCGTACCGGGTAGCGTCCCGGTAAGCGTAACAAGGGGAAAACAGTAAAAAAACATTAAGGGAATAGATTTCCACCAAACTTTGTAAAATTGTAGGGACTGTTTGTTTGATGTGCCTTTGCAAGGCCTCAAGATATGTGCACGTGTGGATTTTGTCTAATTAAGGTTAAAAAAAATATATATATCTGTAAGCGTGCTCCGGCGCGGTTATGTTACGGGTTTTGTTTGCGCTGCAGAGACGGTTATGCGACGCGTCATGAGGCGTCTCACGTGGCTATGTGATACGTCACGTAATAAAGAATATATTTTACAGCTATAGATATTAGCTTTTAAAAAACCAATGAAATTCACTGAAAAAACCATAGGTTATAGACCATATATAGTTAGGAATTTGCATTTACAAAACCTTGAAAATTCACTGAAAAAACCATAGGTTAGAGACCATATATAGTTAGCTGGACATTTTATTGATATAAAACCAATGAAATTCCATATATAGTTAGTTACACTAACTATATATTTCACACATCCGCAGTTCAATGCTGATGATGTCACATATTACATCATTCATGACATGGTCAGTGACATCACTGATGACATCACTGATGACATCTCAATTGACATCACTGATCACATCACTGATGACATCTCATTTGACATCAATAATCACGTCACTGATGACATAATTCATGTGATAATACAATGCACCTCCTCACACTCTAAAACAACCTCTGTTACACCCAGTGTTAAATACAGAGTAACATTTTTGGAACCATTGACACACCAATACCAGTTACTACATACGCACTCACTGATTCCTACGTCTACACACACATTCACTCATTCACCCATACAATCACTGATACATACAGTCACTCATTATTACAACACTATCATATGCACTCATACACCTATGCAGACACTCACACACTGCCACTCATCCATAGAGTTACTCACACACCTAGTCAGTCCTGTAAAGAATCAATCACACTTCGATTTCCTCATCTATACAGTTAAACACAGAACACCTTACTTTTTCAAACATATACTAACAGATACTTACTCTCTTATACAATTACTGATACAAGTACACATTGATCTGCACAGAGTGACACACCTCCCAGCCAGCCACACACACACTCAGTCTTCCATACAAATACTTGGGCAACCAATCAATAACCCATATAGCCACTCATATACCTACTGATCAACAAATGCAGCAGCTTGCACAACAACAGACATATTGGTGCACACTTTCAGACAGTTTAGTCACTAACCCATGCTTTCAGTAAGACACATTTATTCACTCACTCAATCAGTCACGCACCTACTAAATCCTTCATCCAGACACTTATACATCCACTCATTCTTCAATATGTAAAACATATTTAAACTTTACAGAAACACACAGTCACTGGATGATGTCATCAGTGATGTCACTAACCCTGTCATGAATGATGTAATATGTGACATCATCAGCATTGGATTGCGGATGCGCGAAATATATAGTTAATGCAACTAACTATATATGGAATTTCATTGGTTTTATATCAATAAAATGTCCAGCTAACTATATATGGTCTCTAACCTATGGTTTTTTCAGTGAATTTTCAAGGTTTTGTAAATGGAAATTCCTAACTATATATGGTCTATAACCTATGGTTTTTTCAGTGAATATATATATATATATATATTCAATCCGAAATGCCCTTGAGCTTGAGCTATATATATATATATATATATATATATATATATATATATATATATTCAATCCGAAATGCCCTTGAGCTTTGGGAGGTCACTCGACAGAGCTTGGCCATGCTGCTCCGTGATGCAGCCTGTCTCAATAATCCATTTCATTAGTGATTTTGCCAACGCGTTTCAAGGTAAAAAAACCCCTTCTTCCTGGGCTGCCACAAACACATCTGAGCCTCGCATTCATTTGACTTTTGCAGCTTTATTGATTTCCATCACAGTTGGAGGCGCACAGTTCACTCAGTGCATGCTGGAACAGAGAGTTCTTGATTAATGCGATATTGTTCACTTTCAGTAAGTTCAGATGTAATTTGCTTAATTACGGCATATTTGTTTCCTGTAGTAGGATTGTAGATCATTGAACAGGCTTTATATAGCATATAAAAGCGCTGTGCTGAGAACAGTCTTGGTTAGTGCAAAACACCAGCCTCACCTGCTGGATTCTGTATTTCCTTACCAGCCGGTGATGGTGGCAAAATCACGAATGAAATGGATTATTGAGACAGGCTGCATCATGGAGCCGCATGGCCAAGCTCTGTCGAGTGACCTCCCAAAGCTCAGGGGCATTTCGGATTGAACATTTTTACACGGCTGCCTCGCCGTGGGGAGTGGCACCATCACCGGCTGGTAAGGAAATACAGAATCCAGCAGGTAAGGCTGGTGTTTTGCACTAACCAAGACTGTTCTCAGCACAGCTCTTTTCTAGTTTGTTACTCAAGTCTTCTGCTTGGATCATGTAGTCCTTTTTGTGACTACAATTCCTCCGTAGTCGCAAGAATTGACCAAATAGAAGGTTTTGTTTGAGGTGGCGAGGATGAAAACTGTCATATGCTAAAAGACAGTTGCGAGATGTCTCCTTGAAGTGAGTTGTTGTAGTGAGTTTACCTGATTCAGCAAATATGTTCAGATCTAGGAACACTAGATTGGTCCTGCTCATAGAGCACGTGAAGTTTAAGAAGGGATCTTGCGTGTTTAGCCATGTCAAAAAAGAATCTGCTTCTTCTTCTGTGCCCTGCCAGATTAAAAACACGTCATCTATGTAACGTTTCCATTCCAGTATGTGATGTTTGTAGGGGTTTCTCTCATTCAGAATCTTGGTTTTTTCCAACTGGTGGACATACAGGCCCGCTATGCTCGGCGCAAATGTGCTGCCCATGCTGGTCCCATGTTGTTGTTTGTATAGTGTAGTCTCGAAGCGGAAGAAGTTTTCAGATAGTGCTAATTGGCAGCATTCCATTACCACATGTCGTGGGGTATGGTACTTCCACTCATTTTCGAACAGTACTTCTTCCAATATTTGTAAGGTCTCTATATGTGGCAGACTTGTATAAAGACTCTCCACATCCAGACTGATGAGAATGCTGGATGTGGGGTCAAAGTTTAGATCTTTCAAGAGGCAGAGTATGTCCTTAGTATCCCTTAGGTAGGTATCAGTGCTTTGGACCAAAGGTCTTAAAAAGGCATCAGCGAATTGTGACAAGGGTTCTAAGATAGAGCCTATCCCCGAGACTATTGGTCTTCCTGGCGGGTTTTCAAGTCTCTTATGAATTTTGGGGATTGTATAGAAGTATGGTGTCACTGGTTTTTTGTTGGTCAGAAAGTCTATTTCTTTTTTGCTTAACCAATCATTGGCCTGGCATTCTTCAGTTAGATAGGCAATCGAGACCCGTAATCGTTCTGTGGGGTCTTCATTGAGTTTGATGTAGTTTCGTTCCTCTCCTAAAAGGCGCAGGCATTCCCTTCTGTAGTTAGCAGTGTCCTGTAGGACTATCGCCCCGCCTTTGTCGGCTGGTTTGATAGTGATTTGGTCATTTTTAGAAAGTTCATGTATTGCTGCTAGCTCTGCCTTGCTGGTGTTGTGGAAGACTTTCACTGTTCGTGTGTCTAACCCTTGTACTTCCTAGCATATGACAGTTTTCATCCTCGCCACCTCAAACAAAACCTTCCATTTGGTCAATTCTTGCGACTACGGAGGAATTGTAGTCACAAAAAGGACTACATGATCCAAGCAGAAGACTTGAGTAACAAACTAGAAAGCAGGAAGTATCCAAAAAAAACTGATGAAGGACGCAAAAAAACGGGCAGGAAACAACAATAGAGATGCCCTGCTGGAACCAAAAGAAAAATCCGAATCAGACAATTCCAGACCAATCTGCATCACAACATTCAACCAAGTGTCAGACACAGTGGCCAAGATAGTCAAAAAACACTGGCCTATGGTCAATAGTGGTGGTCTAACAATACCCACCCCTATGTTTAGCCACCGTCGAGGGAAGAATCTGAAAGACTTTCTGGTCCACACTCGCCCCACAGTTTCAAACCCAACAATGAGAACCCAACAGCTACCGACAGGACATTTCCCCTGCAGCAACTGCAGTGTTTGTCATTTAACCTCAGTAACAAAAACCGTTACCTTCAATAACAATATGAGGTGGGAACTAAGAGGTTTCTCCAATTGCAACACCAGTGGAGTGGTATATCTAATAACATGCACCTGCAACCTACATTACGTGGACATGACCAATAGAAAGGTCAGTACCCGCATAGTGGAACATAGGAGCAACATCCGATGCAAACGTTCCACTACCCGGATGACAAACCACTTCATCAAACAAAATCATACACCCAATGATTTAACTTGGGTGGTTTTGGAGACAGTGCAAAATAAAGACAATCTAGACCATATTCTCCATGAACGTGAGCAAAGATGGGTGTTTAAGCTACATACGGTCACCCTGGGGCTCAACGATGATATTCCATGGGGCGCATTCAAAAAATAATGAGGTCCTCAAAAATACTGATGTACCAAACCAAAGAGATCTCCTTGTATCTCATTCTTTCCAAACCACCATCATGATGGCCTGATGATACTAAGGAAAACCTCATTTTTTATGATGATGAGTAACACCTGTAAATAAAAACAAACAAAGACCAATAATCTCACTTTATGAACTTTACTATTTTCAGACCTGACATTGGTCAGAAATTAACAACCTTTTTGTTTTTTTAAAAAATCGTCCTAAATTCAATCAAAGGGAAGCAAACTGTCTGGACCCTTGTGAAAAATCATTCTCCGCTTACATTTCCCTGCATAAGAAGTATAAGGGGCAAACTTATTAGAAACTCGCGCTTAGCGCGTTAAACACTCACTCAAGATGGCCGCCGCGTTCGGGACGCTCTAGTCATGAGCTTCCGATACCCGGAAGCGCAAGGACTCCAAATACACCGGCGCACGCATTCAATGCCAGTATGCGGTCGGGTGAGGATCGAATAGGTAATACCGAGCGGGTTTACCAATAGGAAGTAAGTACTTTAGAAATCAAGCGTCAGGAAATAGTTCTGACACATCGCATGGGAGTTTAGACCTCTCATTTGATAATGCGTATTCTCTGAGCAAAACGCTAATCTCTAAAACATCTCTGATTTAATCATGACCTTAAAAACCCCACAGCAATGTTTCCACGAGGTGATCCTGCCCTCGCCTGAGACCATGAAGTGCAAATTAGCACCTTTACATGTAACTATGCCCTTTTGCCATGAAAGATTGTTATGTGTATATGTATGTATATATACGTAGTGTTTATGTAGAGGCATATACCCAGGCAGACAAAAGCTGGCTATTTAGGAAGACATATACATATACATATAACTGATAAAAATTAGAATTAAAGCAATGGACTGGACAAAGTCTTTTGTCTTCATCAGGATCACATTTTTTTACAATCCGAACCGCTGAGGGAGGTGGAGACGTTTTGAGCACTGCGTACGTCCGAACGTGGGCGTTATCCAGGATATCCATTTTGAATCACAGCCACACGTGAATGAAAGCGGAGCCAAAATATGTAACAGCTTTTAACGATCAGCAAGCGCTTTTCTCGTAACATCTAACAAGAATAAAAGTTACGAAACAATTGACGAACACGGCGGTGATTGTTTGAAGCCTCCCTCCCTCCCTGTCCCTGTGAAGAGACGACGAGTAATAGTTGTAGGTAGAAGTAGGATGGAGGCAGTGAACACTGCTTAAACAGTTATCACATACCGTTTCCGGATTTTAGAGGAAAGGTGCCTTACTCCCTACAGCAACTTCAAACCTTTTGGGTCATAATTGTTTTTAGAAAAAGTGGCTGAATTCCGATTTGTCCTGATGAAGACAAAAGACTTTGTCGAAACGCGTTGACACACAGCCCTACTCTTCATAATCAAAAAAAGAAAAAAATCCCCCCTTTTTTTATATCATGATGTTTGTCTAAGTATAAAACTGGAGAAGTGCCACATAAGCCTTAAGAAGGACTTTTTTAACGTGTAATTTGTTGACTATATGTACCAATTCATCTTTTATATTTATATTTGTATTAAAATTATCTTTTTGATATCATTCCAGTCCATTGCTTTAATTCTAATTTTTATCAGTTATATGTATATGTATATGTCTTCCTAAATAGCCAGCTTTTGCTTTGAAAGTCTGACTGGGTATATGCCTCTACATAAAAATTGTTGTCCCTGACCTAGGAGTCTTATCCATATCAGGGGGTCCTTGATACCTACAAGATATATACATAGTGTGTCATGTCTATAGTCACATTAAGTCTTATGTTATGTATGTGTGTGAATTCACCAAACACTTTTTCACTTCAATTGTATTTCTGCACTGACTTGAGAGTCTGCATGCACCGGTATGGTGCAAAAGGCACACTCATGCCTTAGATATATAAGAGCTACATGTGTGATCCCCTTGCTCTTGAAGGGGGATGTTTTGCCACTAACCAAGTGTCATTCTCTTTTACAGATGCAACAATAAGATACTAAATCGTATGTATGCAATACGCATGTTTATTAATTAGCAGCGTAAAGACATTATATTGAGACAAATTCATTTATTTATTTAAATATAGGAGTGGAATATACAGGGCTGGAATCTGTATGGTCCTGATGAAAAGCTTGGGGGAGCTTGAAACATGTCGACCACTGAACACTGATCTAGCCCTAACTTAAGGCCAGATAACAGTGTCACCCCTTTTTAGTATACCAAACTAGGAGCAGAATAAATTGTTGAGGCCCACTAGCACGATATTTTTAATCACACACCCACTCCACCATCACCACACTTTGCACCACACATAGCCCGTCACTATAACAGTGCTCCTGCGTAGTCCGCCTAGTCGCAGCACGCCCCTTTTCGTAGAGAACTGGGAAGCCCCAATGATGAAGCATGTCACCGTGGGGAAACCCCTGTGAGTGAGGGGACTATAGAAAGAAATTTTTCTTTCTCATTTTTGGCAAACACTGTTAAAATTTAGCAGTTACCATACACATAAACTAGGTCTCTGAACCCCTTACAGGAGTTCCTTTTTTTTGATCACAAGATAACCAAACATAATATATGCCGGTACCGAATGTTTGGTTATCGTGTGATCAAGCCAACTTTTTGGCGAAACGCGTAGCGTTACCTTGGAATAGTCAAGTCAAGTCAAGTCAAAATCACTTTATTCGATTAATTAAAATCATAAAAGTACACAGTAAAAACATGATGATAAAAACATTCAAAATACTAAAAAATTAGCTAGCATTTTTACATATTAAAAGTTATTTACAGAATTCAAATCTTTTAAACTTACTTTACAAAAGGGGAGTAAATTCATAAACCATTTATATCGTGCTCTCTAATTTTCTTGGATCGTACAGCTGCGACAAGATAACTTGCAATGTTAAATATAGTCCAGGTATTATTCAACAGTTGAAGATACATTAGAGCTGGTTTAACCTGATGGAACCCCAACCCTCTTAAGAGTGGGATGATGAATTTTTTCCTCAATGTTGAGTAATGCTTACAAAAGAACATGAAATGGATGGTGTTTTGCATTGAACAGTTGTCGCAGTCACAAAAAAGGAGCCTTGTCTGGGGTGATCCATGTCTGATAGTTTCCTAATAAAAGATATACCTGGTTAAACCGAAATCTAATTAAGAGCCAACGATGGAAAGGTTTGGAAACAACTCTTAGGTACTGTTCCAAGGAAGGGGAACTGACTAGCAAAAAGTGCCCTCTCACAGCTGGTTTTGCTATTTCCTTGGCCTCTCTTTCCAGTAATTTCATGGACAAGAAGTGCTTTTTGACCCAAAGTAGATCACCTTTAACAATACCTTCCGGGTGATCAAAAATTTCTGGTCGCCCCAATTTAGCAAATGTTACTTTGATGTAGGATAACCATGGGATTTTGATCCCCCTTTCCAAACCGATACAATTTTTTATTATTAGACGGTTCAATGTTAGCTCAGGATTGAGCCAGGTTTTGAGCCAACACGTGCGGGGTGCTAAACTAATCAAGTCACCAACAAGTCCCATGCCTAGCTCTTGGTGAACAGCAAATATTGGGGTAGACTGAGGGACCGTTGGAATAAAAAACTTGATGGCAAAGAATAACCCCTGAGTGCGCGTTGTGCTTATAAAGCAACTTGTGGATATTGAAATTGAATTGGACCGGCTTTTGGGTTCACCGGTGAACGCGCCACCTGATGAGGGAGCCGACCCCGGAAGGACCCTTCCTGGTGGATGATATTTATATATATATATATAACTGTGCCGCTTTACTGACGGCTTTCCGCACTGATGACGGCAAGAGCCAGAAACGCGTCTGCGGATACCTTTTAGCAGACACACAACCCGAGTGTGCACCAGACCTTGGGAGTACCATGAACTCCTTGTTTTTGCTGTGTTACAAGCGGTTTCCACCACCGCTTCCCGGTTGCACCCGCCACGAGTTCGGCTGGCCCAGGTGGGATACTGTGTTTTGGATTCAATTTGGGCTGCCGAAACGCCGCTTACGGACGCTGTTGACCTATGCAGGTTGTGGCTTATACAAAGCTAGAGTGCTCCACCATTGTGTGACACTCACAGCGTCTTCGTTTTATTAGTGGCAGGCGAGGGGATGTGCAGGCACAGTTGTTACGGCTGCCAATAAAGTTTTTTGCTATGGGAGCGCCATCGGCCTTTCATTGGCCAAGGATCCACCAACCACATGGCAGTTCCGTTTAAATAACTGTGCCGCTTTACTGACGGCTTTCCGCACTGATGACGGCAAGAGCCAGAAACGCGTCTGCGGATACCTTTTAGCCGACACACAACCCGAGTGTGCACCGGACCTTGGGAGTACCATGAACTCCTTGTTTTTGCTGTGTTACAAGCGGTTTCCACCACCGCTTCCCGGTTGCACCCGCCGCGAGTTCGGCTGGCCCCAGGTGGGATACTGTGTTTTGGATATATATATATATATATATATATATATATATATATATATATATATATATATATATATATATATATATATATTACCTACTGGCGGTCGCCAGTAGGTAGTTATAGTTAGGATAATTTTCAATGTTAAATCTCAACATTCTATTTTGAATAACTTTGGCGCCGGTTGACGAATCTGCCTGAAATTTTCAGGAAAATGGTCTCATGGCGGTCCGGTCCTTCCCTGAAAGTTTGGGGGAGATTCGTCAAGCGGGGGCCGAGATAAAAGGGGGGTCCCAAAACGCGTTTTCCCCATGTTAATTTCCATAGGGCGGTCGATTTCACTTTTAGCCCGAACGGCTGAATGGATTTCCACCAAACTTGGCAAAATTGTAGGGACTGGTAGCCCGATGTGCCTTTGCTATGTCTCAAGATATGTGCTCCAGTGGATTTTGAGTAATTTAGGTTCAAAAAAATATATATATCTATAGCCGCGCTCCCGTGCGCGCACGGGAGTGCGCTCCAGGCGCGACACGCGACTTGCGCGCAGGAAGCTGATTGGATCTCAGTTGTCTGTAAACATTCTAAACAGTGCGGAGCGGCCGCCATCTTGTGTCTCGGTAAAATCGAGACACAAGGAGTTTGAAAAAAAAAGGGGCAAATGACCATAAGGGGGAAGAGTAGACCCCCTCTGACCCCCTAGGTTTGATGTAGGGACTAAAATAGGGTCCTGCAGGGCATTAAAAAATTTTTTTCGTTTTTCGCGGGGATAGCCGCGCTCCCGTGCGCGCACGGGAGTGCGCTCCAGGCGCGACACGCGACTTGCGCGCAGGAAGCTGATTGGATCATAAGGGGGAAGAGTAGACCCCCTCTGACCCCCTAAATCCAGGACTATATTTATGAAGGCCTTGCGCTGTTAGTTTTGCGCTTCCTGTGCGTCAATTTTTGTGACGCACCAGCGGTGTAAAAAAATGCGCATTGTTATGCAATATTTAAAAAGTGACGCATCTATCTAGATGCGTCACTTTTTAAATATAGTGCAACGAGGTACATTTTATTACACTGCTGGTGTTATGCGTCACTTTTCTGTGCGCACTCCTTATGACGTTCCAGATGTGTCATATTTAATGTATGACGAATCATGTTGCAGATACAATATGGCGCAGAGTTTTAAAAAGTGACCCATGTACCTAGATGCGTCACTTTTTAAAAATAGCGTCAGGTATAATGTATGCAGAGGGGGTGTTCTCCTGCAAAAAGCTTTGTAATAGCGACGCAGTGAAAGGCCGGCGCAAAATTTTGACGCAATAGCATCCTAAAAGTGACGCAGGGAAATCTCATAGATTTCAGTACGTTGTTATTACCAAGCTTTTTGCGAGGGATTGCCCCCTCTGCATACATTATACCTGATGCAGATACAATATGGCGCAGAGTTTTAAAAAGTGACCCATGTACCTACATGCGTCACTTTTTTAAAAATAGTGTCAGGTATAATGCATGCAGAGGGGGTGTTCCTTTCAAAAAGCTTGGTAATAATGACGCAGTGCGTCACTTTTAGGATGCAGTTGCGCCAAAATCTTGCGCCTGCTTCACAGCAAACCTTTCACATGGTGCTTTTTCCATGTGAAAGGACACATTACTGGAGTTGCGTCACTTTTGTGACGCACTCCAGCAATGCGTTACTTGGAATGTCATAAGGAGTGCGCACAGAAAAGTGACGCATTGCACCAGTAGTGTAAAAAAATGTGTTGCGTTGCGTTATATTTAAAAAGTGAGGTATCTAGGTAGATGGGTCACTTTTTAAAATCAAGCGCCACATTATATCTGCGTGAGGTATAATGCATGCAGAGGGGGTGTTCCCCCACAAAAAGCTTTGTAATAGCGACGCAGTGAAATGTTTGAGATTTCACTGCGTCACTTTTAGGATGCTGTTGCATAATAAATACTTAAAAAAAACAGCAAATTGTAAAAAAAAAAAGGTTAGAAACTCGATATACAAAGGAATTAGCATTTAAAAAACCTATGAAATACACTGAAAAAACCATAGGTTTCACACCAGTTATAGTTAGGAATTAGCATTTAAAAAACCTTTGAAATTCACTGAAAAAACCATAGGTTTCACACCAGTTATAGTTAGGAATTAGCATTTAAAAAACCTATTAAATTCACTGAAAAAACCATAGGTTTCACACCAGTTATAGTTAGCTGGAAATTTTACTGATATAAAACCATTGAAATTCCCACGTTATAGTTAGTTGGACTCACTATAACTTGCGCGTGCAATGCACTGCTGATGACGTCACATATTACATCACTCATGACATGGTCAGTGACATCACTCATGACATCACTGATGACACCATCCAGTGAATATGTGTCTTTCTGAAAAATAAATATTAGTGAGTTATGTTTAAATATTTAAATACATATATTAGTGTTTCACTTTGTGTATAAGTGGCTACATGTGTTGATAAGTAGCTACATGCGTATGTATATGGGTTATTTGATATTTTTATTAGTATTAGTATGAGTGTCTATATGGTTTGGTGGAGGTATTACTTAGCACATAGATGCATGAGTGACTGACTCTTTGTTTGTATGTGTTTTGAAGACAGCATATGTACAGGACTGTATGGGTGGATGAGTGTCTATATGTGTTTGTTAGTGAGTGAATGACTGTCTCACTAGTGTCTTTATCAGTAACTACATATGTTTTAATCTAGTATATATGAATATTGATGTATATAACTGAGTATATGTGGGAGTAAGAGATTGTAAGATTTCCTGTTTAAATAAGTATGTGTTTCTATAAGTGATTGTTTAAGAGAATAAATATGTGTAATTTTCAATAGAAGTAAGGTGGAAGTGTGTGTATAACTCTATTTTCAAATAAATGGTTGTTCAATAGTTTATTTGCACGTGTGAATATGTGTGTGAGTAACTTTTGGATGAATGTCGGTGTGTAACAGAATGTATAGGTGTATCTCTTCATATGATGAGTGAGTATATGTATGAGTGACTATATAGAACTGTTGGTGAATGAGTGGATGAGTATATAGATAGTGGAAGTACAGAATTGCTTGTTGTAACTGATATAGGTATGTCCATTTTTTAAAAATTTCAGTTTCTATTTTTGAATATGTGTCTCAAGGGTTACTTTACACTGAGAGGAGGTCTGTCACTATGTCACAAGGATGGTGTCATCAGTGATGTCATGAGTGATGTCACTGACCATGTCATGAGTGATGTAATATGTGACGTCATCAGCAGTGCATTGCACGCGCAAGTTATAGTGAGTCCAACTAACTATAACGTGGGAATTTCAATGGTTTTATATCAGTAAAATTTCCAGCTAACTATAACTGGTGTGAAACCTATGGTTTTTTCAGTGAATATATATATATATATATATATATATATATATATATATATATATATATATATATATATATATATATATATATATATATATATATATATATATGCTTTTACAATAAAACAACCCTGAAAGGCTGATGATCTAATCAGCTCCTGTGTCGGTGTCCGGTTCTTGGAAGAGAAATTGGGTGTGGTTGGAATATATATATATATATATATATATATATATATATATAACCTTTTATGTATGTATGTTTAAATATTTTTATATAAAAAGTATTTTATTATATTTTTTAAAATGTATTTTAAATCTAAATATTTTTTAAGTTAATTTTAATATTTAATATAGTTAACATTCATTTTTATTTAAATAAAAAATTGGATATTTTGTACATCTATATTTCTTACATCGATATTTTTGTTTCAATATTTTTGTACTTACAATTTTAAATATAGGTTGTCGATATTTCTGACCGATATTTTTGCATCGATATTTGTGTATGGAGATATTTTGTGAATCAATATTCTATCAGTCAACCCCTTTAGGTTTTTCCGTTCAGACTGGTGCAACCAAAGTCCTCAACAAAATTGTGAGCAGGATGGTAAGGAAAAACCAGAAGTCTCAGATTGGAAGCAACCCAAATCAAGGGCACAAAAAGAGTAGCATGTACCACTCAGCTACCAGTTAATTTGTGAATGTTGAGAGGGGAGGTAGCTTTTCCTGAGAACAATTGGACAGGTGGAAGACTACCTAGCTTCAAAAGTCTTCTGCTCCTTTTCTTGACTGACTACACAGGTTCCCTAGAATGTTCTGATATAATCCTGCAATTCACATTTGCATGAGGGACAAAGGGGGCTAATTGGAGTAGGCATGCCACACTGTGGTCACTTACTTGCACTCGAGGTAGCAGAGGTAGATTCCAGGGATCTGGTTATCAAGGTAAGAGTCTCCACCCCAGTTGGTTCTTCCCATTCAAAGGTAAGGTGTAGATTACGTCTTTATGCCTACATTTGGTCAGCCATAACAAAGGTTTCCAAGGTGTTGCAGACCGTGAATAGTTTTAAAATAGAGTTTTGCCAACTGCCTTACCAAGAGTCTTGGCCAAGGAGTTGTCCCTATATCTGGATCAGTCAGCACCAAAAGATTCATAGATTGTTCAAATGTTGCTTAAGTGAGCAATTAGCAAGATGATGAAGTCAGGAATGGGTTTTGTAAGTACTATTTTCCTAGTAAAGAAAAAGGACAAGGGCTGGTGTCCAGTAATATATTTGAAAGAACAGAACAGGTTTCTTATTCACTGGCACTTCAAGATGGAAGGAATCCTTCTTTTGAGGAAGACTGGCTTGTGAAGCTGGATCTCAAAGACGCCTATTTCACAATTCCTATGGATCCAGATACTCAGACGTATTTACGGTTCAGTTGGAGAAATAAATACTGAACCAGTTTTTTTATCTTCCCTTTGGCCTTTCATCAGCCCCTTGGTGTTTCACCAAAGTCCTGTGGCCAGTAGTTGTCTTCTTTATTTAGTTTAAAAAAATGATAACATTTATTGAAAAATAAAAGGGAAAGGATGAAAAAGGGAGAAAATAAAAAGTAAATATACATAGATGATAACTTTAAAAGAATTGCTAATACATAGGTAAAACATCATGTATCAATATGACAGCGTAAATACAAGTATAGTAAAAAATCTGGTCAATCAATCGAACAGTACATGAAATGTAATGAAGGCAGTACTGAGAGCAATAAGGAAGATGAGAACAAATAAGAATGTTAGGGGGTTTCAACACTTCACTAGTAGTTGGCTTCACTTCAGTAGTTGTCTTCTTGAGAAGAAGAAGAGTACATTTATTGATTAATCTAGACAACATGTTACTGATGTCTCAAGATCAGGGAGTGTTGTTGAAGCACATGAAGTGGTTAACAGATCTCATAGACGCTTTAGGGTTCATTATCATTGTGGAGACGTCCGTTATGATTCCTATTCAGTGTTAGGAGTTTCTAGGGTATCATGTTGATACCAATATGACACAACGGTGTCTCCCTCTGAAAGAATTTACAAAGATCAAGAAGGAGGTAGCGTATGTACTATCAAAGGATGTTGTGAGTTTGAGAGGTCTGGCTAGAGTGATCGGCCTTATGTCTTCCTCCATTCTAATGGTTTTCCCAGGTTTGTTACATTATACGGCTCTTCAGAAGCTGAAATCCTTGGATTTGAGAAAAGGTCTATGGTACGCAGATACAGGTCCTCTGTCCCAGGAGGCTGTAGAGGATCTTCAATGGTGGTTGAGCAACCTGGACAGCAGGAACAGCAAGGCAATTCTTGAGACATTCAGGAATTTACAGTAGAGTTGGATGCAAGCAGACTTGGTTGGGGTGCACAGTTAGGAGAGATAGAAACTAAGGGGAAGGGGTCCCAGGGACGAACTCTCCTTACACATAAATTACCTGGAGATGTTGGCAGGTCCGAATGCTTTGATGACATTCACGGCCACTCTAAAGAACAGTCTTGTATTGATCTGAATGGACAATTTCACAGAAGAATCCTATTTCATTTGTCTAGGGGAAACAAGATCAAAACACCTTGCAGATCTAGCCCCAAAAAATGTTTTTTGTTGTTGATTTTTAAAGGATTCCAGCAACTGAAAGCTGAATCCAGTGATTTTCAAGAAGATTTGGAATTTGTGGGGCCCTTTCCAAATAGATCTGTTTGGCACCAAACTGGCTTTTCAGGTAGCTCTGTATCGCAGTTGGAGGCCGGACCCCAAGGCTTTGGCAGTGGATGCCATTTGTAATAAAAAAGGGTTTAATTCATAAACCAAGAAATGACCCACTAGTGCATCAAAATAAAACTTCCAGCTTCTACCAACTCCAACGCTTCTGCCCTCCCATTCCAACCCATGACATTAACAAATTCCAAATGACATAAAACATTCTACAGAACGAGGAGGAACCATGGTAACAATGTACATGCATACAACTTTATTGGAACCTAGTAGTGTGAACACACCTCATGTCCCTTTTTAAAAAACAAAAAAACAAAAAACAAAAGAAAACTACTTCAAAACATAATCCTCAAATCTCTTAGTAGTTTTAGCAATCCTTTTTTGCAAGACAAATCCCTTTCAAGAGCATTCCCCTCTTTAGCACGCACAACAAAATGATCTCCAGGCTGCTCACTAGTCACAGAATCCATAAGACTTCCAGCAGAACACTCAGAATCATGTCTTATAGAAGGACTCACCAAGGAATCACTCTTACCACCATTCTCACAAAACAAAGTACCATAACTCTCCAGTTTCTCCTTTTCCCAAAAATTCTCCTGTCCAGGCTTAAGAACAACAATAGCACTTTTGTTCCACCACCCTTTGTTTTTCAATAAAACAGCAGAATCAGTAACTCTTTCCACTAAAAAGGGTAAAGAAAATTTTTAAAGAACCTTTAGCATGTTGAGAAAGGGGTTTGATAACACGTACCCAATCTCCAACTTCAACCAATTTGCATTTAACGTTCTGACAGGCATCATGGTAAGTTTTACCAGATGCATGAGACACACACACGTTTTCTCTCACTTTGTCAATACAACCCTCAAAGGATTGATTTGTACCAATTTTGACAAAATCAGGTGTGAGAAAAGTGCTGCTTTGTCTACCACTCATCAAAACGTAAGGAGACACACCTGTACTCAAATGAGGAGTAATATGATAACTCCAGACTTTTTCCTTTAAAAATTCAAAAACATCCAAATTACTTTCCAAAGCTGATTGAATTACTTCTTTGAAAACTCTATTGGCCCATTCCACTTGACCACTGGCCTTCGGCCAATACAAAGGTGCCTTCTCTGAACGGACTCCAATTTTTTTTAGAAAGATTTGCATTTTAACTGAAAGAACTTGCACCCCATTATCGGACATGATAATCTTACATGCTCCTTCCTGCTCAAAAATGTTATCTAAAAAAATACCACCTCATCAGTATTAGAATGCTCAACAAATGTATAATACAACCCCTTGGAGAAGTTATCAATGACCAAAATTAAAAAACCTATTCTCTCTACCCAAGCAATCATTAGGACCGGCAAAATCTATGGACATTTTCTCCAAGTGTTGCCAAGGTACCTCTTAAATGCTCAAAGGTTCAGTAGACACTTTCCAATGTTTGTCTGAACAAATACAAACTTTGCAATTATCTACAAAATGTTCCACAACAGCATCCATCCCTAGCCACCAATAATGCATTTTGAGTAATCTTTTAGTGCCCAAAACACCAGGGTGTTCTGAATGAGCCAAATTGACAAGTTTGTTCCTAATTCCAGCAGGCAGGACAAATAAATCATGCCTCAAAAACATGTTGTTCTCAATAATGAGTTCATTGGCCACTTGAGCCAAACTCTGAAAACAAAAATCAAAATTTTTACTTACCGGCCAACCATTGGCCACAAACTGTTTGAGTTTGGTTCAAACTTGATCCTGATCAAGAAGTTCACACCATTCTTTCTCAGAAATTTCCATATCACAAACACCAAGTGCATCCACAACAGCTAATACACATTTGTGATGATCAATAATCTCCTCCTTGGACACATCTACAAGAGGAAGTCTAGACAAACAGTCAGCTGTTACATTCTTCCCACCCAAAATATGCCTTATCTCAAAATTAAATTCCTGTAACGGTGCTATAAGTCTTACTATCCTAGAGGAAGCATTGCCGGACCTTACTCCATCCATCATATATACAATGGGTTTGTGATCCGTAACAAGGACAAAAGGACGTCCTCACAAAAAGTTTTTACATTTTTCCACAACCCACACACACACTAGGGCCTCTTTCTCAATTGTGCTGTAGTGTTTTCAGCCCCTCTGATGCCTCTAGAAATGAAAACGATAACTTTTTCCTTACCATTTACCAGCTGAGTAAAAACTGCACCCAAGCCAATAGCACTGGCATCGATCATAACAAATTACTTGCCATTGGGATCGAATGTATTGAGACCTGGTGCCTGCGCAATTTGATTTGATTTGAATTGTTACTTGTTAAGCGCACGAATGCCGAGGCGTCTTGGCGCTGACTATGACACATGGATAACTGAAGCAACCTGACTCTGGAGGTTTAGGTTTTAGAAAACAGCCATGTTTTTAGCTCCTTCCTAAACAACAACTGATTCGGCTGTAGTCGTAAGGTGGATGGCATATGATTCCAGAATTTTACCAGACAGAATGACATTGTGCGCCCCCCCCTTTGCCTTGCGTATTTTTGGAACACAAACAAGGCCCTTTATAGAGGATCTGAGCGTTCTAGCTGGAGAGTACGTGTTGAATAGTTTCTGTACCTCCACTGAGATTCCTCCATAGAGGGCCATATGCACTAGACAGAGAGACTTAAAATGTGCTCTTTGATGAACCGGGAGCCAGTGTAAGGTTCTATTGGCCTCTGAGGTGGGACGACCCTTAGGGATGTTCATGAGCAGTCTAGCGGCAGCATTTTGCAATGATTGCAGCTTCCTCTCCTGCGCCTTATCAATTCCCACAAGGAGCGCGTTGCAGTAGTCTAGTTTAGATTAAAAAAGTGCCACTACAACGGTCTTTTGGAGTTCACGTGCAATGAACGGAAAACTTTTCCTCAGAGTTTTTAAGAGGAAAAAACAGGAGGAAATTAACCGGTTCACATGGGCTGACAGATTAAGCTGGATGCCGTACTTGTGCTGCCACCGGTATTGAAAATATTAAACTTACTCGATGTTGTGACCGGACTTTGCCCTGACGAAGGTCTCGTTTATTCTATAAATTGAGGTGCTACTTCTTCGTTGAATCGACTTGATAACTTCAAAATTACTAACTCATTGCGCCACTTGGAACAGAGAGTCAGTGGTGTCGCCAGTCTCATAAATACACATGCTGCCCTGATGAAGTCTAAATGCATAAACTGCTAAAATTAGACAAAACACGTGTTGGCTAGCAATCAAAGAGATGCTATATTGAACATTAAAGAAGAAGACTGACACCTATTTTGGAACATGATGTTTTATTTGATAGATGTTTTGTATATAGTTTGACTTTGCTCAGGATATATTGCATTCATTTTGTTGATGTGGTTTTGCTACAATATTTATGACGATAGATAGACGTCATTGTTATCCCTAGTAGCAGCCCTAATAAGTTCTACCCATTACTGTTGACAATAGAGCGCGAGCACATAACCTTCTATCTATTGCTTTTCATTGTGTTTAGATTAAGCTGGTCGTCCAGGATCATCCCCAGATTCTTGACCTTGGTAACCGGGATAGGACAGACTCCCGCCTCTGTAGGCCACCAGTTATTTATTTATTTATTTTATGAAATTTGATAAAGCGCAAACAAATGCCCATAGGCATTTCGGCACTGCAACATCTGCATCAGATTCTCCACTGACTGTGTATGATCAAGGAAAAGTTACTGGTTAAACAGCCAGGTTTTTAGCTTTTTACGAAAGGACCAAAGAGAGGGGCAGGTCCGGATTGACTGAGGTAAAGAATTCCACAGTTTAGGGGCTGAGGCCAGGAACCGACGGTCTCCCCAGGAGACAGTCTTGGTACGGGGCACCACTAGGTCATAATGAGTAGAGGATCACAGTACCCTTGTGGGGCGATCGAGAATCAGTTGGTCTCTGAGGAACTGAGGTCCTTGTCCATGCAAAGCCTTATATACAATACAGAGCGTTTTAAATTTAATCCTGCTTCTGACTGGGAGCCAGTGAAGTTTTTTGATAGTGTCTGTAGCCGATTTGTATTTGGGAATTCTGGCTAATAATCTTGCTGCCGCATTTTGAATTGTTTGCATTTTATCAAATACCCTGTTCTGGGCATTGGCGAAAAGGTCATTGCAATAGTCCAAGGTAGACAACACCAAGGAGCTTACCAACGTTTTAATTGTATTTTCTGGGAGGAAAGGGGTGATTTTCCGTATTAAACGTAGTTTATGAAACGCCGCAGAGGCTACTTGATTAGCATGGGCGACAAAATTGAGTTGATCGTCAAAAACCACACCTAAATTCCTTACCTTGGAGGCGGGTATTGGCAAAGTTCCGAAAGACGCAGGCCACCAGTCAGGAGACCAGCTTGGTGTAAGTTGTCCAAAAATGACTACCTCCGTCTTATCGGAATTGAGTTTTAGACAATTGGTTGCCATCCAGTCTCCAATTGCCAACATACATTCTTTGAAACTCTCGGCCATCTTATGTCCGTTGTTTTTAATGGACAAGACTAACTGTGTATCGTCTGCATATGAGGTAAGGATCATCCCATATGCACAAATGATATTGGCTAGGTCCGACACATAGATGTTAAAAAGTGTCAGACTCAGGGATGAGCCTTGAGGGACCCCATATGGCAGAGACAGATTAGTCGATTGGATAGATCCCAGAGTAACAGCCTGAGTTCTGTCGGACAGAAAGGAAGCCAATAAATCTTTGGCTGTTTGTTGGATGCCCATTTTTCCGACACGGTCGATCAGAATCAAATGGTCGACCGTGTCGAAAGCAGCAGATAAATCAAGTAGCACCAAAACTGCAGTTCCTCCCTGATCTGGAATGGCTCTGATGTCATCCGCAGCTTTGATCAGGGCAGTTTCGGTGCCATGAAACTTACGGAACCCAAATTGGGTGTTATCCAATAAGTGATGTTCCTCGATGAATTCAGATAGCTGTGAATTCATCGCTTTTTCTGCAACTTTCGCCAAGAATGGAAGACTGGCTATCGGTCGATAATTTTTAAGGTCATCCTTATCCAGATGTGGCTTTTTTAGGAGGGGTTTAAGAAGGGTCTTTTTCAGGGTTTCCGGATAGATCCCAGATCTAAACATAACATTACAAATTTGAGTAATGGCGGGTAATAGAGCATCCATTACTGGAGGAAGGATTTTAAAAGGGCTTGGATCTAAGGCTGATCCGGTTTTGATCAAGGAGATAAAATCCGCGATTTGAGCCTCAGTGATGTCTTTAAACTGAGTAAATAAGGGGAATGGAGGTGTGGAGTAATTTGTTGTCGGGGAATCGTTTGAATTATTAGTAACGGAGAATGCAGTATAAATGTCATTAACCTTAGTGAAGAAAAAGGTGCTCAGTGCATCACAAAAGGATTGGGAAGGGAGTGGGTTTAAGTCGGGAGAATATCCGGCTAACTGCTTGGTGGTGTCGTAAAGCTGTTTTGAAGAATTCGTTGCTTGCTCTATCCGTTCAGTGAAATACTTCTTTTTGGCCTCAGTAATCATTACTTTATATTTGGCGAGCGTTTCTTTGTAGCGAACGTTGCTTTCATCGCTGTATGAGTTCCGCCAATGTCTCTCCCTGTTCCTACAAAGTTGTTTCTGAACCCTAAGCTCATCTGTGAACCAAGGAGCAGAAGGAGTCAATCTGTTTATTGTTACCTGTTTAAGAGGTACCAGTGCGTTTGTAGCAAGACCCAGCCAGTCCTGAAATTGCTTGGTGGCAGTGTTTGGATCAGTCGATAATATGGGCTGGGACTTTAAAAGACGATCTTTTAAAATAGAACTGTCCATATCTTTCCAAGCTTTGAATGGTTCATGACTTAGCATGGATACAGTAGTCAGAGTGGCTTCATTGACGGTTATAGTGGCCAGGATGGCATGATGGTCCGACCATGTTAGTGGCAGGCTATCCGTTATGTGGAAACCCTCCAGGTTAGAAAAGATGCCATCCAGAGTGTGACCGCCGTCATGCGTAGGGAAGTTGACCAATTGAGGAAGCCCCAGAACGTTCATTCCAGATTGTAGGGAGGAGGTATCCCTATCTTCAAATTTCTCCAAATGGAAATTGAAGTCGCACAGTACCGTTAAGGATTTTTCAATGGCTAAGGGTTCTAGGATGGTACTGAGCTCTGGGGGAAATTCTGACCGTGCTCCAGGCGGTCTATATATAAGTATTCCTTTAAAATTATCAGAGGGGGAAAGTCTAATAGCAAATTGCATGGCTTCACAGGTGGAAGCGGGGATCTGAGAGATCCTGACAGTAAAAGAGTCACGGGCAATAATGGCTAGCCCTCCTCCTTTTTTTCGCTGCCTATCTTGTCTATAGACCGAAAAACCATTAGGAACCGCGACCACTAGGTCAGGGTCAGATGTATTATCCATCCAGGTCTCAGTCATAAACAAGATATCAATATTCCTATCCTTTATCAGGTCGACTATATCTTGTCTGTGTTTTCCCACTGAGAGGACGTTGGTGAGTGCCATCGAGATGGATATAGGGCTTTTTTTCTTCCTATAGGTGGGTATTTTATTCACCAGGGGAATAATGGCTGTGCAGTGGGCGCAGGAATACGAGGGGGCTGATATGACAAGGGCCGGGTCTATCCTACAGCAGTTGCTAGTATATGGTGAACACAGTTTACGCAGCATGGTAACCGTGTACTGAATAATAGGGGCTGCCCAGATTGAACCAGGGGTTACGGCCCTGGGCCCGGTCCTGGCGCGGACGGGCGCAGATGGGCTTGCCTTTGGCGCGCCCGCTGCACCCGCCCGCTGCGCGGACGGGAAGACATAGCCCCTTTATGCAGAGTAGAGGAGGGCGGGAGGCGTCCAGCAGCTGGACCGCAACCCTTTCCTCCCAGTAATATGGCAGCGGTGATCGTGAGATCGTCACGACGTCAGCACCTTACTCGGCTGCGCCGTGAGAGGAAGATCAAGTGTGGGGAGCCTCTGTGCAACATGAATCTCGCACGCAGGAGTCAATGTGCTTGGTAAATAAAAAAATGACGTTTAAGATATTTACAATTTTTTAAATCAACAGCAATGCGGGAGAGTGAGGAGAACCCCCGGCTTCCACCTCAGGGGACTGTGCGACGTGAGTCTCGCACGCAGGAATCAATGTGCTGCTAAATAATAATGCCGTTTAAGATATTTACACTTTTTAAAATCTATTTTACCAGCATGTTTCACCAACATACACAATGCGGGAGAGTGAGGAGAACCCCCGGCTTCCGCCTCAGGGGAGAAATGCAAAAATTAGCGCGTTAGTAGATTGTGCCCTTAAGTATCCTGGGAGGGCGGAAGTCATCCAGCAGCTGGACCGCAACCCTTTCCTCCCAGTAATATGGCAGTGGTGATCGTGAGATCGTCACGGCGCCAGCACCTTACTCGGCTGCGCCGTGAGAGGAAGATCAAGTGTGGGGAGCATCTGTGCGACGTGAATCTCGCACGCAGGAGTCAATGTGCTTGGTAAATAAAAAAATGACGTTTAAGATATTTACAATTTTTAAAATCAACAGCAATGCGGGAGAGTGAGGAGAACCCCCGGCTTCCGCCTCAGAGGACTGTGCGACGTGAGTCTCGCACGCAGGAATCAATGTGCTGCTAAAT
Source organism: Lissotriton vulgaris (assembly GCF_964263255.1). Classification (NCBI taxonomy): domain Eukaryota; kingdom Metazoa; phylum Chordata; class Amphibia; order Caudata; family Salamandridae; genus Lissotriton; species Lissotriton vulgaris. Next base: position 537,417,575 of record NC_141693.1, on the reverse strand, counting down.
AAAAATGCCGTTTAAGATATTTACACTTTTTAAAATCAATTTTACCAGCAAGTTTCACCAACATACACAATGCGGGAGAGTGAGGAGAACCCCCGGCTTCCGCCTCAGGGGAGAAATGCAAAGATTTATAAGTTAAATCAGAGATTAAAGTTATAATTCCTTAAGGGGGTGTCCATTACCGAATTGTAAGAGCTCGGTTTTATCCATATTTATTTTCAGGAAATTCAGGCTCATCCAGATCATGATGTCTTTCAGATATGCATGAAAACTGGTAGCCACTGACTCTGATGGTTTAGAAACCAATATTGTGATCAATGAGAGACCATGCTTCCTGACTAGGTTAGCCAGTGAGGATACATAGATGTTGGAAAGAGTTCGTGTCAGAGCAGATCCCTGCGGGACACCGCATGGGAGCTGAAAAGTTCCAGAATGTAAGTTTTCCCAATGTATGGTTTGTTCCCTGTGTTCTAGGAAGGAGGAGAGGAGGGTCAGCGCGGTGTCCTCCACCCCCACATCTCTCAGCCGCTGCACCAGTACCGTATGGTTGACAGTATCCAATGCCGCCGAGAGATCTAGCAGGATCAGGATCGCTCTGCCACCCCATCAACTATCTTCCGAATCCCCTCTGTGGCTAACACTAAAGCTGTTTCCGTCGAGTGACAAGGCCTGGACCCATGTTGTGTAGGGTCCAGCAAGAGATTGTCTTCTAGGTAGTGTATTAGCTCCTTATTCATAGCTTTTTCCAGTATTTTTTCTGATAAAGGCAGCCTGGAAATTGGCCAATAGTGTTTTGGCTCTAAGGGATCCAGGGCTGGCTTTTTGAGGATAGGCCTTATGCATGCCTTTTTCCAAGCACTGGAGTATTTACCTGTTTCTAGATCTTGGTTCAGAAGAGGGGTGAGGTGTATACTATTGGTCATAGATACTAGTTGAAGAATAGCTGGAGGGCAAGGATCGTTAGGCGAACCAGATTTTGTTGTTATCAGGAGATCGTGAACCTCCTCCACGGTAAGTGCCCTGAAACGTGCGAGCCTGACAGTTGCTGCCCACACGTTTATGTTTGACGGGATATTGCCTAAAGTAGTATTTGATGAATTTAAAAGATCATTGTACATTAATTGTACTTTGGAACAATTTGGCCATTACATCGCAGAAAGCTTGGTCTGGTCTAAACTGGGCTGTATGCTGGGGTTTAACTAATGTGTACACAGTTTTAAAAAGTTCCTTTGAGGAGTATGCTGCCTCACCTATTTTAGTGGTGAAGTATGTCCGTTTAGCTCTGATAATAGCTTGCTTATATTCGTCTAGGCTTTGGTTGTAAGCTAACTTATGCATGATTCCGTAGTCTGTCCTCCAGGTCTGTTCTTTCCTTCTACATTTCCCTTTTATGATTTTTAAGTCTGGGCTGTACCAATGTACGGTTTTAGATGCTCTTGTAACAGTTTTATTTATTACAGGGGCAATGCCATGTACAGCTGTCCTAATCCAGTTATCAAACTGGTTGGCTGCTGTATCATTATTACTATCTAGAAGGGGCGGACCAGGATTCAAAGCATGTTCCAGGTCGTCCTTTTTTATCTCATTGCATTTCCGGACGCTCTGCTTTATAGCGTGAGCTGGTTGCGGTAAACTAGGCATTTTATTGGTCACCTCAAAATAAATAGCTCTGTGATCTGCGCAGGGAAGGGGAAGGGTCTTTGTTACAGTTATCTGGTTGATTTGTAAAAATGCTGTCCAAGGTGTGACCTGCCAAATGTGTGGGTTTAAGTACTATCTGGGAGAGCCCGTATGCTGCTAGGTTATCTACAAGTCTTAGTGTGTCTGTGTTATTCTCTGATTCGAGATGATAATTAAAGTCCCCCATTATGGTGAAAAAATCTGAGTGCAAGCTTAGTTCTAAAAAATGTAAGAGAGCCTGCGAGAAAGCGGATCTGGGTCCCGGGGGCCTATATACTAGTAGACCTTGAAACGTGAAATGATCGTTTAATTTAAATGAGAACAGTAACGCCTCTGCTGGGAGCAACATCGAAGCCTCATGGCACAATTTTAGTTCATCTTGATAAATCAGGGCTATGCCTCCACCTCAATGAGTCTTTTGACCTGATTGAAAGCTTCATCATGCACTTGTGTCCAAACAAAACTTGCCCCTTTTTTTAGGAGTTGCCTCAGTGGTTCCACCACCAAAGCATACCCCTTAGCCAATCTCGCGTAGTACTCCCCTAATCCTAAAAAAGATCTTAGGGAATCCTTATCATATGGTTTACTTGCCTTATCCAAAGCACTAACCAAATCAGCTTTGGGGAAAAAAAACACGACTTGAAATTCTATGTCCCAAATAATCAATTTCTTCAGCCAAACATCTACATTTGTCCTTACTCACTGACATGCCCTTAGTTTCCAGAATACTTAATACAGCCTCCAAAATGCTATCATGTTCTTCACATGTGTAGGCAAAAATTTAAATGTTGTCTTGAAACGACTGCACTCCTTTCATGCCTTGAAAAAGAGCCTAAATTCATTTTTGAAAAACACTGGCCGCTGAAGCCAGACCAAACGGCATTCCTAAAAATCTATTAACCACAAATGGCATAACAAACGCTGTTAGGTCTTTAGAGGAATCATCAAGAAGCACCTGATGATAGGCTGATTTCAAGTCAATAACAGAAAAATACTTGGCATCATTGACAGCAGCTCATAATTCTTGATTTCTGGGCAGAGGATAGGTAGCAACACTTTGGGGTCTATTAGGATGGCGGTCGGAAAATGATTTCGACCGCCGTGGTAGTGGGAAAACACGGCCCGCTAGAACCGCGGCATAACCGCTGGTCCAATTAGTATGCTCCGCAGTCATAATCCGACCACGGAGGTCGGATCGCGGCATTTAACATTAAGGCGGTTGCTGCAGCCAGCAGTACCACCGCGATGTCCTAAAAAGCATGTCCTACATATCCCTGCACTGCGTGGCAGGCACTGCACAGTGCCTGCCACCTGGTACAGGGGCATGTACGGTACCCCCAGTGCACCCACACCACCCCCAAACACATTGGTGTTTCTCAATGGGGCCCTGGAGAAATTCTCCGCATGCCGGAAAGGCTGTCTACCGCCGGCATCATAATCATGCAGGCGTAGCCTGGCCCTGCATCAGCCCCATTTTAGTGCTCCAGCTCCGCCCGCCAGGCAAGTGTGCGGGCTGCTAACGGCAGAAGAGTGGAGGGCGGAAAATCTCACTGCCGCGGTCGTCACCGCCATGCTAATGGAACCAGCGGTTTTCTTGGTTACAATCACGGGTGGATGACTGCCGCCGGCCTGGCAGTTGCCACTACCGCCCCGGCGGCGGTCATCCGACCACTATCCTAATAGACCCCAAAGTTCTTATTCAAAGACCTAAGATCCACACACAACCTCAGATCGTTATTTTTCTTTAAGTGTGATTACAATTGCCGACACCCATTCTGAACTATCAGTTGGTTTAATGATGCCTTCCAAACTCAAAGCATCCAAATGAGACTTCTAATTTTGACGTACACTTAACGAAACTACACGTACTTTGTGTTGAATAGGAATGGCTCCTTCCTTAAGCTAAATCTTGTGAGTAAAGCCTTTTACTTGACCAACTTTGTTTTGAAAAACAGAACTGTGTCTAGTAAGAATACATTGAACTTTGGAGTCCTCAACATTGAGTGAGTTAACCGAAATGCCCCTCAATCTAATAGGACAATCTGTACCAGGACACGATATAACACCCAACATACCAAGGTCATACCATGCGACAATGTTCTTACCATCAATGGCTACATACATTTTTGTTAGAACCTTACGTCCCTTAAATTCTAAAATATCTTCAAAATACCCCAACATGTTGATGTCAAAGTTGCCAAAAGCTTTGGGGTTGATATCCGTGTTTTTCAGTTTAACATCTATCCAATTCTCCTTAAAAAACATATCAGATAAAACAGTTATAGGTGACCCAGAATCTGCCATAACATCCAAGCTTACTTTCCCAATGTGAACAACACATAAAGGTACTTTAAAAGGTACATTTACATTATTAATAGAACATTCCGAAATAGCATCATACAATGATAAAACTAAATTGTCTAAATCCTCTTGAACCCTTGAAACTGAGTTCACAGAAACATTAGGAGAAGTTCTCATGGACTTGCACAAACATTGAAAATGTCCAAATGTATTACTTTAAAAAAAAATGTTTTAAAGCAGGACGATAAGGACAATTAGCAAGATGCATCTTCGATCCACATCTATAGCTACTAAGTTTACTACATTTACAGCTCCTGATTTAATTGGTCTTTGAACAGATTGATTGGCACACACATGAGAAGAAGTTATGACTCCCTCAGTAGAAATAGCTCTAGCAGATTAAATAGACCTCTCAATACCTTTAGCCAGATCTAAAAATTCAGCTAATGTTGGGTTACGACAAGCTAGTAATCTTTCTTGCACCTTCTTAGACTCACAATTAAAAACAAATTGATCCCTTATACAGTTGTCATCATTGGTCCCAAACTCACATTTAGCTGCCAACACTCTAAGAGCTGCAACATAGTCTTCAAAAGATTCTTCAACATGTTGTTTCCTTTTATGAAAAGCATGTCGCTCAATCATTACATTAGGCTAATCTACAAATTGTTTTTGAAGTCTCGCTATTGCTTCTTTGTAGACATCCCATCCCCCACCTTGACCAGCTATAGGAGCTAAATTCTTAAATATATCAATAGCCGCTGTACCTAAAAACTAAGTAAAATTGTCTTCTTTCTTTCAGGTGAAAACTTGACTTCATCAATTCCCAATAAATAGTTTTAGGGAGAAAGCACTGGTGACTTTGCGGTACCTGGACTTTCCAGCACCTTGTACTTTTGCCCTGAGCCCTAGAGGAAGGAGAGGAGGGGCAGTGGACACCAGAAAAGAACAGCGGAGGTCCCACGGCACAGGAGAACGCACTTGTCACTTTCCCTTACCTGGACTTTCTTTTTTTTTCTTGATTCTTATACCTGGTGCAATACATTAAATACATTAATTCAAAAAGAAACATTTCAACTACAGAATATCAAGAGTGAAATTGATTAGATTTCGAGGGATCATAAAAAATAAATTTCCTAATTACTTAGTGTGAGGATAAAAGTTAAATAGACTTTGGGGAATAAATTCATATATATACACCAACATAATAATAACCTTTCAAGGGTTTCTCCCCACACAGTGAGGGGAGCCCAAACACATAGGCCCCACTCCCTCATATTTTTTCTCCTTTTATAGAGAGCAGCTTCAATGTTGTGAATGCCTAGCAGCCTAACTAGCCACATCTGAAAAGTAGGTGCAGTATTATCCTTCCATCCTGCTGCCACCAGGATCCGAAGGACTGCTAGACATATACACACAAAGGCCTCCTTATCACATTCAAGATCAAGATTATTACCAAAACCAGATATCATAAGTGTAGGGGATAGGTTAACATGAATACCTAGCAGCCCCAGAAACTTCTCAATCTCTTCACAGATTCCCCTCATCTATCACATTGAGAGAACATATGGATTAGGTCGGCAGGTCCCTCCTGGCATCTTGGACATTTATCGTCCTCCCTTTTCCCCCATTGAAAAAGCTTGGTTGAGGTAAAATACAGATTAAAAAGGACTTTATGTTGTTGTGCCCTTAAATTAGTAGAGTGAAATACTTTATTCGCTAGTTGTAGAGCTTTGTCTAAATCGAAATCCGGATCCCCTAATTTCGTCATCCATGATGATTCAACTTAATCCATATTGTCTTGTATCGAGTCTATTAGGGCTTTATAAATTATTTTAATTCGAGCTACGCCTTCTAACAGATACTCGATTATTTTAATTTTACAACCTGGATGAATGCGTGGTCTCATCCCATACATTTTTTGGTGGATCTGGAGGTACTTAAACTCGTGACTAGAAGAAATACCAAATTTAACTTGAATATCAATGAAAGTGAGTAGTTTCCCCGTGCCAATATCAAAGATGTCCCCCATTGTTCTAATTCCTCGTTGTTTCCATATAGACCCCATCCAATCACTACCGCATTGAGGAAAGACATTAGAATCCCACAATGGCGTATAATAGTTTATTTTAGGAATTACTAATGACTTCTGGACAGCTTTCCAAGTTTTCCAAATTCCATCCATAATTTTATATCTAGTTCTATTATAATATCCTCTTTCTGTTTGACGTAACAGCATCCCCTGAGCATTGCTACCCACTAGTAGTTCAAAGATAGATGGGAGGATCTAAAGGCTGACTGGGAACGGTAGAGGTATCAAATAATATATCCATCTGGCTCATTAGGCATGCCCACTGGTAGAATCTGATATTAGGGGCTACCAGGCCTCCCCTCTCTTGCAGGAGTGATAGGTATCTTAGGGACCTTCTAATTTTGCCGTAGGACCATAAAAAATTAAAGAATACTGCTTCTATGCTTTTTATTCACCCCTCACCAACCAGAAGCGGAATTGAGCGAAAAAGGTATATCATTTTGGTAACATAGTCATCTTCGTCCTTTGTGGACCCGGAGGGTCGTTTTGTTCTGCAAAATGTAAGAATGGGTGGTAGGGAGGTGACATTTGCTGCGGTGTATGGTCCAAATACAGACTCTCTTGATTTTTTTAGGCAATTGTGGTCTAGAATTAGAGCAATAGGATGTCACACTGTAATCTGGGGTGGGGACTTTAATGCAGTACTTTCGGACACGGCAGACAGACTAGGGACTGCTAGATCGTTACACCCCCAAGCACGAACAGCTCTGCATGTCATAATGGTAGATGGGGACCTGTTGTACATTTGGAGAGAACGGAATCCCACTTAGAGAGAGGGTACATGTATATCGGCCCATCACCAGGCCTGGTCGAGATTGGACTTCTGGTTGATATCGCGGGATGTGGCAACTTGGATGGTGGAGGTATCCCATATGGCACGGTCGCTGTCAGATCACTCTGACTGTCCTTGCCCGGAGCCCCTCTGCTCGCTTTTAACTGGCGACTACCTCAGCATGCGCTGTTAGATGAGGCATTCAAGGAGGAGATAAGGTCAGATATTAAGTCGTACTTTGACACGAATACTGGTTCGGTAGACGCTGAGACCACTTTGTGGGATGCATTCAAGGTCGTCATAAGGGGGCAATGTATTGCTAGACAGGCGGGGGTGCTGAAGGCCATCAGAGGGACACTGACTAGATTGGAGAAAGAAATCAAAACCTTAGAGAGACAGTTATGCTTGCACACGGACCCTAAGACGGCAGGCCTGCTGAAAACTAAACTACTTGAATTTGAAGAAGAAGCTAACAGGGAGGTGAAGTTCCTAGGTAAATATGCGGAGGCCAGGCGCTACGGCGAGGGTGATAAGCCAGGGCATACATTGGCAGCTATGATTAGGCCTACTAGAGATGTTACATTTGTGCACGAGATCAGGGGTATGGATGGAGAGATTGTCGGGGGTCAGGAGGGTGTGTTGACTGCCTTCCATGACTTTTATTCTAATTTATACAAAACAGCTGGGGTACCGGACGCTGAAAACATGTCGGAGTTCCTAGAATCTATTGCACTTGCGTGGTTTAATTACAATTACAGATTACCACCCCCAGGACGCCCAATTGTTTCGGGCATTGGTTCTTTACTAGAACCTCTGTCCAGGTTTTGTGATTTTTTCTTAAAGACTATTGTCCAAAACACTGCCACTTATTTACAAGACACTAAAAGTTTATTGAACCTATTGCAAAATATGGTGGTTGATGAAAACACTGTCCTACTAAGTTTTGACATTGAAAGTCTTTATACAAGCATACCTCAAGATGATACCATCAAAGTCCTTGAAAACACCCTGGAAAACACTGACTAGTCATTCAACACACCCAGAGCTTTCATTCTAGAATGTGCCAAGATGGCACTGAAATGCAACTATTTTGAATTTGAAGGCACCCTCTATTTACAAACGGGGGGTACATCAATGGGCAGTGTTTTTGCCCCCAGCGTGGCTGGGTTGTATGTGTACGACTTCGAACAGAAGTTAATCTTGAATGATGCAAATCCCTTTCGCGAAAATTTGACATTCTGGAAACGTTATATCGACGACGTCCTAGCAATCTGGCAGGGACCAGTCGAACAATTGGACCAATTCATCATTTGGATAAACACCTGTGATGAAAACCTTAGATTCACGAACTGCTATGACAAAGAAAGGATTGTATTCCTTGATGTGGTCATCACCAAGGAGAGTAACCGGTTAGAGACAAGAACTCATTATAAACCCTCAGCAAAAAACAATTTGTTAAGGTTTGAGAGTTTCCACCCTCGCCCACTCAGGGAAAACCTGCCGTATGGACAATTTCTTAGATTGCGCAGAAATTGTAGTAAACTCTCTGAATACAAACAACAAGCTACTGATCTATCGGAAAAACTCTTAAAGCGTGGATACCCAAATAAAATTGTAAACAAATGTCAGAAGAGGGCCAGAAATCAGCCAAGAGAGGCACTCCTTGAAGAGAGAACAACTATTGACAACTCTATACCGCTGACATGCGTAACTACGTTTAATGCAGTATCCAATCAAGTCACCAGGAGTATAAATAAACACTGTGCGATCATAAACACTGGAAACTTACATTGGGAAAAACCACTCTTCTCATTTAAGAAGTCTCACAGTCTAAAGGACACTCTGGTCAACACCAGGCCCAAGACAAGGACCGCCCCTGCTAATCCCTCTATTACCAGAACTTGGGTCCTCCCTGATGTCACTGGACATTACCGCTGCGGAAACTGCAGCGTATGCCATCTGACGAGGAATACAAAAACATTGGACCTTGAAGCAGGAAAAGTATGGAGACAAGTTTCCCATACAAACTGCAATAGCAGTAACGTTATCAACTTGATTGAGTGCATATGCAGGAAGCAGTACATAGGAATGACTACCCGCAAGGTAAAGCAACGGATATGTGAACACCGCAGCACTATCCGCTGCAAGAAAAATGCAACCAGGCTAACAGACCATTTTCTAGAGAACAATCACACACCAAATGACATGGTATGGACAATCATCGAACAGATAACACCTGGACCCAACCTACAGAAACGTCTGAATGAGAAGGAACAGAGATGGGTCTACAGACTATCAACACATATCAATGGATTAAATGATAATATCCCATGGGCTAATGTCCTATAACTTGCATCTCTAAAACTTTGTTGCTCTCCCTCTCGTTTATGTCTGGCCTATTTCAACACACAATAAACCGCAACCCCGGTTTATTGATCATTTGATCAATAAACCTGCCCCTTCGTATTACTGTCAATAACGTTTGTATTCTGACTGCCCAAATACAGCACACCCCTAATTGAGGCTGCCCAAGAAATATTCTCTATGCATATTGATTAAGAGAGTTTTAGTTCCCTTTGAGCTCCCATACCTACTGTCTGGGCAGCTCATATAGCCTTGACAAATACCTTTGTATTGGTTCAGCAATGGTTATTATATACCCCTCTGTAGTTATCACTCTAGAGAACATCACTTTTTCTTTTCTTTTTATTATGCAAATTTAGCAGTCTCCTCTGAATACACATTACCTAAACGATCGCTTTATTCTTTGGAGCATCAGCCGCTATCCTAGTGCTAATCTACGCTCCCCCTTTTCTGTTTCTCCTAACACGGCAGCGTTTCCTTCACTGTAGCAATGCCACTGCGTGAACCTCAGAGGCTACCTTACTGCTCCATCTGGGAGCGCCTGACGTCACCACGCTCAGGAGACCACGCCTACCCCGACCCCGATGGCGGCAGTCTTAACCCGCTTCACTATGCGGTCTCACCACAGGCGCATGGAGGGGCAAACTAGGTATACCGCTTGATCGTACCACTTGAAAACTGTAAGTAGAATATTGAATTCCCCGGATGAAACGCGATTGCTTCCGTTTCTTCGTTTGGATTTTTCCAGTATCCTCTGCAAAGTCAACCCGGAACTAAGCATTCTCTCCCTTTCATTGCAGAATATGTTTTCCAACAGTGGCCACCCTTCCCTTTAATCCCGTGCAGCCTAATGACCCTGATTTAGGAGTAAGCACAATGCGAGCATACTGTGTGTTATATGTTGTGTTTGTCTTGTATTGTCTCGGTTGGATCAAGATGAATCAATAGCACGTTGTTACTCCTTTCACTCCTAAGGATATGATTGTTGCCTAGCCACGCACCTAGAATTAACGGATGCAAGTGACAAATTCACGGATCTTTTCACTAAGCACACAACTATTGATAGGTGTGCTAGGTAGCCATAATGGCTGTATTGCGCCAATACGTTAATTTTATGTAATTGAGCAGCACACTGCACTAAAATAGTCCGCATTAATTCTGTGTGGGATGACTCACAGAGACAGCAGATTTCGACACATCACTTCGTTGCAGGCACGTAACGAGTTTTCTTGTGACTTATTCTCTTTCTCTCCTTACAGGTCTTTTTTACTTTCAGCGTAACCACACCCGGGTTACAGCTTTTTCGCCCTGTAACAGATTTTGTTAACAGGTGACAAAGGAATGCAGGTATGGCAGGGCGTTAGTGTGCCCTGACCACCCATTCCCCTTTTTTGGTCCTGACGAAAAACCGGTAATTTCCAATACGGTTTGAAACATGTAGACCTTTCACTTATCTACAGATACACATGGTCATAAATAACCTATTATTGTATCTACACACACGTTTTTAATATTGTCCAGTAGTCTTAAGAATAAAATGCTTCTCCTATAAGTCATACCAGGACAATTTTTAACACACTTACTTTTTTCTTGCACTCATCACTCATATACCAGCTCCACTGTATTCCAGGTGTCGCAGCACACCTTGATGGCACTCGGCTGTCAAGGTGGCCCCGATGATGAAGCATGTCACCGACTAGGTCGGTGAGTGAGGGGTTTATTAAAATCAAAGAAGGACTTTCTTTTTTTTCCACTAGAAAACCATCCCACCAAAATCGCTTTCTGAGCCTTTTATGGTGATACTCCTTTTTTGTTATATAGATATATATGGATCTGCCCATCACAAAAGAGGATGTGGCACAAGTAATTAAAAGCCTTCCGTTGAATAAGGTCTCGGGGCCAGATGGCCTAACGACGGCCTTTTATAAAACATATGCTGAGGAGTTGGTGCCCCGACTCCTTGCAGTATACGAGGAGGCTTTAGAGACGGACATCTTGCCCCCATCCATGAGACAGGCTATGATCATTACCCTACTTAAGCCAGATAAGGAAGAGATGGAATTGAACTCATTTAGACCATTGTATCTGATCAACGTTGATGTTAAGATTCATTCGAAATTGTTGGCGAATCGTCTGCAGCCAATGTTGCCAATGATTGGGCTCCCGGACCAATCGGGATTTATCCCAGGGAGATCGACGTCTCACAATCTGCGTACGTTGTTTTCAGTTATACATTATTTGCATCCAAGTGTTCAGGCAGCGGCAATCTTTCTCGACGCTACTAAGGCGTTTGACTCCTTGGAGTGGCTATATCTGTTCTTGGTATTGCAGCGCATGGGGCTCAGTCCTTTATTTATAAAGAGAATAAAGTTGTTATATGAGGCTCCTACATCCCGTGTCATGTGAATGGTATGGTGTCAGACTCTTTCAAAATCTTGAGGGGTACAAGGCATGGATGTCCGCTGTCGCTGTTATTATTTGCCATAGCTATGGAACCGCTGGCGGCAAGGATAAGGCAAAAACCACAGTTGATGGACAGTCCAGCCCGAACTGCCAAGCCATGCCTTCCCTGGACCGGAAACAAGCTTCCGAGGGCCGCTTTCTGGCATTCCAGCCGTCTTCAGCCCGGCTTGTTCGAATCCAGTGGTGTGGAGAGCATGGGACTCACATCTGACCATACCCATTCCACTATTGGTGACAAATGCAAAAATCACAGTTGATGGACAGAATGCAGAACAATGTCATACATTCATCCCAGTACAGAGATCTGGGCCTAAATCCATCATTTTTTTGCACTCCACACCACCCCAGTTCAGACATGGCCATATGCAAATAGTCTGACCCTGTGCCTCATGGGAACAGTCCAGCCTGAACTGCCAAGCCATGCGTTCCCTGGACCGGAAACAATCTTCCGAGGACCGGCTTCTGGCATTCCAGCCGTCTTCAGCCCGGCTTGCTTGAATCCAGTGGTGTGGAGAGCATGGGACTCGCGTCTGAGCATACCCATCCCACTCGGGGTGACAAATGCAAAAAACACAGTTGCTGGACAGAATGCAGAACAATGTCATACATTCACCCCAGTACAGAGATCTGGTCCTAAATCCATCGTTTTTTTGCACTCCACACCACCCCAGTTCAGACATGGCCATATGCAAATCAGTCTGACCCTGTGCCTCATTGGAACAGTCCAGCCCGAACTGCCAAGCCATGCCTTCCCTGGACCGGAAACAAGCTTCCGAGGGCCGGTTTCTGGCATTCCAGCCGTCTTCAGCCCGGCTTGCTTGAATCCAGTGGTGTGGAGAGCATGGGACTCACGTCTGAGCATACCCATCCCACTCTGGGTGACAAATGCAAAAACCACAGTTGATGGACAGAATGCAGAACAATGTCATACATTCACCCCAGTACAGAGATCTAGACCTAAATCCATCTTTTTTTGCACTCCACACCACCCCAGTTCAGACATGGCCATATGCAAATCAGTCTGACCCTGTGCCTCATGGGAACAGTCCATCCTGAACTGCCAAGCCATGCGTTCCGTGGACCGGAAACAAGCTTCTGAGGACCGGTTTCTGGCATTCCAGCCGTCTTCAGCCCGGCTTGTTCGAATCCAGTGGTGTGGAGAGTGAGGTTCCGTGACGGTTCCGTGACGACTTGAACCCGTGTTTTCAAGTTTGTCGGAAATACATAAAATTAGTATCAGCGAACCGCAAATGATCCATTTAGTATATCCTAGTGTTTTCGCTACGCTACGAGCAAGAGCACTCCTTCCACTGACACATTTCTGATATACACACGGCATCCATCTTAAGATCATGGCCGCCATTTTGTGGTTCCTTGCCCTCACATATGCAATAGCCTCTGATCATTTCATTCACTTCACTTTGATTAAGGACACGTAGCCTTAGCCGGAGATTCACCTCTTACATGACACGTGCACCTTAAACCAGATCACGCTGAAGCTGCATGACTCGACAAAGGCTGCCTCCTCTGCCCGAGGCCAGCCCACCTGAACTGGTTTTCCTGTCCATTGTACCTGATCATGATTAGGCGGCCGAAGCCGGTAGCCTTGCCCATTTACAACCCACAAACATCTCTTATCCCGCTTTTCTATCTTCTGCACCTGGCTCTGCTCCTTTCCTTCTGGGCCTTTATTAGGGGGAGGTAACGAACTTTACGATGAGGCGGTCCGGGTCTTGAATGCAATATTGACAAGGGATTGTGATGGACTGGTGGGAACCCCTCTTCGTGATGTTTTGTATCAGATATTATCGACAGTTCCTGTGTAACGCCAAATATTTATTGTTTAGAGACACAAAGGTTTGGGAATGTACCGACATGTGAAATATTTGCCTAGAGCACAATTTTTAGTATATAAGGAGCAACCCACTTTGTACAAATCGAACAGTCTCCTAGATTCTGCCCGTGTGTAGATTCTGTGACTTCTGTGTCCCTGCAGTAATAAACCTTTGGTCTTTGACGCCACCATCGAGAAGCCCGTGTTTCTGTTCATTTGTGCACCAAGGCAGGTGGAACTCCGGGGTCTTCGGGTGTTGTACCCTGACACCTCTGGACGGAACCAAAAAGTCCAGAACTCCAATTGGCGCCCAACGTGGGGCGACGTCATTCGGTACCGGTCCAAAGGCCTGAAGAGTTCGAGAAGCTTCGTGTGAAGATTCCTGAGGGAGGCGCCCCACTTCATCGATCCCGGCATATCGCAAAAGTGGCCCTGAAGTTCTCTTCCACGAGGGTTCCCGTTCAGGACGGCTGCAGTGGGCCGTTGCCTTGACCGTCGCCCTGTCTTGGACCCGAAGTGGTGCAGTCCTTAGTACGGCGAAACGTGACGGGTTTCTCCTTGGTGACGTCTTCAGTGCCTCAGTTAAGTATTTAGTGATAGCTAGCTGGTTACTTTTGTGAGGATTGTTAAAAATCCTTGATCGGTTCTTGGTTTGGTTTGGTTTTGTAAGATTATCACTAGTTGTTCTGGTTACGATAATCTATTTGGTTCAGTTTTGGGTATCGATACATCAGTTCGTTTTGGTAGGCCTAAGTTCTTGGTTCAAGTGCACAATTTGTTTCGTGTTTTGTTTGTTTTGTGTTCCGGACTGAAAATGGTAAGTCGGAAAATGTTGTCTTGTTTTAGTTGCAACAGTGACTCACAATTAGAGGATTCCTGTCTGGTTCCTCCGATTGGGACTCCCCTATATGACCTATATTGTAAGTATGGTGTGGGTCCTATAACTTATAATGAGATATGGGTCCGTTATTGTAAGAAGGATGGTGTCCTTAGTTGGCCACTGCATGGTAGTTTTGAACAAGAGATTCTCGACAATTTAGAAGCGAAATTGTTTAGGAAGAAAGCCCGGCCGGCAATGTTTGACTCTTTTCGTTATTGGCGGAAAGAATCCAAACAGAGAGAAATGAAAAGGTTGAAGAAAGAACAGAAAGAACTAGAAGAGTTAACTCTAGAGCAAGCGACTAAGCAGTTGCAGGCTGACGAGTGTGAGAAAGCCATAGATGTAGCCATTAGAGAGCGTAACTTAGCGATTGACAAGTGCTATCCTGCCTTGCCATCGAAAATGGCTAAGATACTGGAGGATTCCGAAAACGATCCTCTGCTATCTTATCTGTTACGGTCGCCTCCACCGTATGCACAAGGTGCTGCGGCTCCGCTTATACCGAATGTTCAATTGCCGGTTGCTGGACAACCTGGTGTTCTTGTTCCTCAGAATCAAGTTCCTATACTTCCTGTGGTGAATGTAAATGTTCCTACAGCTCCTCCTCTTCCTGCACTGCCCGCTCCTATACCTACCACTGTACCTATTGGTCCTCAAACTATTTTCCTCGATACTCCTACTGTTTCGTCATCTATTCCTACCTCTACTGCGTTCTCTATGTCTGCGAGTGTACTAACTCCACTTTCTGTTCGTCGAAGAATTACTGATTCTGTTACTAATATGCTGTCTCCTATATATAAAACCTTGATTAAGACTCCTACTCCTGACTCTGTTCAGAGACGGAGTCAGCTTCCAAGTACTGAGGAACGGGGAGTTTTAGACTCCACAGCTCTCAGATGGATTACAAAAGTTAGAAGATATAGTACGAAAGATGTGTTAGAGACATTTATGCAATGGGGAGAGCCAACACAGCGATACGTCTTTGATGAGATGTGCTCGTTGTTGCGTGAGGAAATAGAAGAAGACGATGTCGAATCAGATTTGGAAGATTTAATTAAGATTCAAAAAGAGTTTGCTGCTGGAATGATAGTGGGCGATAATATAAAGGAAGCGATGGAACTCATTTTGAGTTTTAGGAATGATCCATCTCTTCGTTCGCCGAGAGATTTAGAGAAAGGTAGAATGAAGCTAAGTCGCCAATATCCTATGAGGGAAGTTCCTCCAATTTGGCGCGAAGCAGTACAACGTGATGATAATGCGGGTATTGCAGCTGCTCCAGCACAGTTCCAAAGAGTATGGATACATATTCCGTGGAAGCGAGCAGAAGTGTTAGCAGTGAAACAGGCCTTGCCAGATCCACGTAAGAATCCAGCCGGATATTACAAGGAATTGACACAGACAGTTGAGGCTTGTATAATGAACTTAGCCGACATTGATATGTTGTTTGGTAATGTAGTTCCACAACCAGTGTGGGCTAAAATTCGTAGAGAGGATCATCAGGCTGCTTTAGGTGGTGATTGGGCAGCTATCACTGCAGCAGATGCTCAACAAATAGGTGGTGCGAAACCCGAACCCCTAATTGCTAATCTTCCTGGTAGAATAATAGATTTAATGAAGACTCTGATGCCAGCATTGCGTGTTAATTGGGATAAATTATCCGCATGCAAGCAGAAGAAAGACGAAAGTGTCTCCGACTTCTTCACGAGGTTCGAAGAGACTTTTGTAGACCATAGTGGTCAGGATATGAGCACTGAAGGAGGACAGAGATTGTTTGTCGATAAATTTGTGCATAATTTGTTACCCGAATTATGCAATACATTGAAAGACTCAGAAAGTGCGTGGGCTGTATCTACGACAGCGCAAATACTTGCGACTGCACAGTACTATGAAAATAGGGATAAAGAGGAAAAGGAGAAATCAGAGAAGAAAACGAAAGATTTAAAGACTAAAGTTCTTTTACAGCAGGCGTATCCGCCTCGCACGAATCAGACTAATATGCAACAGAATTCGTATCAAAAGACAGATTATAATTCGACCAGGCCTCAATACCAGTGGAATCAGTGCGCGTACTGTAAGAAAGAGGGTCACTATAAAAATGATTGTCAGATTTTAGCGCAAAATAATGCGGCAGCAACTCAGAGAGGTCGTGGTGGTTTTGCACAGAATTCTAGAGGTCGGGGACGAGGTGCTATGCCTCCACAAACTAATGATCGTCCTTCTAATCACTTTGATCAGCGAAATGTACAGTCAGCTCAACAAAATAGATCTCAGCAATATCTTGTTGAGGATTATTGTGAGGTTGAAGAGGGATTTCAACAAAATGGGTACTAGGACAGCCATGGACAGAGAGAGGGAGTAGTATCAGTTCCAGTGGATCAGAGTGGGCCTTATGTCGCAGTAGCAACGTCAGGTGTAGTCGAACCGTTTCTGTTGGATACTGGTGCCGCAAAAAGTTCTATCATGCATGCGAAACTCCCTGGCGCACCTTTGTCTGGCTCAACAAATGTTTCCGTAGGTTTTTCAGGCGCCCCTGTGTACAACCCGATATCTGGTCCTTTGTCTATTTCTGTTGGACCGTGTCAATTGAAAGCACCCTTAATTTTGACGACAGGTTGTAATGAAAATCTGCTTGGTTTAGATTTGTTAAAACGACTATATGCGACATTGTACTGTTCTCCGGAAGGAGTACAGCTTACTTTGGGTAAAAGACTCACCTCTCCGATGTACTTGTCAATGGACGCACTCCCGCCGGAGCTACGTTCACTCCCTGATTCTCTTTGGGCGACTGGTCCCAATGATGTAGGTCTGCTAGAGATTCCACCGTATGTAGTAACTTTGAAAGCGAATGTGAAATTTCCAAGAATTCCTCAATATAAAATATCGAATGAAGGTGAGCGTGCACTCTTATTGATTGTGCAAGATTTGATTAAAAAAGGTGTGGTTGAAGAAACGCGAGGAAATGTTTGTAATAGTCCTGTATTGCCGATTTTGAAACGAACAGATCCTACAAAGCCTCCAGTCTATAGGTTTGTCATAGACCTTAGAGAAGTTAATAAGATTGTAATTCCGCAGTTTCCTGTAGTGCCAGACATTACTGCATTATTAACATTGATTCCTGCTACAGCTACATGGTTCTCAGTCATCGACTTGAAGAATGCCTTTTTCAGCATTCCGATAGCCGAGGAAAGCAGAGATATTTTTGGCTTCTGTTTAGGAGGTCGCAGTTTCAGATTTAAACGCGCTCCACAAGGCTATTGTGAAAGTCCATCCATTTATAGTCAAGCTTTAAAAAGCCAGTTAGATTCTTTTGTCCTTCCTCCAGGTTCTGCCCTAGTACAATACGTAGATGATCTTTTGGTGGCTGCCGATGACAAGGAAACTTGCAAAGCAGCTACAATTTCACTATTGCATCATTTGTCTAATTTGAATCATAAGGTGTCACCTTCCAAAATGCAATATTGCTGCCAAGAAGTAACCTATTTAGGTCATCTCTTGTCAAAGGAGGGAAGGAAGTTGACCCCAGAAAGAATAAAAGCAATTATGCAAATGAGTGTTCCACGCACACAGAGGGAAGTACGTGCCTTTCTAGGTATTACCTCTTACTGTAGGCAATGGATCCCAAATTTTTCACTTTTAGCAAAACCGTTGGTAGCTTTGACTGGGAAAAATGTTCCGAGTCCGGTGCCATGGTTTGATGAATGTCAAGAGAGTTTTGCTGAATTACGAAAAGCTTTGTGTTCAGCTCCTGTATTGGGCACACCTGATTACAGTAAGCCATTCACGCTCTACGTTCACGAAAGAGAAGGTTGCGCGTTGAGTGTCTTGACACAGAAGTTTGGTGATAAACAACGCCCTTGTGCGTATTTTTCATCAACATTAGATCCGGTAGCCAGAGCGTTACCTAGTTGTTTGAGGGCTACAGCGGCAGCTGCAGCTTCCATTCGACAATCTGCTGGTTTGGTGATGAACAATATGCTAGTGGTCATGGTTCCTCATGCAGTGGACACACTCATGAACCGAACGAAGACACAACATCTTACTAGTGCGAGATTATCTGGTTACGAGCTGACGTTATTAGCGAGTCATATTCAGATCAAAAGATGCAATGTATTGAACCCAGCAACATTGTTGCCGACTGATCAAGAGTCGAGTGATTCTGAGCCACATGACTGTTATTTCAAAACGGAGGAAGAGACAAAAGGTCGTATCGACTTGAGAGATACTCCTCTATCCGACCCAGATGGTACGCTGTATGTGGACGGGTCATGTTTTAAATTGGAGAATGGTGATGTGACTGCTGCCTACGCGGTAACGACTTTGAAGACGATTGTGGAGACTGCAAGAGTGAGTCAGAATTCTGCCCAAGCTGCAGAGTTAATAGCTCTTACGAGAGCGTGTGTTTTAGCTGAGGGAAAGAGAGTGAATGTGTTTACAGATAGTCAGTACGCATTTGGCGTGGCCCATAGTTTTGGCCGGTTGTGGAGAGAAAGGGGTTTCATTACGTCCCATGGGACTAAGATTCAACATGGTCAGCTAGTTAACGACTTGTTAGAATCTCTAACCTTACCGACTGAAGTTGCGATTGTGAAGTGCAGTGCTCATAAAGCAATCACGGATGATGTTGGTCGGGGAAATGCCTTTGCTGATGAAACCGCTAAACAGACAGCTAGAGACATGATGAGTAGAATGTATGTTGCTACGTCTGCAAGATGGATTGCTGAGTCTGGAATGTGTGAGGACACAATGGAAAGTGTGAAAGAGATTCAGAAAGAAGCGACTGAGGAAGAGAAACGCGTATGGAGAGAAAGTACGGGCAAATTGGACTCGAATGGATGTTGGATCGATTTGACAGAACAGCAGCGTTGGATGTTGCCTGATGCGTATGTGCTTGCAGTAGTGACGATGGCGCATGGAGTGGCGCACATAAGTTCTAAAGGGATATGTAAGATGTTAGCTCCGGTTTGGAAGAATGAGGGAATCAGTAAGTGTGCAGAGAGAGTGGTGAAAAATTGTATGGTGTGCTTGATGCATAATCCTGGCAAGGGAACTCCAACTCCAGCTGGTCATTTTGCTCCTCCTTCCTGTCCCTTTGAAGTAATACAGTTAGACTTCATTCACATGGAACGCTGCAACAATTTAAAATACGTCCTGGTGGTGGTTTGTGCTTTTTCCAGGTGGATAGAAGCATACCCACTAAAGGACAACACTGCTTTATCAACTGCCAAAATTCTTCTCAAAGAATTTTTCCCTAGGTTTGGAATGCCACGGATTGTATGGTCAGATAACGGAAGTGAGTTTATAGGGAAAGTTATGCAGAGTGTGTGTGCTGGTCTAGGATTGAAACAAAAATTTCATAGTGCGAACCATCCCCAGTCTGCTGGTTTAGTCGAGGGTTACAATGGCACCCTCAAGCTTAAAATAGCCAAAATTCAAGCATCCACAGGTTTGGCTTGGCCAGACGCACTTCCTTTGGCCTTGTTATCAACGAGAGCAACAGTGCATTCTAGAATAGGGCTTTCTCCATATGAGATTGTATTTGGCCGCCCGGCAAATGTCTGGGGTGTGCCAAGGCCTAAACAATTCTGCTCCATTGAATATCCTATGTTGATAGACTATCTTTACGACTTGACTGCTAAATTAAGTCTTATTCATCAACAGGTCTTTGATGCTTTGCCAAAACCTCCGGAGAGTCCAGGGCATCAGCTGAAACCCGGCGACCACGTGGTGGTCAGAAATTTTGCGAGGACAAAGAATCTTCAGCCTCGCTACATCGGCCCCTTCCAAATCCTGCTGGCGACGAGGACAGCTGTACGTGTTGCTGGTCGCAAGCACTGGATCCACGCTTCTCACGTAAAGCGTGTTCCACTGCCGCTGCCCTACGACGACTGGGTGAAGAAGGGAATTGGTGCCTCCGAAGCTGAAACAACTCCGAAATTTGTCCCTTTCAGCGATGCCGATTTGATTTCTGACACTTTGAAACGTGACTCTCCTCTTGAAAAGACTGCTTTGAACATTGAAAATTTGTCTCCAGCATCAGAAGAAACTTTGCCATCTGCGAACGTAAACTCTGCAACAGCTGCTAGTGATACACTATTCTCCGATCAGACAGTACCAGCGAAGCAGAAATACAACCTTAGAAGCCATAAAAAGGACAAATAAAGCAGGCAACTGCATATTGTGATTTTGATATTTATATACATTGGACTTTTTTGCTTTTCAGCCAGGAAGTTTGCTATTGTTTATTGTTTTTAATAAATTGCCTTGCCGTCTGGGTAGCCGTAGGGTCGTGGCTGTGTGCCTAGTTTGAATTTGCAGGGGTCTGACACAAGGTCGATCTTTCTGTTAGTACTGGGAACTCCCAGGGCTGACAGAGGCATTTTCATCTACGTACACATCATCAGTGGTCGCGAGCGGATTGTAGAAGATGGAACTTCCTGCGCTGCAACGAGAAAATGTGATTTACGTTCGCAGAAACAGACTAAATAGAATTCTTCATAGCAAATGTTTCTTGATGCAATGTGCCATTACATTTTTGATTGTTTTAGCAACACTGGTGGGTGGAATTGTCTTTAGCATAAATTTGATTTTTGTGCCAGTATCTACAGTACCTCCCCTTGATCCTGCTATTTCTACTGTTTCTTCTATACACTCTTTTCACTCGTTTCCGGAACATGAGCAAGCTCGACGCTCAGAATTCATTAATAATACTTTTGTACAGCTCTTGCACCAACACCAACTGGTAGTTAACACGACAGACTGTTGGGTGTGTGGCTTGATACCTCACACTATGGATAAAGGTATTCCCTATCTGGTTTTGCCTTTCAGCTACAATGGATCATTTCAGGCCCTTCAAACCATCTTTGCTTATGCTCTTGAGACCTATCCTCCACGTCCACCACGTTCCACTAAATATAACTCGGCCAACAAAGCTTTAGTCCAGGGAATTATTGACATGATCAAAGACGTCAATAATACTCCATCATACCCTAGAGACGAATTGCGAGTATATTTAAGTTGGAATACTTCAGAGTATCGCCTTAGTTTAGGAGAAAGCAAGCGTAAAAGCTCAACTCCAATCTGGGTCGTACCTCACCGAGGTCAGGTCTGTTTGCAAGGTAATGGGAGAAATCCGAGAGCTCAGCTAGGGAGGAGTGAGTGCGTAGAGACTTATGTGTTTCCGGCTAACTCTTCCCCTGCCTTTCTTACTGCTAGGGGTACCTATTTCATTTGTCGAGACAGAGCTTATACATGGTTGCCTGCCGACTTCTCAGGATCATGTTATATTGCTCGATTGTTGCCTCCGACATACACTGCTTCACCTGATTACCACAGAACAAGAGTAGCGAGAGGTGTCTTCAGCAAGGAAGATACAGCTGGTCAGGAAGCTGGAGACTTCTTCAAAGGCTTCCTTCCGTTCTGGGGGCCTATGGCCAATAGTAGAAACATACGTCAGCTAACACGGGTAGTTGAATCTACTATTACCGAAACTGCTGGTGCCCTTAGCAATCTGACAGCTGAGCTTCAGGCGGATAGGCTCATGACATTGCAGAACCGTATGGTTCTAGATGTTATACTTGCAGATCGAGGTGGGGTATGCAGAATGATCCAATCGAGCTGCTGTGTCTTTATTCCTAATAATGCTCCAACAGTTTACGAGGCGATCTCTAAGTTGCACAAGATTTCGGACTCCATACATGTAGATGAGGGAAACTGGTCCTTTATGGAGTGGGTTTGGACTCTGATCTCAGCGTGGGGATGGAAGGTTCTAATGGTCATTGGTGTCATCTTAATATTACTATTCTCATGTTGTCTGATTATCCAGTGTGGTCCTGCTCTGTGTAGTCTTTGTGCTACAACCTGTTTTAGGAAACCACCTGCATTTGGAGAAAAGACACGAGAAAGGATGATGATACAACAGCATGTCACTGACCTGATGAGCATAGAACTAGATTCAGACATAGATTGAGTAATTGCCTATGTAAGGGCAAAAGGAGGGTCTGAGGTTCCGTGACGGTTCCGTGACGACTTGAACCCGTGTTTTCAAGTTTGTCGGAAATACATAAAATTAGTATCAGCGAACCGCAAATGATCCATTTAGTATATCCTAGTGTTTTCGCTACGCTACGAGCAAGAGCACTCCTTCCACTGACACATTTCTGATATACACACGGCATCCATCTTAAGATCATGGCCGCCATTTTGTGGTTCCTTGCCCTCACATATGCAATAGCCTCTGATCATTTCATTCACTTCACTTTGATTAAGGACACGTAGCCTTAGCCGGAGATTCACCTCTTACATGACACGTGCACCTTAAACCAGATCACGCTGAAGCTGCATGACTCGACAAAGGCTGCCTCCTCTGCCCGAGGCCAGCCCACCTGAACTGGTTTTCCTGTCCATTGTACCTGATCATGATTAGGCGGCCGAAGCCGGTAGCCTTGCCCATTTACAACCCACAAACATCTCTTATCCCGCTTTTCTATCTTCTGCACCTGGCTCTGCTCCTTTCCTTCTGGGCCTTTATTAGGGGGAGGTAACGAACTTTACGATGAGGCGGTCCGGGTCTTGAATGCAATATTGACAAGGGATTGTGATGGACTGGTGGGAACCCCTCTTCGTGATGTTTTGTATCAGATATTATCGACAGTTCCTGTGTAACGCCAAATATTTATTGTTTAGAGACACAAAGGTTTGGGAATGTACCGACATGTGAAATATTTGCCTAGAGCACAATTTTTAGTATATAAGGAGCAACCCACTTTGTACAAATCGAACAGTCTCCTAGATTCTGCCCGTGTGTAGATTCTGTGACTTCTGTGTCCCTGCAGTAATAAACCTTTGGTCTTTGACGCCACCATCGAGAAGCCCGTGTTTCTGTTCATTTGTGCACCAAGGCAGGTGGAACTCCGGGGTCTTCGGGTGTTGTACCCTGACACCTCTGGACGGAACCAAAAAGTCCAGAACTCCAAGAGCATGGGACTCACATCTGAGCATACCCATCCCACTCGGGGTGACAAATGCAAAAACCACAGTTGATGGACAGAATGCAGAACAATGTCATACAATCATCCCAGTACAGAGATCTGGGCCTAAATCCATCGTTTTTTTGCACTTTACACCACCCCAGTTCAGACATGGCCATATGCAAATCAGTCTGACCCTGTGTCTCATGGGAACAGTCCAGCCCGAACTGCCAAGCCATGCCTTCCCTGGACTGGAAACAAGCTTCCGAGGACCGGTTTCTGGCATTCCAGCCGTCTTCAGCCCAGCTTGCTTGAATCCAGTGGTGTGGAGAGCATGGAACTCACGTCTGAGCATACCCATACCACTCGGGGTGACAAATGCAAAAACCACAGTTGATGGACAGAATGCAGAACAATGTCATACATTCACCCCAGTACAGAGATCTGAGCCTAAATCCATCGTTTTTTTGCACTCCACACCACCCAGGTTCAGACATGGCCATATGCAAATCAGTCTAACCCTGTGCCTCATGGGAACAGTCCAGCCCGAACTGCCGAGCCATGCCTTCCCTGGACCGGAAACAAGCTTCCGAGGACCGTTTTCTGGCATTCCAGCCGTCTTCAGCCCGGCTTGCTTGAATCCAGTGGTGTGGAGAGCATGGGACTCGCGTCTGAGCATACCCATCCCACTCGGGGTGACAAATGCAAAAAACACAGTTGCTGGACAGAATGCAGAACAATGTCATACATTCACCCCAGTACAGAGATCTGGACCTAAATCCATCTTTTTTTGCGCTCCACACCACCCCAGTTCATACATGGCCTAATGCAAATCAGTCTGACCCTGTGCCTCATGGGAACAGTCCAGCCTGAACTGCCAAGCCATGCGTTCCCTGGACCGGAAACAAACTTCCGAGGACCGGTTTCTGGCATTCCAGCCGTCAGCCCAGCTTGTTCGAATCCAGTGGTGTGGAGAGCATGGGACTCACATCTGAGCATACCCATCCCACTCGGGGTGACAAATGCAAAAACCACAGTTGGTGGACAGATTGCAGAAAAATGTCATACATTCATCCCAGTACAGAGATCTGGGCCTAAATCCATAGTTTTTTTGCACTCCACACCACCCCAGTTCAGACATGGCCATATGCAAATCAGTCTGACCCTGTGCCTCATGGGAACAGTCCAGCCCGAACTGCCAAGCCATGCCTTCCCTGGACTGGAAACAAGCTTCCGAGGACCGGTTTCTAGCATTCCAGCCGTCTTCAGCCCAGCTTGCTTGAATCCAGTGGTGTGGAGAGCATGGAACTCACATCTGAGCATACCCATCCCACTCGGGGTGACAAATGCAAAAACCACAGTTGATGGACAGAATGCAGAACAATGTCATACATTCACTTCAGTACAGAGATCTGGGCCTAAATCCATCGTTTTTTTGCACTCCACACCACCCCAGTTCAGACATGGCCATATGCAAATCAGTCTGACCCTGTGCCTCATGGGAACAGTCCAGCCCGAACTGCCGAGCCATGCCTTCACTGGACCGGAAACAAGCTTCCGAGGACCGGTTTCTGGCATTCCAGCCGTCTTCAGCCCGGCTTGCTTGAATCCAGTGGTGTGGAGAGCATGGGACTCACGTCTGAGCATACACATCCCACTCGGGGTGACAAATGCAAAAAACACAGTTGATGGACAGAATGCAGAACAATGTCATACATTCACCCCAGTACAGAGATCTGGGGCTAAATCCATCGTTTTTTTGCACTCCACACCACCCCAGTTCAGACATGGCCATATGCAAATCAGTCTGACCCTGTGCCTCAAGGGAACAGTCCAGCCCGAACTACCAAGCCATGCCTTCCCTGGACCGGAAACAAGCTTCCGAGGACCGGTTTCTGGCATTCCAGCCGTCTTCAGCCCGGCTTGCTTGAATCCAGTAGTGTGGAGAGCATGGGACTCACGTCTGAGCATACCCATCCCACTCGGGGTGACAAATGCAAAAACCACAGTTGATGGACAGAATGCAGAACAATGTCATACATTCACCCCAGTACAGAGATCTGGGCCTAAATCCATCGTTTTTTGCACTCCACACCACCCCAGTTCAGACATGGCCATATGCAAATCAGTCTGACCCTGTGCCTCATGAGAACAGTCCAGCCCGAACTGCTGAGCCATGCCTTCCCTGGAGCGGAAACAAGCTACCGAGGACCGGTTTCTGGCATTCCAGCCGTCTTCAGCCCAGCTTACTTGAATCCAGTGGTGCGGAGAGCATGGGACTCACGTCTGAGCATACCCATCCCACTCAGGGTGACAAATGCAAAAACCACAGTTGATGGACAGAATGCAGAACAATGTCATACATTCACCCCAGTACAGAGATCTGGGGCTAAATCCATCGTTTTTTTGCACTCCACACTACCCCAGTTCAGACATGGCCATATGCAAATCAGTCTGACCCTGTGCCTCATGGGAACAGTCCAGCCCGAACTGCCAAGCCATTCTCCACTGGACTGGAAACAAGCTTCCGAGGACCGGTTTCTGGCATTCCAAGGATAAGGCAACACCATACTGCCAGAGGCATAGGATTCAGCACGTGCAGCCTCTTGATATCACTGTATGCAGATGATGTCACCTTATACATACTTAACCTGGAGGTGAATCTTGCCCCAGTGCTGCGGGAGTTTATCAGATTCGGGGGCTTAAATTGGACTAAGTCAATGAATTTCCCGCTCACTGATGGTACGAGGGAGGCTTGTTCCGAGTTCCCATTACGATGGGAAGCCACAGACGTTAAATATTTGGGAGTGTGGCTAAGCAGAAGCCTTCAGGACATCTGGAACCTGAATTTTGGCCGGGCTTATTCATGGCTAGAGGGAAAGGTTGCTATTTGGTCTAAGCTGCCCCTGTCGGTGGCTGGTAGGGTGGCACTGGCAAAGATGGTTATACTGCCCAAATGCCTTTATTTATTTGTGAACGTTCCAATTCCTCTCACCAATCATTTTTGTGGGCTCCTGCGCTCACAATTGTTATCCTTGGTATGGGCAAATGGGCACGCCAGAATATCCTGGGACCTCTTGACCCTCCCCCTTAAGCAGGGTGGACTGGGAGCCCCTGATATGCACTTATATGCCTTATGTGCGCAAGCTCAGTTTCTCCACTTTTGGGTGCATGAGACTCCATTTCAACCTCATGTCGCAGTTCAGAGGGATGCAGGGTCTCCGGTGCCACTAGATGTGGCCTTGTATCAGAGTGTGAGATGCCCGGGGGCAGACGTGGACACTGCTGGAACGTTGCGCTGGGTGTGGCGTGAATTGCAGAAGAGGGCGGGTGTCCAGATGCTGTATGCGCCATCAATGGTATTGGAGTATAACCCTGTACTGTCATGTATGGAGAGAGGTGTTAGTAAGCCATTACGAACGGCATTGTAATGTGTCCAAGAATCTGGCATACAGTGATATTGAACTATAGAACTTGACTCTGTACTAGGAAAAGAAATATTGCATTTGAATCTACAATATGTGTTGTATTTGTGCTGTGACTGGCTACTAGTTGGCACTCTTTTGTATTCTGTTGGAAAACCAATACCAAAAGACAAATAAAAAAAAAACATAGTCATCTTCAATACATTTACTCGCCCAATTAAAGAGGGATGAATAGTATCTATTCTTTTTAACTCCTGTGTAATGGAGGCAACCAATGGAGCAAAATTCTCTTCTATAATTGAATTGACTGCCGGAGTTATCCTGATCCGAAGATAAATTGCTGAGTCGACCCACCTCCCATCCTGTCTTACTATATTACTAGTGCACGCTATTTGAGTCTTATTTTCATTCAGACGGTAACCAGAGTACTTACCAAAGTCCCTAGCCATGTCCGTAAGAGCTATTATTGCCGTTTCTGGATTTGGAGTTATTACAGACAAATATATGCCAACATTTTCGTCTTGTAGCCCCTACAAATTACTGGATTAATTGCCTCACAGTCTAAAATTCTATGAATCATGGGGTCTATATAAAGGGCAAAAAGTATTGGGGAGCAGGGGCACCCCTGTTGAGTCCCACGTGAAATACCTTTGCAGCGGATCTTTCTTGTGCAGCAGCGGGGGCTACGACATAGAGGAGAACCACGCTCCCTCATCACTCAGCGGTATATGCAGTCACTTCTCGCGTTTCCCGCTCCGCAGGAAACGCTCGCAGTTGGGGACCTGTCAGCTAAATCGTGACTGGAAACTATAGCGCCCATAAGCCATCTGGGCTCATCGACACCCCCCGCCACGCCCTCCACAGGTGCTTATAATCGGCAACATTATCCCGCATCTCGGGAAATACCTTTGCAGCGGATCTTTCTTGTGCAGCAGCGGGGGCTACGACATAGAGGAGAAGCACGCTCCCTCATCACTCAGCGGTACCTGCAGTCACTTCTCGGGTTTCCAGCTCCGCGGGAAACGCTCGCAGTTGGGGACTTTTGAGCTACATCGTGACTGGAAACTACAGCACCCATAACCATCTGGGCTCATCGACACCCTCTCGCCATGCCCTCCACAGGTGCTTATAATCGGCAACATTATCCCGCATTGCGGGGCTCGCGCGGGACGAGCCGGGCGTAGCCCGGGCAAAGGGCGGGCGGTCTGTGGCCGTCCGGGGCCGGGAGGGGCAGGGCAGGGATACCCCCCTTATTTCCATCCTGAGCTTGTGGAAGTAAGACTTTATCAGTAAACGTATTGTGTTACAGGCTATGTAAATTAGTGCGTGTAAAATATAATTGTTTTGTTTACTTTATTTAAATTTCTCTATTGCAGCCTCAGTTTTAGAAAAGGAGATCGCAATAACGGAACAATGCTTATCCTTAGAGCCATTATGTAACAAGCGGTCCTCTTTGGGGGCACTCCATCTAGCTATTACCCCACCAAGATCACAGATAATATCTGGTAACGATAAGAGTCAAACTAATACAGGCAGCACTTCGCCTTCTATTTCTCTGCTAGATGCCACTAGAGCCTCACATAGGGATTCTACTAGAGAGGATTTAAGTGTGGAGCCAACGTTGGAAATCATATCAGAAGAGAGTGATTTTTGCCCCTCACTTAAAATACTATCCAAAGATAGTCTTCAATCTATCCACAAGCTAAGGGGGTTGCATCCAAAAGGAAGCGTAGGGGGATTTAGCATAGGGGAAGAGAGGCAAAAACTCCAAAACTATATGTATCCCCACTTAAGGAAAAAACCCATCCCCCTAGGAAATTAGTGGTAAATGCTACGGCCCTACCGCCCCATCAGTCTGAAGTTGTACTTGAAATAATTGAGCTAATGCTCAAATCTTTAATTCTACCACAAGTAGAAAGGCTAAAAAGAATAGGGGAGAAGCTGAGGACTATAGAGAAAGATATAACGTTTAATACTACACTCATTAATAAACTGTTCACATCTCCTCAAGAACATCCCCAAGACTCAACCCAAAGTCAAGATAAGCCAAGTGCCAATTTTGGGTTAGAGAATGGAAAGGACCAGAATGAAGTGGGTCAGAAGTTAGTGTGCCCTCCCAATATAGCACCATCGTTGAATAACATTAATTGTGGCCCAAGTCAGAGAGAACAAGGCATGGTGGGTAAGGTAAACAAACCGCCCAATTGCGTTGGTGAAAGTAACAATGGTGGAATTAAAGGATCGGTAGTTCGTATTGACTTGCCACCCGAGGCAGCTCCTTATGCAGCTGTCCTATCAGGGGTTCCCGAATTATCTACAGGCAAAAAAGAGGGATATTATGAGTTGAAAAACAAAGTAATACACTGCCTAAGCAAAAATAGGCCGCTCCCTATAAATATAACTGGGGAAATTCTCCATGTAAGGAGAGTGGGATGGCTGGGACACAGGCCTAAAAATTTACCTGGAGATTTGATCATCGTAAATTTTAAGGATAGGCGCGTAACTTCTTTTCTCCAGGATTGGTGTGGTCAGAGAGGGGGGGAGGCATAGTTACGCGGGATTTGAGTTATTTTTATCCCAGATTGCATCCTATACCCTTGGAAAGATACCACCCCGGAGAATCATATTCAGCAGGGTCAGTTATGCCATTTTCAACATATTATCCAAGAGACCAGCAAGTAGTTAGATCAGCTGAACACTATTACATTGGTTTTAATATTCCAACATCAAATCATTTTGCTCTGTTATCAAGTTTAGAATCTGTTGATTGACCACTCAAGGAACTTACTAGTCTAGGCGTGAAACAATTGACACCTAAGAGTTTACCCAATAGTGACCAGAAGGCAGTGAGAGTGCCCAGCGAGGGTATGGAGGAAAACCAATATGATAAGCAAGTTCCCCCCTGAGAGAAGTCTAATGGCCAGATGTGGTCACAGTATTAATATACAGGATGTCAATCTCCTTAACACCATCGCCGCTGCACCAATTCCCCCCCGGTGCTGAACTTTTCAGATTTACATCGTTTCATGACGAGCTGGGCTCGTCATCAGTGTGCGAGGAGGCTACACCATGACGAGCCCAGCTCGTCATGAGTGTGGAAGGGGTTAATTCCCCCACTGTTAGAGAGGTTTTTAATGCTGATAAAAGTGGTACAATTAGTAATCTGTACACTGCGGCAGACTCACTGGGGAATAGCTCAATGAGGATCGATTCTGGTAATCCTATTACTCCTGTAAATAGTGGAGATGTATGCCGTGTAATGTTTTGGAATGTGGCAGGCCTTAGAGCCAAAATAACGGACCCAATTTGGATAAATACCATAAATGATTTTGATATCATATGTCTCCAGGAGACATGGATAACAGTGCCACTCCATCTTTCTGGTTATAAGTCGTTCTTTACATCAGCAGTGGATGTTGCACATGGCAGGGCCAAAGGGGGTTTGTCCATATTTTTATCGAACCAGCTCCATTACCAGAAAGCACAATTAGTTTCTACTAATACCTATTATCAGCTAGTAAGGATAAATATAAATAAGGTAGCGTCCGTTGGAATTGTTAATTTTTATCATAATATCCCATTTGCAGATATGGAACTGATGCTAAAAAAATTGGGAAATGAATTGAACAGAGAAATTGATACAAACTTTAGAGAAGTAAAGGTTATTTGGGGTGGTGACTTTAATTGTACAATTTGTAAAAAGGGCCGACAAGGAGTCTGTGGCATTATGCTTGACCATGATAATGATTTGACACACTTCGAGCATTCTATGTGTGGGGATTTGCTAAATGATATTGTTCTTTCTGGGGACTTTGGGTATGCAAACGAGATTTCCCAGAGCGTGTCTCCTTTTCTGCCAACATTTATTGGCAGGGGAGCGTCCTCCACAATAGACTTTATCTTAGTTTCTGGTAGATACGGACACATGATTAAAACTAGCCAGACTCTGATTAGTGCGCTAAGTGACCATTACCCATTAACTCTGGAGATTTTAAACCCACTTCGGTATTGGGCAATGGACAACTATGTAGGGAGAATGTTTCAGATGTAAGTATGGGGGAAAAAAATGGTTATTCCCTTAAATGGAATAAGGTGGTCCCTGAGGACTTTATGGCCAATTTAAAATCTAAATGCCTACCTAGTTTCCTGACTATTTTGGACAAGAACTCTAATAGTCAGGATATTGTCAAACAGTTTGACATCATTGCCTCTCAAATTAAGGAGAGTCTATGGGTGGAATCAAAACACGGTAAAGAAAAGATCAGAAGGTGGTTTGATTCTGATTGTACAAAGGCCCACACTACACTTAAACATGCTTTACACGCCGTTCCCCGTGACCCCATATTGGTTAGGGAATCGCGGAGACTTTATTATCAGGCATTGAAAAAAAGGAAAATGGCTATTAAAAGGGAGGCATGGGAGGTTCTATGTGAGGCCTCTCAAAGTAGGGATGTTTCGGCTTTCTGGAAAGCAGTGAATGACACGTTTTTTGATGATAACACACCAAAGCACGCATTAAAATTGCCATTTCCGAAGATGTGTGGGTAAATCACTATTCTAAATTGTATAGTACCATAGAAGGTGGGCAACAATCTCCACTACAACCCTTAAGGGAAGCTGGAGCCAAGGATTTAAAACTGGATGTCACCCTAGAGGAAGTAATGGCTAGCCTTAAAGCCACCAGGGGAGGCAAGGCCCCGGGCCCAGACGGAATACCACCTGATCTGTTCAAAAATAATGTTGAGCTTTGGGGGCCTTTCCTAGTGCAACTATTTAATGCTGCTTCTGAGACTGGCATAATTCCCTCGTGGTTTACATCTGCCATCGTGCCTATATTTAAAAAAGGAGATAGACAGAACCCTACATGCTACCGACCAATCTCCCTACTGGATTCGTCCGTAAAAATCCTTGGGAGAATTATTTTAGTCAGATTACAAAGCTGGGCGGAGGACAACTCTGTTATTAGGGACCTTCAGTACGGGTTTCAAAAAGGGGTAGGAACAGAGGACCAAGGGTTACATTTATTTATCTTACAACAAAAATATATCAGGGCTAAGCGGGAGCGCATTTATTTTGTCTTCGTTGACTTGACGTCAGCGTTTGACTGCGTCTCGCATAGCAACCTATGGTCCATCTTGGGAAATTTGGGGGTAGAAGAAAAAATAATCCATTATTTGAGAGCACTATATTCAGGTGCCACTGCTATAGTGCGCTATGGAAAAAATGGAGAATGTACCAGATAATTTGGCATAGGGCGCGGGGTACGCCAGGGATGCGTTCTCGCACCCTTCCTATTCTTAGTGTATATAAATGGCCTTGAGAAAGCCCTGTTGAAAGCATCCAATGATATGCCCTTGGTAGCCAAAAGACCCATCCCTGCGCTCCTTTACGCAGATGATGCGGTTATCACGGCTCGGACGCCTATGGCACTACAAGGTCTAATAACATCTTTTAACACTTTTATGTCAAATTTAGATCTAAACATTAACTGCACTAAAACATTTTCGATATATTTGTGGCTCAGGTCCTAACAAAAAGAAGGCTATGTATATTAACGATAGTCCTTTAGAGTGAACCCCCACCTTCTCATATTTAGGCATTTTGTTTCACGAAGCTGGTACATGGGCAAGTGCAATTAAAGCAAGGAAACTTTTGTTTGGTAAATCGATTATAGCCCTTAAACATTTTTCTAAAAAAATGGGGGGGAAACCAATAGTTGAACTTTTAAGAATTGTTCATGCTACTTATATTTCTATTGCTGTCCACGGTGCTGGTATATTTATTTATTTATTTATTTATTTATTTATTTAATTTGTATGGCGCGTTATAACCACAGGGGTCTCTAAGCGCTGTCTGTCCAGATTTACGTGAGAGATGTTACTTGATGAGATGTTACAATCACTTGAAAATCGGCTGCACACCTAAAAGCTGTTCCATGCTTGTTTGTACAACACAGTTTTTAGTTTTTTTCTGAAGGGAAGTAAATTACTTTCCTTCCTGAGATCTGAATCCAAATTATTCCACAAAGCTGGAAGCACGTTGGAGAACGCACGGCCCCCCACCGTGGTCAGTTTGAAGCGAGATTGGGACAAAAGAGTGGCGTCAGAAGAACGCAAGGTCCTGCCCGGTGTGTAGGGGGATATTCGGGATTTCAGATATTTAGGTGCTTTGCCGTACAAAGCCTTGTGGGCAATACACAGTCCCTTGAATACAATTCGCTGACGTATTGGGAGCCAATGTAGCTCCTGCATCAGGGGAGAGGCATGGGCAGTCCTAGGTTTTTTGAATATGAGCCTAGCTGCATCATTCATAACACCCTGAAGCTTGTCCAGCAGCCGCTGAGGCAAGCCTAGGTATAGGGAGTTCCCGTAGTCCAGCCTAGCCAAAATTGTGGCTGAGACCACGTGTCTCAGGGTAGGGAATGAAAGCAAAGCAGAAACCTTCCTTAGTTGTTTTAGGAGGCCTATACAGGTGCCCACAACCGTGGAAACCTGTTTATGGGGTTATGCCAACCAAAAATCAATCCAACTTGTAGAAAATATGTTCTTGAGGTACATCTTAGCTGTACCTGAGTGTCTAAAGTTATATTTGCCATATGGAACTTGGTCAACCCTTCATCGAAGACACAATTAAGGTCAAGCCTATATTATTGTGGCACAGGGCTTGGACCAATTATGACTGTGCACTGAACAACGCTATTATAAACGATGTGTTAACTTTAGATCAAGTGGGTGGGATACGATGGCTTGTTTATGTAAAAGATTTCCTTGTGAAACTGGGTTGTCAGAATTATTATGATGACCCACTTTTAATGTGTAACATCTCAAGAAAATCCCTGAAAGTATTATGCATACGTTACCTGGAAGATATCAGAGTAAGTGAGGAAATAAAGAAAAAGACTGTTGCAGCTCACCAACTGATATTGGCCCATGGTAAAATACAACCATACCTAACCCTCACCATGACTGAACAAGAGAGGTTTCTTTTAACTCGTTTTAGGTTAAATATCTTTTTTAGAGTCATAGGTTTCCCCGTTAAGAACTCCTGGTCACTTGATTTAATTAAATGCCCGTGTGATGATTTATCCGAACAATCGGATATTTATGTCCTATTCTTTTGTAGGTTTTATACATTACCTCAAAAAAGACTGATTGTCCCCATCCTGAAAGAGATGGAAGCTAATCGCTGCCGCCCAACTTTTTTAATATTGCAGAAATTAGATGTTATTTTAGATTTATTAACTTTTTTTTTGTGGATCTGTCTCCTCTCTGTAATGTATTTTTATATTTGACTGATTACATTTTATATTTACTTTTATGGTTATCTGTTTTTAACCAAATAAAGTTCAATTGAATTGAATTGAGTCCCACGGGATATTACAATCTGTTCCGAGCTACCCCCCATCAGCTGGATCCGGGCCCTGGGTTCGCAATACATAGCTTTGATGGCCCTGATTATCTAAGGACCAAAACCCCTTTGCACCAATATCCTCCAGAAAAACCGCCAAGTAACGCTATTGAATGCCTTCTCTGCATCAAGTAGGATCATCGCCATCTGATCCCCCTCAGCAGCATGCACATCGAATAAAGTAATTACCCGTCTAACGTGGTCCGTTGTTCCCCAACCCGGGATAAACCCATGCTGCCAAGGGGACACCAGACCAGCGATGATCCCCCCCAGCCTTTTAGCCAGAACCTTGGCATAGATCTTTGTATCAGAGTTTATGAGGGATATTGGTCGGTAGGCTCCGGGTTCATCCTTAATTTTACCCTTTTTATGAAAGACCACAATGTTTGTTTCTTTCCATGAATTAGGAGTATTCATAGTATAGATTATCCCATTAAATAAATCCACTAGTAAGGGTAATATAATATCTTGTAGAGACTTATATACTTCCAGCGGAATGCCGTCTGGTCCTACGGCTTTCCCTGTTGCTAGGTCCCTTATAGCCTCCATTACTTCCTCCCTTGATATTTCTTCCTCCAACCCAAGTCTGTCCTGTTCGGTCAGTTTCGGCCCCAAATCGTCCAATGCTGTGTTAGAGAAATCTGACCTAGCCTCCTCTTTATACAGAGCCTGATAGTAGTTTTTAAAGATTTCTTGGATCTCTTCTGGCTCGGACTAATTCTGGGTTCCCTCACGAATATTTTTGATGACATTTTGACTACTCTTCAGTTTAATTCTGAGAGCCAATAATTTACCCGCCTGCTCCCCGGTTTCGTACCGTGAACCCCTATCTATTTGGTATTGATCGGCCGCTCTTTGGGCTAGCAACCGATTTATTTCGGCTTTAATAACCAAAACTTTCTGTTGAGTTTCTATGACCTCCTTACCTGGACTTTCCAGCACCTTGAACTTTAGCCCTGAGCCCTAGAGGAAGAAAAGGAGGGGCAGTGGACGCCAGAAAAGACCAGCAGAGGTCCCGTGGCGTGGGAGAAAGCACTTGTCACTTTTCCGTACCTGGACTTTCCAGCACCTTGCACTTTAGCCCTGAGCCCTAGAGGAAGAAGAGGAGGGGCAGTGGAACCCTAGAGGAAGGAGAGGAGAGGCAAAACGGTGCGGGACGTGCCCGGGCGCGGCCTGTGGGAAGGTTGGGCCAAGACGAGCCCGTCTTAGCCCGTCGTTGCCCAGAATAGACTGGGCTGGGCCACCGGTCTGAAAAGTGCCATCCGGGGATGAAGAAGGCGTATCAAGGTGAGTCGTTGTGAAAAGATACTTTCTTGGCCTGGTAACAGTCTACGTGGGGGCTCTTGAAGAGACATTACGGGACCCAACCTGATCTTTCCACAACACTCCAATATTCACACTGGAGGATTGATATAGATTTAATCACGCAAGCGGAATAAGATTGGACTGGTACTAAAGAGTGGACTTATACGTTGTGGTGCGGATTTTAGTAGTTGTGCTTCCTCTTTGCTCCTATTGAGTTGTATGATAATAGAGCTTAGCGCACATAAGTTTACTTGATTATTTTTAAATTTGGATGATGGGCAAGAGAAAGGTGGAACCTGCTTCTAAACTAATAGGTGGGAGCAGCAATCACTGTTGAATTATTTGACAGGAGCTATGGGGGGCTATTGAACAGCAAATAAACTATGTGGAGGAGACCCTAAGACAGGGAAAATATGGGGGATGGCTGTGAAAAGCCCTTTGGTGCAAGTACATGATTGCTCTTTGCAAGTTGGCCCACAGTACACAGCGATAGAAAACCAGCCCTTGAACCAGTGTATTCAAAATACATCTGGTAACATTTATGGAAGCGATTCGGACTGTGAACCGCAACCACCACCTAAATGATCTAGGAACCCAGACATTTTAGGAAGGGTGCTAAGCACAATTCCATCCACTGCTTCAACCACAAGCCCATTCACACATAATAAAGTAAACAGGATGAAGCGGAAGAAGGCGGGTAAACTGAGAAAACCTGAGGCTGGTAGGAAACCCCCATCCTCTAGTAATGTATTAATTGATGGACAGATGGCGGAGCTTAGTAAGATCACTATGAAAATTGATAATTTGCACAAAATTTAAATTGACTCCATATCTAGACTAACTGATAGAGTGGAGGCCATAGAGGTAATTAAAAAAAATAAAAAGGAACTCTCTCACCCTGCAACAACTGACACTGTAACTTGTTGTAAAGAAGACCTTATTTCTCTGGCCTCTATGCATCCTAGTAATGTTGGTAGCACTGATGGGATGGAACCTAACACTAGAAACCGAGATTCCCAAGCCAAGTGTATGATCCCATCTACTTCAAAAGTGCCATCAATAACATAGATGGACGATCCCTATAAAAGGGTTACTGCCTTAAATAACAACAAAAGGTCTAAACAGTCAGATATAAATTTCCGAGGAAAATTGTCAAATACTTTTACTAATCTTGATCTAACTCCCACTGTTACACCTTTTACAATCATCCTGGCCAATGTTCCGGTGTTAGAAACAAAGAATAAAGAAACTTGGGAGGCTTTGAGGAATAAATCGCTTTTTTGGCTAGGCTTTGGGCCGGGGCTTACCGAAGCCTTATTTGCTAAATTCAAAATGGCAACACCAGTCCCCTGGGTTGGACGGGATAATAAAGGGCTAGCAGGCGACTGCATAGTTTTAACATTTAGTGATCCGCACCTAATACAGGCTATTTTATAAAGAGTTGGGAACACAAATATATCACTTGTGGGTATCAATGTTCTGACTTTGTTTTTTTTTATCAACCACACGTGGTCCTCCAAAATAGAAACCAGATTTTGGTCCCCCAAGCTGGTTCCACCTATTCTTATACCATACAGGTTGGTAAAAGTTTTGAAATCCTCCCTACAATTGAGGACATTGATTGACCAAGAGATCATGAGCTACCATGTGCACAAACGGGGAAGGGTTTAGTGCCAACCTTAACCGGTGCATCTGGTATCTCTAATAATAATTTAACACATTCAATCATTGGATTAGGGCCCTATGTAACAAATGGGCCTTTTCCATCAACTCCCGAGGGAATGAGTCAGTCTATAAATGAGATTAACACTATGGGGCTGATTCCGGTTGGAAAAAGAACTGATCAACACGGATCGGGAACGGAGTCCTATCGACACGTACAGGGACCATATCACCCGTGTAGAATGATGCAACGCCCGTGATGTACAACCGAGCCATACAAAATACACGCTGTACGACCGAGCCGTACGGAAACCAGTGATTCTCCTGGAAAAAGGACACGAGTCGCACCGACCGACACAAACCAGGAATGACTCCGACCAACACGTACCCTCGACGTCCGACCCGCACAGTACGATGCAATGCGTGTGAAACCAGGCCGACTCGCATAGCCCAAGCCGCATGACCGACACGCACAGAAAACCGGACCTGAAGCAATAGAGATCTCCGCGACCGACGCGCATGAAACACAGAAGAAAGTCAGCGTGAAAGACTCGGAGAAGCCCGCATGAGCCAACATCAGCGTCCGACTCGGTCAGAAGAATATCTCCTACATGCCTAAAAAACACAAAGGAAAAAACACAAAAAAAGGACCAAACAAGCAATGACAAAGTCAATAAATACAAAAAAAACCTTGTAAGAAAGACACACCCACAACTACACCTACATAAAGGCCAAGCATCACTTCCATGATCCTTTGCAAATTCAACAGACCAGCCAGCACAGAATACCTTCAGACAGCAACCACAGACACACCCACAACTCACCCATCACACAACCTTCACATTAGCATCTCTCCAAAAGCAATCTCACATATACCTAGCAAAACTGACAAACACCCACCCTCACTTGCACCCTCACACACACATCACTCCCCACCACCACCCATCACCATGCCCCTTAAGAAGAATCCAAAGTTCACATATACTGAGTTAGAAGTCCTGGTAGATGAAATCCTCAGAGTGGAGCCACATTTGTTTGGTACATTGGTACAAAGGACCCCCATGTCACAGAAAACAAAGATGTGGGCAAGGATTGTGGACAAGGTGAACGCACAAGCACCAATGTTGCGCACAAAGGACGATACCCAGAACAGGTGGTATGATGTGCGCAGGAGGGTCAAGAAGCTCCTCGAGAAGGAACACGCCTTGAGTCAGCGCACTGGCAGTGGCCCTCCTGCCAAGCCAGTACACTTCAGGTCCTGGGAGGAGAAGGCGCAGGACATCCTACCACCAGAGAGTGTCCATAGCCTAGCAGACATACCAGAGCCTGGTGAGTACACAACCAACTCAATATTGTGTCGCAATACACACAAATCACCGTTAACGGGACAGTGAAACCATGCATCGATTGCAAAAGGCACAGTAAACAAAAGATAATCAGCCCAAGATGTGTATGCTAGTCAGACAAACACAATGCCTGCCACCTCATGACATGTACAAACCTACCAACAAACAGAGCAAGGCAGTGGCAGAGATCTAAATAAACACTGTCAGACATTGTTGCCACCACAAACACTACCTCACAGTGAAGCTGATTGACAGGAAGGAATAGTGGGTATGCTGGTGAAGTGAGTGTATCCCAAAGCATGATGGGGTTGTTGTCACAGATAATGCTCCCCCTCCCAATTGGACCATAAAGACCTCTCTGAACCATGCTCACATCACAGGGAGTGGTAAATAACTGACAAGATGGCTGACACTGGGTTCTGCTGTGTGGAGCACAAGGCCCTGGTCGGGATTGTGACCAAATCAGAAGCAGGACACCACTGCCTGACATCCTAAAAGCCAACTTGCACGCCCTGCAACGGAAGCATGTTTAATGGTCGAATGTCTGGCCGGGTGGGAAGGAGGACTGACTGCTCTGACCATACTTACCAGCATGTTTTGTCACAAACACCCCTCAACACAAACTACACACAACTCACCGGGGATTATTCATTGCCTCACACCCGATTGAAATATCACCCAACGATCCATCACACTGTGTTCTGCTGTGGGGAGCACAAGGCCCTGCTGGGAACTGTGCACCAACAGAAACCAGGACTGCACTGTCAGCCATCTTGTCGGCACAGGCACATCCCCACACAGGAAAGCAGAGTCAAAAGGAGGGAAGTGAGGGCATACTGGGAAGGGGGTGTAGCCAAGAGCATGGTGGGAGTTGCTGTCACTGACAATACCCACCCACCCACATGGCCTAGCAAGTTGAAACTGAACCATGCTCACCTCACAGGGAGTAGAAATGGACTGACAAGATGTCTGACACTGGGCTCTGTTGTGGGGAGCACAAGGCTCTGCTGGGAGCTGGGCACCAACAAACACCAGGACTGCACTGTCAGCCATCTTGTCAGCACAGGCACACCCCCTACAGGGAAGCAGAGTCAAAAGGAGGAAAGTGAGGGCATGCTGGGAAGGGGGGTGTAGCCAAGAGCATGGTGGGAGTTGCAGTCACTGACAATACCCACCCACCCACATGACCCAGCAAGTTCACACTTAACCATGCTCACCTCACAGGGAGTGGATATGGACTGACAAGATGTCTGACACTGGGCTCTGTTGTGGGGAGCACAAGGCCCTTCTGGGAACGGGGCACCAACAAACACCAGGACTGCACTGTCAGCCATCTTGTCAGCACAGGCACACCCCCTCACAGGGAAGCAGAGTCAAATGTGAACAGGGATGACACTCCTGTGTCACCAACCTGATGACCCTTGAGTACCAATGGCCATGTACAGTTAAAACCATAAATGAACTGGCCATGCACACACTTCAACATGCACATTGAAATGCTTCATGTTGGTGGACAATGCGCAACAACAATATCAATCTCTGTCCGTGACGACTTAGGACAATGCAGTGTACAGGCACGCATCCTGACGTACAGTTGCAAATTTCATGTATATGAACCATTGATACAAAAATCAAGGAGGGGGAATGGATCACTCGTCCTGTGTAACCAGGGTCTTTACGTATTTTGTCGCCTCAATTAAAACCCTCAAATACGTACACAGGCATGGGGCGGTATATCTTGGTTCTCCGCATCAGTGTACTGTAGCAGCATTATCATTGGGTCTTCATTGTTGGAAATATGCTGTGCCTCCACCTTGAGGTAGACCGGCTGGTTTCCCAGTAGTGTCCCAGGCATTACATCTCTATGACAGGAAGATACCCATGGTTCCTGTATTGCCACATGGACACTGGCATGACATGGCGTATCATGTACACCCCACGAAAAACCATGAGTCCAACAGGTAGTGGCCCCTGTCGTCTCTGCAGGCCATACATGGACGTCTCTGAGACACACACACCATCAATGTTGATGCACGAACCACATGGATGTAGAGACTGACTCCCATTGGGCACATGGAATCAAAGACATCTGAGACACAACATGCACACAGACTGTGGGTGTACATCAGAATTGTGGCTATGAGTCTCGCTGTGACATACATACCATCCCACCCTGGACTCAGGGTGTATGTGACAAGTCATACACATATCCCACCTGCAACTGTGTCCATGACTCATGCCCATAACTGAACAGTTGCACATTCCATTGGTGATGTGCAGAACACACAAAGAATTCTGTCCCCATGAACCCGTGCCCAGCCTGGGAGTGGCTGCACCAAAGTGCCACACAAGAAACCAAATGTTGCCCCCCATGCACACACAGGTAATGCAGCCTTACATGCCATGTGATAAAGTGTGGCACATGTTGTGGTGTTGTAGGTGTGCACCTGAGTCCCTGGCAAGTAATTGTGTGTGGAATCCGTCAGCAAGTCACACCATAGTGAACCGACGCTGGTGACTTTAACAGAGAGCGTTGTGCAGTTCTGGACCGAGCGGTGCACACGGCTTGGCCAATGACTGCAATGTGAATCGACGCAGGCGACTTCTACAGAGACGCGTTGTGCAATTCTGGACCGAGCTGTGAGCATGGCTTGGCTATTGACTGTAATGTGAACTGACGCGGGTGACTCAAATGCATACGCGTCGTACAGGCATGGACCGAGACGTGCGCACACATAGCCCATTGAATCGTATGGAGACGGGTGCATGTGGATTTTCAAAATACGCGTTGTGCAGTTAGTTGACCGAGCCATGATCACTCTTGTCTATGCACTGTCATGGAGACGGACGCAAATTCAAAACTTGTACGAGTTTTGCGCTGAAAATTCAGTTGGCTGCCTACAACAATATTCCAATACTAGGGTGTCATGTAGGTGAAAATTTGAAGGATGCTGAAGACGTGTACGAGTCTTACAATTCCATGGATTGGTGTTGGACCTATCACTAAGGAGACATGGCACAGATTATGCCTCTGCAGGACTGATATAAGGCTGACTGCCCCCTAGAGAGCTCACTTGCCTGCACTACATGCTACAGGACCACATCTCTGCTACCACTGCTGCTGTCTCTGCATCCTCTGGCTACTGCAATGGCACGTACTCTGGAGAGGGACCCCAGCCTTCACAGAGGAGGAGAACCAGGCCCTGCTGGACTGGGTCCTTCCACAGTACTGCAAGGTGTATGGGAAACCAGGGGAGCAGGTTAGTGTGCAGGCCACTGCCTTCCTAATTTTGTGAGTTGTTGGACTAGCAGTAATAGAAGTGTGTACAGCAGTGGCAAGCATATGCGCTGAGTACTTTCAGCGCCCAAAGCGTATAGGTACATGTGATGAACAGGTGTCCTAATTCAAAAGTGCATTAGTGCAAGCTTTTACTTCCCAGGCAATGTTACCATGTCAGACCTGCAGGACAATTGTCCATTTCCATGGGTGCACTACCTGTGTACCTCTTTTACCTTTGTGATGAGTACATGTATTGTCAACTGTGTGCAGCACAAATATGTGGCATGTGTGGTAATGTCCTTTTCACTTTGTCATCCTCACAGTTCCATGTCCACCAGAAGCAGGAGATCTGGCTGACCATCACCCAGGCAGTAAGATCAGTGGGGGTCTACAAGCGCCGGATCCGCAACTGCCAGAAGAGGTGTTAGGACCTTCGGGCTGGACCCGGAGAATCGCAAGGGTCCAGCTGAAGCTGTTGCCTCCTCACAGGAGGGGCGGACACCAGGCCCTGACCACCCCACATGCTCCAGATTCTGGCAGTGGTTTTCCCGGGCCTGGATGGGCAACTGAAGGCCAGACAGCAGCAAGGAGGGGATAAGTCCATGCCCAATCTATGAACTATGTCTGACATGCTATTTGCAGTCTTTTGGCCTGGTCATACTTCCACATTAGGTTGGTCTTGTAGGCCTGGACTCATGTCCCTCAATTGTGTAATGCACCCTCCTCATCTGATCCACAGGTGTTGCCCCTACAGTATGTGGCTTTTTCCACTTGGGCACTGTATCCCTGCAGTCAGCTATGCTTAAGGTCTGGACAGCATATGTTACTGGGACTCTGATGTGTGCTTCGAAGGTGGGTCCATTGTTTGCACAATGCCTGATCTCTGACATGTGATCTGTGTGTGCCTTTGATATGTGTTCCAATTGCTGGTCTGACTCGCCACGTGTCTGGGGTATGAAAAACACACCCATGCAGCAGGTGAGTCCATTTAGTGGCCTCAGGAGTATGTATATCAAGTACGTCACAGTTGCTCAGACACCTGCCTACTGTCCAGGCCTATACACTGTTTCAGGTTGACCTGGGCAGTCATGCCCACTCCAGGGCATTGAGAGACTCTGTGCTCACACCCCAGTGTATCGACCTACTGATTGTGCTTAGTGAAATGTGCCCTCAGGTGTCTGACTCTATGTCATTGTGGTGTGGCTTCCTTTTTGGGACAACTGGTGTGTCCATAAGTTTTAGGGTCAGCAGGACATCTGAGATGTGACTATAGGAGACAATACCTGTGTGACATATGGGTGTGTGCTCACTGTGCACAATGCTGTATGCAACTGTGAATTTCAGGCAGCTGTGTTTCCTTTGCAGCAGATTGGGGGGTGCTCATGTTCATGGAGTTGTGCTTGCAGTCACTCATATGATTTTTGTGATATGGGGTCATCATAGTCCAGAATATATTTTTTGCAGGGGACGGACAAGTGCACTTGTCAGCTGCAGAGTTTGCTTGGCACATGACCTATGATTGTGACATGGTGCAGACTGTCGTTGTCCGGATGCCCTGCCCCTGTGACATGGGACAGTGATGACTGACTTGCCATGCATGGCTGTGCCATGGCATTGAACTTGCTAGGGGGATCAAATGTGTTACATGCACCTCATTGTGGCATTGACTATCAGGACATAAGGACATCATTGTGTGTGTTTCTGCTATGCATGAAAAGCAAGTGAACTGAGACTCTGGCCATCCTTTCATCCTGACACCTGTACTGAGTGAGTGGCATTAGATGTGATGTATGTGCATAGTAACAAACTTCTACATGTTCACTTGCATGTCCAACAACTGTATAGTTGGTGCATGTGTGCACATTGGGGAAATTAGCAGCCAACATGCAACAGACATGTGGGTGCAAGTCCAGGAGGGTTATGGGTGCCATGGTTGATGGTCAGACTGGCAATTGACTTATTTTATTTTATTTGATTTGATTTTTAGATTTATACAGCGCAGCGAATGCCCGGAGGCGTCTTGGCGCTAAGGACTCAGAGACCATGTGCGGCTAGAATGCGGCAGCCCTAGAGGTCAGATTGAAATAACCATGTTTTAACTGCCTTCCTGAATGCTTTCAGATCAGGGCTGTCTTTGATTGTTAGTGGAAGAAGGTTCCAGGTTTTGGCGGATCTCAAGAAGAAGCTCCTACCTCCCCAACGTGCTTGTTTGAACCTAGGGATTTGCAACAGTTTTTGTTGTGCGGATCTAAGGTTCCTAGACGGCATGTAGTAATTTATGCGTGATGTTAGGAACGAGGGTCCCTTTCTCTGGAGTGCTTTGAACGTGATGCACAGAGATTTAAAAATTATTCTTTTCTTAACCAGTAGCCAGTGCAGTGGTCCAAGCTGCTGGGAGACTGACTCATGTTTAGGGATATCAAGAATCAATCTTGCTGCTGCATTCTGCAGACGTTGTAACTTTTTCAAGAGTTGAGTTTGGATCCCCAGATACAGTGCATTGCCGTAATCTAACCTGGAGATGGCAAGGGCTGTCACCACTGTTTTTAAGGCCTCAGGGGGAATGAAGGCACAAATCTTCCTAATCATTTT
The DNA here is from genome assembly GCF_964263255.1 of Lissotriton vulgaris. Classification (NCBI taxonomy): domain Eukaryota; kingdom Metazoa; phylum Chordata; class Amphibia; order Caudata; family Salamandridae; genus Lissotriton; species Lissotriton vulgaris. Next base: position 537,373,209 of record NC_141693.1, on the reverse strand, counting down.
CAGGATTGCCCAGAAAGTGGAGATAAGGCAGTTGATTTGGCAATCAAAGGTCAGCCTACAGTCAAAGGTAATCCCAAGATTTTTTGCCTTTGAGACAGTTGTAGGACATTCACCCAGCTCAGGAGGCCACCATTTCAAAGACCATGCCAGGGGATTGGCACCTAGCAGTAGTACTTCAGTCTTGCTGCCATTAAGTTTGAGACAGTTAGATTGCATCCAAGAGTTGACATGGAGCATGCAGTTATTAAAGCGGTCAGCAATCTCCTCCTCATTATTGGTTAATGAGACGACTACCAGCGTGTCATCTGCGTAAGATACTACAGAGAACCCAAACTGTCTAATTTGAGCAGCCAAAGGGGTCACATAAATATTAAACAGCGTAGAGCTCAGCGACGAACCCTGCGGGACTCCGCAGTATTGATTGAACGTTTGAGAGCTGGATTCACTTAGTTCGACTCGAAAAGATCTCTTAGTCAGATAGGATGTTAGTAGAGTTGTGGCAGATTCTTGAATGCCCAAACTAGACAGCCTGGTGATTAGGATTTTATGATTGACGGTGTCGAAGGCCGCTGACAGATCTAATAATATTAATGTGGCCTTCCCGCCTTCATCCAGTGTCTTCCTAAGTTCCTCGCTTGCAGTGATTAAGGCGGTTTTGGTTCCATGGCCCTCTCTAAATCTGAATTGTGAGTGATCGAGCAGATTGTTGGTGGAGATAAAAGCAGAAAGTTGGATGTTGAGCAATTTCTCCAAGACCTTTGAGCAGAACAAGATTCTGGAGATTGGCCGATAATTGTTGGGGTCCGCTGGGTCTAGGTGGGGTTTTTTCAGCAAGGGAAGTACAGATGCTGTCTTCCATGCTTCAGGAAACTTCCTGTGAACTATAATCTCGGAGAAAAGTTCGCTTAGTTGTTCACTGAGGATATCTGGAAAAAGATGACATTTTTTGGAGGGGCATGGGTCCGAGGGTGCCCCAGATTTGTACCTATTATGGTTTCAGTGAAATGAGGGGAAAAGGAGAAACCAGGTAAGCTTGGAACAGGGTCACTTGTCCAAGGTGGTGGTTCATTAGGGAGCTTGGAGGAGGTTCTGTAAGCCAGCTCTACCTTATCGGCGAATGCCTGGCCCAACACATTGCAGAAGTCTGGGTTATTATCCGATTTAGTTTTGGTTGGCAATTTTGCAAATTTTCTGACAGTGGCAAAAGGCTCTTTACTTGAGTTTTTAGAAGCCAGCATTTTGGCAGTGTAGTAATTACTTTTTTCTTCAATGATTAGTTTTTTATAGGTGGCTAGTGTCTGTGCATACTCCTTTTTTATATCTTTATTACAATTTTGTCTCCATTGTTTTTCAGTTCTCCCACATAGCTGTTTTTGTTTCCTTAATTTATTTGAGAACCATGGTTCGGAAGGTTTGTTTCTTCTTGAAGAAGTGTTTTTTAAAGGTGCTATAGTGTTGGTAGCTTTATTGATCCAGGAGATTATGTTCTGTACTGCCAGATTGGTTTTGACCTGTAGGTCAGGCTTATTTGTCAGAAGTGTGGTTTGGAAAATGTTAGCGTTGATTTTTGACCAATCTCGGTAGTTATAAGTTGCCGGCAAGTTGGTCCCGGCCTTGCATTGAGATGAGGCTTTGATGGCGAAAATAATGGCCCTGTGGTCTGACCACGATACTGATAGGACCTCTAGTATTTTGATATTAGGGTTGGAGGTGAATAGGCCGTCTAGAGTGCGTCTGCTACATGAGTGCTCTCTTTAACCATCCCCAGGCCTGACATGGTATCAAAAAGTTCAGAGTGTTTTCTAAGTGGCGATTAAAATTGCCAAGTATGGTGTAATCTGCGTAGTTGATGCTAGATTCCAGACAGTGTGAGCACTTTGAGCCAAGTTCAGCTGGCGATGCCAGGGCTTGCCCTGTGATGTGCTGTACTCACTGTGTTGTGTGTCGTCAGTTGAGGTGAGTAATGTGGGTAAGTCGATCCAGATACATCCACAGCCACAGGAGGGGACAGCATCGCGGACCAGGAAGAACCGCAGAGCCAGACTGGGCCGGCAACTGAGGAGTTGGAGGGACCCAGTGGCACGGAGGGCAGGGGGAGCCATACCGAGAAGTTTTCCCAGCACCATCCACCTCAGCTGAGGACCACAGCAACATCGGAGGATGACTCCCTTGTGGCGGCGGGTGTCAGCAGCCACCAAACCCCAGCTAGTGAGGGTGTTCCCGCCACTACCATCACACTCTCATCGGCTCCCATCCCAGAGGTCTGTGGTGGCTCCCGTGTTCGGGAGCATGTCTCCTTCATGCCAGGCACCACAACCCCTGCCCTTCTGTCCCCTGCTGCCCTGAGTGTTGAGTCTGTGGATTTGCTTCAACAAATCCATATAGGGCAGACATCAAAGCTGAGTGTCCTCCATGCACATACCAGTCTGTCAACACAACTGGTGTCGTTCATGGAGGGCATGTCATCGGGCATGTCTGCCCTACAGAGGACCAATCAGTCCATGGCCCCCTTCTTGATGGCAGCAGTGTCCCTCCTCCAACAGTCCCTCACCCCTCCTGCCTCTGCCACATCCACAATTCCTAGCACCCTACCTGTCCCAAGCACACACACACCAGCACAGACACTCAAACACACAGACACGAGCAGCACAAAAACACCCAAACCAATTTACAAACGTATCCGCAAGCAACCTCAGGGGACTGATACCACACACACAGGGGATGGTTTGCAAACACACACACACAAGCATCCACAACCACTCTGCAGTCCTCCGATCCCTCTCCCTCCAAGAGCCATTCCCTTGCCTCACCTGCAACCCCATCTCCCAAAAAGCTCTTCTTCTGTGACCTTGGCCTCTTCCCCACCGATGCAGCAGATCCATGGTAGAGGGGGAAGAGGAACTGCCCACACACAGAGGGGAGTGCCCCTCAGACCCGTACACCCTCCCCCAGGCGCAGGAAGACTGAGGCCCCCACCCACAAGTCCCCCCGTACCCGGAAGAGCAAGACCCCCACCCCCGACCTCCATCCCCCAGGCCACCACTCCACAGGTTCCCCCGCCACACCCTGCCCCAACTCCCCCCACCCACAGATACATCATCCCCAAAATGCTCAGGCCCTCCGCCCCTACCACTTGCTCTTCCACCACCACCACCACCCCCGGTCAGCCTGTTTGTGCCACTGGTGTGGGGACCGTGGCCCCCCTCTGTCCTGCCGACCTCACCTGAACCCCATTCGGTTCCTTTGGAGTTAGGCACTGCAGTGGAGTCCAGGACCACCCAGTCTGACTTGGGCACTGCAGTGGGGACCCTGTCCACTACATCTGACCTGCCCACTGCAGTTGGTCCGGCACCCACCCCATCAGACTTGTGCCCCACAGTTGTAACGGCACACACCATGTCAGACAGCTCCACTGCAGTTGCCAGTGACTCTCCTGCACCCACCACCCCTTCACTGCCTCCTTCTACTGAGCCCTGGTCCTGTCCCTGCGGTACCTGGCCTGTCCCCATGTATGCCCCTCATAGTGAATGTCCCCTGTCCTTAGAAGTGCAGGCATGCAATGGGTGACAGGTGTGACTCACACCCTATTTGGACTTTGGATATGGATTGGACATTGTCCTTTGTTTTTTATGGACTTTCACTTTGAGTTTCCAACTTGCTTCTCAGTGGAGAAGTGTGGCTCACTGGTTAGAGCAGGCAGACCCTGAAGCAGAGGTCAGACCAGGGACCAGGGTTCAATTCCCGACGCGGCAGGGTCTTGAGCTCAAATGTCCATGGACTCGATAATTCTCGCTTCGGTGCCTGACCTAATCATGGGTTCACACTCTGCAACTCTGGGCATTAAGCTTGCTTAATCTCCACAACGGCTCCCCGCGGCGGGAGGCCTGGCTTTCACCTTGGGGATGCCCTGTAGGGGCTATCTCACAGGGAAAAGCCAGGACGGGTTCCCAAGGCAAGGCGGAGATACCCCTTCGGGGGTCGATTCTGGCGCTATATAAGAACATAATATTAATAATAATAAAGCATTTTTTGTCATCCTTGTGAAATTTGATTTGGTTGTACATTATGTTGATGATGTTTACCATGATCTTGCTGTTATGATGCAGGATTTTCAATGTTGAATACTGAGGTGTTGATGTGATGTACTCCATGTGGTCCATGAGATATGTATCCTGCTCTGGTCGGTATCCATGTCATCCTTTGCAGCTAACTGGGTGAGTCATGATTAACTAATTTTGCACAGGGATGTTAACATTTCATTAGCACGGTCACATCTGTGGCTTGCACCCATGCACATATGATGTGCTTCCCATTGTCCAATTTGTCTATTTCCCTGACTGTGGGCCCATCTCCACTGGACATGCAGGTGTGGGCATCATTGGTGTAGGAGTCAACTGTGCCCTCTGTGCAACTTTCTAGACATATGTATTGAGTAAGTGCAGATGACTTAAGGGACACTACCGTACTCAGGCTGATGTGACCAGTGCCTACATTGGGTGGTAAATGATGGTTGACTGAACAAGTGTTGTGCTGACATGACTGTGACCTGCTGGAACTGTGTTTGGCACAGCTGTGCTTCCACAGGAGATGGGCCCCCTCAAGTTAATGTGTTGTTCTGTGACATTGCCTGGGCCCATGGTGTGTTGTGTGGGCATGTCTGTGTGTGTTCCCATCCCTTTGTCTGCACAGGCTGTGTTCCCTTGATATATTTGTTTTGGCGATGCTTGCTGAGTTGTCCTGTGTTCCCTGTTCGCAGGGCCGGTCGCTCCACTCACCGCACGGCTCCCCGTGTGTGTCCTGGTCCTGGTCCTCACCGCTGCTGCTGTGAGTTCGCCACTGCTCCTGCTGCCCTGAGTATTTTGTGCATTTCTCTGTTCTATGCCCTTTTAATTCTGCTTGTGCCACTGTTTTGATTACTGTATTTTTTGCCTGTGCCACTGCTTATTCGAGGCTTGCCCCCTCGCCGCTCTCCCCGTGATTGTTTCCCGCTCTGTGTCCCCCCGCTCCCCGCCGCTGCTCCCCTGTGGCCCCGCCCCCTTTTTCTCTTCTGTACCCAATCCCGCTCCCCATTGCCCCCCCCCCGCTTCCGCCTCCCAGCTGCTCCTCCCTCCCACTTGGCCATTTATGGCGGAGACCGTGCGAACGCGCAGCGGGCGCGCCGATGGCCCGCTAAAAGCGCACCAAAGGCAAGCCCGTCTATGCCCATCCATGCCTGGACCGCGCCCAATGCCAGAACCCCTGGAGCTCGCCGGCCCCAGACCAACCGACTGAGTTACGACACTGCCGCCCTCAATGCACTCAACACCGGACTAACACCCGCCTGCTATCAAGCCACCCCCAAGCACACCCACGGACCCTTCACCTGCCAAGCCTGAAAATTCACCTGCCTTCAAACCCGCACCACGCCCGCCAAACCAAGCAGCAATAACAACCACCTCAAGTGCATCCTCCTCAACACCCGCTCCGTAAACAAGCACACCTTCGACCCATGGGACCTTCTCGACACAACAGCACCTGACGTCGCCTTCCTCACGGAAACCTGGATGAACGCCTCCTCAGCCCCCGACATCGCCATAGCCATCCCGGATGGCTACAAAATCACCCGGAGGGACCGCATCAACAAAACAGGAGCAGGGATCGCCATCATCTACAGGAACACCATCAGCGTCACAACCAACACCGAAGACTCCATCCCAACCGCCGAACACCTACATTTCCAGATCCACACCGACCCCCAGACCACCCTCATAGGAACGCTCATCTACAGACCCGCGGGCCCACACGCACAATTCAGCGAAACCATCGCCGACCTCATCAGCCCGCACGCCCTAGCCTCACCAGAATACATCCTCCTAGGAGACCTGAACTTTCACCTGGATAACAACAACGACAACGCCACGCCCCCCTGCTCGACAACCTTGCCTGCCTCGGACTCAAGCAACTAGTGGACTCCCCCACGCACCTCGCCAGCCACACCCTCGACGCCATCTTCTCAGCCAGCAACCACATCGCCTTCAACCACACCACAGGACTACACTGGACCGACCACAGCTGCGTACACTTCACCTTCAAGAGGACCTCATCCCACCACCACATGCCCCGGATCCCCCACAGATGCTGGAACAAAATCACCACGGACCAGCTCACCACATCACTGAGCCGGAACCCACCTGCCGATACCAACATACCCGACACCAACATCGCAACACTCAACCTCGCACAATGAATCACCAACAGCGCCGACGACCTCGCCCCACTAAAGAACACCCACAGCAAGACCACCACCAGGAAACCCTCATGGTTCACAGATGCCCTCAAAGCCGCAAAGAAATCCTGCCGAACCCTCAAAAAAAGCTGGCGCCAAGAACGGACAACGGAAAACAGGACAGCCCTCAAAATCGCCACCCGCGAATACCATCAACAGTTCCGGAACACCAAGAGGACATCGCTCAAGGAGCGACTAGACAACAACACCCACAACAGCAAGGAACTCTACAGCATCGTCAAAGAGATCTCTAACCCCAACGCCAGCAACAATGACATCATCCCTTCACAAGACCTCTGCAACTCCCACGCCACCTCCTTCCACCACAAAATCGCAGACATATACGACAGCTCCGGACCCCAAACTCCACCTCTGGACACCAGCCCAGCGAACCCCACCATCACCGTCAATGCCTGGACCCCCATCAGCATTGAAGATACCATCCATGTCATGAGCACCATCCACTCCGGATCCCCCTCCGACCCATGCCCCCATCACATCTTCAACAGAGCCATCACTACCATCGCATCCCACCTGCGGAACATCATAAACAGATCCTTCACGTCAGCTACCTTCCCTGAGAGCTGGAAGCACGCAGAGATCAATACCCTCCTGAAAAAACCCACAGCAGACCCCAGGGACCTCAAGAACGTCCGACCCATCTCACTTCTCCCCTTCCCAGCTAAAGTCATCGAGAAGACCGTCAATAAACAACTGACTACCTTCCTCGAGAACAACAACTCGCTCGACCCTTCTCAGTCCGGATTTCGAGCAAATCACAGCACCGAGACCGCCCTCATCGCAGCCACAGACGACATCAGAACCCTAATGGACAACGGAGAAGCAGCCGCCCTCATCATCCTAGACCTCTCAGCAGCCTTTGACACCGTATGCCATCGCACCCTAGTACACCGCTTCAACAACACGGAAATCCAGGGGAAGGCCCTGGAATGGGTCACCTCATTCCTCACCGGCAGAACCCAGAGAGTCCGCTTCCCCCCCTTCCGCTCCTCAGCCACCGAAACCATCTGCGGTGTACCTCAAGGATCATCACTCAGCCCAACACTCTTCAATATCTACATGAGTCCCCTTGCCACCATCGCACGAAAACACAACATCAACATCATCTCCTACGCCGACGACACCCAGCGGATACTGAAAATCGCCTCCTTTAACCTCCCAGGCCCCGGTCCGTCGCGGCATTTGCCGTTTGTGCGGAGGGCCCCGGGGAGAAGATTCTTACTTCCGGTAGCACCACTTCCGGTAGGGGCAGCGCTCTAGTTGTGGAGCTCCCCACTGTATTTAAGGTGCTATCCAAGCTCACGCGCAGCGGACACGCGAAGGCGCGCCAAAGGCAAGCCCGTCTGCGCCAGGACGTGCCCGGCCGGGACCAGGGGCCAGACCCTCTGCCCCTCCGACCAAAAACATGACCACCTGTCTTAGATAAGACTCACAGAAATTGCGTAACCTAAAGCCAGCCACCAAGGCTCACTATCTCCATACAATGTGACCAACTATCAACGCCCCTACTTGCCCCCGCTGTCACTTTAAATTCAAACCTTTTACAGTACCGGCACATAACCCCCTGCCACCTAAAAAAAATGTTTCTTCTAAATTGTCGCTCCCTAACAAAACACTCAGTAGAACTGTCACTTCTCTTAGAAAACCTCAATCCTGATGCTATCTTCCTATCTGAAACATGGCTACGGGATGAGGTAGACCCTGCCATCATACAGATTTCACAGCCAGGGTACTTACTTCACAGAGTCAACCGTAAATCAGGAAGAGGCGGGGGGTTAGGGATAATTTACAGGGACTGTTTCCGGTGCCGATCTTCCCCAGCCGAAGTACCCGATTGTGAAAGCATGAGTTTTGCATTAGAATTCTCATCCACACTGGCCTTCTCGGGCCTGTTACTCTATCGCCCCCTGGACAGATAGGCAAGTTCATTGACTCTCTCTCCTCCTACGTTGCTGAGTTTGCGCTATCCCCGGCAAATTTCACAGATCTTGGAGACAAAATATCCATCCTAGACGACCCTACTGATCTCCAATCAAAGGCTATTTTGCCCAACCTAGCAGCTTTTCAAATTACACAGAAGGGTTTCGCACTAACACACATTAAAGGCCACCTGTTAGATGCTGTGCTCAGCAACGATCATAATCTCCACGTAGGCCCCCCAATTCCCCTCCCCTGGACCGACCACTTACTGGTGCCATTTGAATGGGAAAACTTGAATCTTCTCCTGGATCCAATCCCCGCCCCGTTGATGGGGATGAACTGGTCAAAGCTCTCTGCCAGCCAATGGGCGCGCTTCCTCACAGTCAACCCCCCCCCCCCCCCCCCCACCCTCCCGGTGACAGGGGATGACCCGAACTCGAATAACAGGAACTTTAATACCTGGATACAAACCTCGTTTGACTCTGTAGCCCCCCTGGAAATTTTACACCAAAAAACTAAGTCTAAAAAAGCACCTTGGTACACCCCCAAACTGAGAGAGCTAAAACAAAGGTGGAGGAAGCTAGAGAGGGATTGGAGACAGGCATCAGAGGAGGAAAATAGAACCAACTATTGAGAACCAATCAGGAATTATAAAGCAGAAATAAAATCGGCGCAATCCTCATTCTATGAGCAAAAGATAAAGATGGCAGCCAATGCCCCGAGGGAGATCTTTCAGATCACCAACATTCTTATTAAAACCCCACAAAACCTCCCTGAACCCAAAGAGGCCCAAAATCGATGCGACAAACAGGCAGAAGACTTTTTCAAAAAATACAGCGTATTTCCCTCTCATTTAGTGGAGGAGTGTGGCTCAATGGTTAGAGCGGCAGACCCTGATGCAGAGCTCTGGCCCGGGACCAGGGTTCAATTCCCGCCTCGGTGGGTCTTGGGCTCAATTTCCTCGGACCTGACAATTCTCGCCTCGGTGCCTATTCTAATCATGGGCCCCACGCTGCAACTCTGGGCAATAGCTTGCTTAACCTCCACACCGGCCCCAACAGCACTAGGATGCCTGGCTTCACCCTGGGGTGCCCAGGAGTGGACACTTCACAGGGAAAGCCAGGATGGGTTCCTCAGCGGTATGAGTAATAGCGCCAGGAAACCGCTTGGTGACAGTGCGCTCTACAAATACCTTGACATTTGACATTTACATTTACCTCAACCAGAAGTGAGTCCAACTCCCCTGGGGTTGAGAACTCTGATTGCCATCTAACGGAATTCCCATTGCTTGATGAGGATTCACTGAACACTCTAATGCCAAAAGTGTCATCTGGCTCTCCGACTGACCCTGCCCCTCTGCGCCATCTGCTGCTAGTTGCTGATATAATCAGGCCAATCATCTTGAACACCCTAAATGCCTCTATTACCACAGGAACAGTACCAGTGGCATGGAAATGCGCTCAGGTCAGAGCACTACTAAAAAAAACAATCTTGATCCTGCATCTATGGCTAACTACTGTCCAATCTCCCTCCTGCCATGGCTGAGCAAGCTGCTAGAGAAGCATATCAATTCCACCCTGGTTAACCATCTGGAGTCTAACAACCAACTCCATGACTCTCAAGCAGGCTTCCGCCTGAAGCTCGGGACGGAGGTTGCCCTATTGGCAGTAACCGAGTCAGCCCGGAGGTCCATGGACCAAGGCGGCACTACAGAAATTATTTTGCTGGACCTCGGTGACGCCTTTGACACAGTGGATCACAACATTCTGCTCTCACGCATAAGACACCTTGGAGTCACAGGGCGAGCCCTCACCTGGCTGCAATCCTTTCTGGAAGGCTGGGTGTTCCAGGTCACGGAGGGTGCCACTCAGTCCAAATCCTGGCCCCTCAACTGCGGGGTCCCACAGGGCTCTTCCCAAAGTCCCACCCTTTTTAACATTTATATGGAGCCTTTAGCAGAGATAGTACGCCCCTTCGGCATTGAAATTGTCACCTACGCAGACGACACCCAACTGGTGGTGGCGCTCCACCATCCTGAGGGCGCGTCTTTCACTCTGGGCAGCTGCCTAGAAGCAGTAGCTGACTGGATGGCACTTTCTCATCTGAAACTAAATGGGGACAAGACGGAACTGATGTTCCTGGGAAAGACCCCATCGCCCACAGCAACCATCGACTGGCCGACCTGTATGGGCACCCCACCAGAACCCAAAGACCAGATCAAAAGTTTAGGAGTATGGCTAGACAGCACCTTAGGTTTCAACCAGCAAGCCACCAAGCTCTCCGCAACCTGCTTCGGACTGATGAGGATGCTGAGGAAAATTTTGCCTCTCCTCCCCTTTCAGGCGCGGAGGATCATGGTGCAGGCTCTAATCCTGTTCCGTCTCGACTACGGGAACGCCCTATACCTGGGCGCTCCGGCGAGCTCCATCAACAAACTTCAGAACACTCAGAACTCTGCTGCACGTCTACTGCTTGGATTACCTCGGAGACACTCAGGGTCAGCCACCTTGAGGAAACTCCACTGGCTGCCCACACAGGCCAGAATCCAATTCAAAGCGATGTGCATAGCCCATAAAGCTATGTGGCACAAATGCCCTGCAATGATCTGCTCATTAGTGACCCCATACCACCGCCCTACGCTCCAGCACTACCTTCTTGGCAGCAACTCGGAAAATTAAATGAGCTAGATGGGGGGGCGCTCATTCTCTTGGAACGCTGCCTCCCGGTGGAACTCCTTGCCCCTCACCCTACTCAGCGAACCAGATCTACCCACGTTTCGCAAACATCTGAAAACCTTCCTCTTCCAGTAACCTCCCAGTCTGTTAGCTGCCTCCGCCCACCCGTCCTAAGCACTACGAGGCCTCAGGGTAGAAGCGCGCTTTACAAAACCCCATTTCATTTCATACTCTCCCTCACCAAGGACCCAGCCACCGCCAAAACAAACCTACAGGAGGGAATGAAAGAGGTAGCAGACTGGATGAAGCACAGCCGTCTCAAGCTCAACTCGGACAAGACAGAGGTCCTCATCCTCGGACAATCCCCCTCTGCGTGGGACAACTCCTGGTGGCCCTCGGCGCTGGGCACCGCATCGACACCCACGGACCACGCACGCAACCTGGGCTTCATCCTAGAATCCTCGCTCACAATGACCAAACAAGTCAACGCCGTCTCATCCTCATGCCTCAACACCCTACGCATGCTCCGAAAGATCTTCCGATGGATCCGCACAGAAACCAGAAGAACAGTCACCCAGGCCCTTGACACCAGCCGACTGGACTACGGGAACGCCCTTTCTGCTGGAACTACCGCCAAACTTCAGAACCATCTCCAATGCAAACAAAACGCCTCCGCGCGGCTCATCCTCAACATCCCCTTCCGCAGCCACATCTCAACCCACCTGAGAAACCTCCACTGGCTCTCCGTCAGCAAAAGAATCACGTTCAGACTCCTCACCCACGCACACAAAGCACTCCACAACATGGGCCCAGAATACCTCAACAGCCGACTCGTGTTCTACACCCCCACCCGTCAGCTCCGATCCACCAACCTCACCCTCGCCATCGTCCCACGAATCCGCAGAACCACCGCCGGAGGACGATCATTCTCCTACCTGGCAGCAAAGACCTGGAACTCCCTTCTCACCCACCTATGACTGACCCAGGACTAAGCATGGGCGAATTTTGCGAATCTGGCGTTCGCGAATTTAGCGAATTTGCGAACTCGCAATCCGCAAAATCCGCGAATTCCTGCGAATTTGCGGATTTTTTTTTGTGTGTTCGCAAGTGTTTCTGCCAGTTCGCGAGGATTTGGTACTAGTTTGCAATTGCGAACTTACTTGTCGGCTCGCAACGGTCGCGACTATGTTGTTTCTACGTCTGGTTCATCATCACAGCCTCCCAGCACCCTCTGTTTCACCACTGCCACCCTCTCTTTGACCCATGCCACCCTCTGTTACATCAATGCCACCCTCTGGTTCATCATCACTGTAGAAGATGGGGGGGGAAAGCAAGCACACCGGCCCTGCTTGAACTGACATGAATTAATTTGGGGTTAGTTTATTAACAACACCTGCCCTGCCCCAACTGACAATAATGAATTAGGGGCTAATTAATGTGTCACTGAATTTGAAGTTCCAGCCTGGCACCTGCTTGTCTGCTCCCTTAGCTGTAAATCAGGACCTTTGTGGCATACAGTTAAGGTCAGAGCAGGGTCACACAATAGTTGCAAGCAGGCAATCGAATTCTGGAGGGCCCCCTCAGGAAGCACTACATGGAATCGTTACAAATCATGAGGTTGACCTTTTGCACCTGCTCATTGCTTTTGCTTTTGCAAAAATAGTTTTTTGTTTTTTTCGCGCTATTCGCGAGGCGCGGCGTCATGCGAAACCGACGGGGGAAGCCGACAATTCGTGCGAATGAGCTTTATATTTTTTTTGCGGCGTGTTATTTCGCGAGTTTTTTTGCAGTATTCGCAAGCCGCTTGCAGCGCAACACGCGAATTTACCCCAAGGTCGAGTACGGGCGCGGCCATTTTGTTTGCGTGACGTATTTCCGTTTCCGCCCGCTATGTATAATCTCTAGAAGTAAGCGCATTGCGAGTACAAGTTCGCACAAGATCGCGAGGAAAATCTCGTGCAAACTTACTTTCGCGCTCGTGAACGGGCGGCCATCTTGTTTTTCATTCATTTCCTGTGTCTGGGCATGGTGTTTAATCCTCTTGCTATCTTTGCCATCCTTTGCTTGTTTTCAGTTTTTTTCGAACGATTTTGCTTCTTATCTATCCCTCTCTTTTCCTAGCTGTATATTTTTGTCTTTTCTGCTATTTTTGTTTACTTTTAAACTACTTTTTTAAACTCTTTTCTTTTCTTCTTCCCTATACTATTCCTTCTTAATTTTCTACTTCCTACCTTACCTGCCCAGACCATGGTGAAGCCAGGCGCCGTGAAGCTGCCCAGGCTCTTGAGGGCCGCAGCGGCGGCGGGGAGGAGGAGTCCTGGACCCCGTGCCAGGACAGCATGCGGGCGATTGAGGGGGGAGCAGGTGACGCGACGGGAGATCTTCAGCCCAGAGGAAGTGGGCGCGCTGGTCTACTTCGTCCAGCGCCGCCTGCCCAGGACCATCGCGGGAGGCGGCAGGATCGCAGCCGGCGGCTACAACATCCTGGAGCGCCGGAAGTGGTGGGAGAAGGTGTGCAGGGCCATGTCCCAACTCTACGGGGTCCAGCGCACCTACAGCCAGGCCACCCACCGCTGGACGGACCTCCTGGACCGGGAGCGCGACCTGCTGGACCAGCTCGGCTTGGAGATCCCCGGGCTTGGTGAGTAGTAGTAGCTATTTCATCACTCACTACTATGTTTTCTCCTGCTCTGTGTTGTTGTATTGCAAATATTTGTTTTTTACATGGAGCAAGCCAATAATGCCACTGATGACGATTACATTGTAGTTAAATTATATTTCAAAATCTTCTGTGCATTTCAGGTGCACTGCTCTCCCTCTCAGTGGCGTTGCTACTATGCTTATTTGTTTTCTATTTTGTGGTCTCATTGGCCTGAGTAACTATTATGTATGAGTGTAATTTACAGAACTGCGTAATGCTAGACACTAGGGGGCAGATTACATTTACAAGCCCCTTGCGCCACGTTTACGTTGCCTTGCGTGACGCAACAGCGGCGTAAACGTGGCGCATCCCTGCGAGTCATTTACAGCGTGACGCATCTAGGGAGATGCGTCACGTTATAAAGCCATGGGCCTGCACCACAATGGGTGCGTTCCTAGTACGCAGGGTGGGCGGTCCGGCAGCTGTGCGCCTCGAAAAAGTGCCTGTGTGAAATCTACAAGATTTAACGCAGGCACTTCTGCGACGCTGCTACGTCAATTCAATTCCTTATGCCTGCTTGAAGCAGGCGTAAGGACTGACACAGCATGTTAAGCATTGGGTGGCCCTGAGCATTACTGGAGTTGCATTGCGTTGGCGACGTGACTCCAGCGATGCGCCGCTCTTACGTGACGAGATGCGTCATGCAAGTGCCTACCCTTGCGCCAGGGCGCGCCGCATTGTAAATGAGGCGCATCTGCCGTGTCGCAAGGGTAGTTTTGCGTGACGCATTTGATCTGGCGCATCTCTGGAGATGCACCAGAACGCGTAAGTAAGTATGCCCCTAAGGGGCAGAATTGCAATTACCATCGCATCCCTGCAAAGTAGCAGGGATGCGCCAATAATTGTGCGGCCCGCTACCACCACCAAACATGGTGCGCCGTATTTGCAATGCGGCGCACCATGGGCCCAAAACGTCACCGAAGCTTTACTGCTGGAGTTGCGTCGCAACGATGGCGCAGCTCCAGCAATGCTCTGGGGTACCCTATCTCCCCAATGCTGGGTCAAGCCGTACGTCTGCTTCAAGCAGGTGCAGGGTTTGTGTGACGCATCATTGTCCTAAAGGTGACTGATTGAAATTTTGTAGATTTCCCTCAGCCACTTTTAGGATGTGTTCCAGCGCAGGAATGCCCTCCCTTGCGCCGGAACGCCCCCTGATGGCGCAGGGCTTTATAACGGGATGCATCTCCCAAATGCGTCACGTTGTTATAATATTATACGCCGCACCATGGCGCCTCTTTTGTTTAGCTGCTACGTCACAAAAGTCACGCAAGAACGGAGCAAAAGAGCCGCAAGGGTCTTAAATCTGCCCCTTCCTTTGTACCCCTGACAATAAGAAAAATAGTGGCGGTGGATTGATAGTTTGACTATTTAAATGACTGGTTATGTAGCAGGCAACTGTTAGTGTTGTCACTGATCTGACTGAAATCACAATGGAGTTTGTCTGTCACTTTGCGTCTTGCCTGCGGACTGCTGCCTGCCAGTCCTAGGTGAACCTTTCAGTACTTTGTTTAGTGAGTTGCGTGACTTTCAAAGTCGCAGGTCCGCAAATCAATGAAAACTAACCCTAATCAATATAATTTCGCGGAAATATTTTGTTATTGTTGTTTTGAAATGTTTGATTTGGTTGACATTGACAAGCAACAACCATCCATGTTTTCTGTTCTTTCTTTCATGTTGTACGTCAGCTCCCCCCAGGGGCGAGGGGAGGACACAGGAGCAGCAGGCGGCGGCAGATGCTGTTGAACAGGGCCAGGATCGGGCAGGCGAGGGCTCCTTTGCTGGCCCCAGTAAGTTTTCATTTTAGACTAGTACCTATTTTTCCTAGCGTTCCTCATTTGATTTTTTCAAAATCGTCTTTGATCTTCTTGTAGACTGTATCTAAATTCTTATCCTGCCTCTACTATGACTCCCTGTGGTATTACTAGATTATTCTTATTAGTCTGTCTGTGTAGCTAACTAAGATTGCACGGTTGGCGAAACTCCCATTATAGTCAGCAATAGCTCTATCAACTTAGTGCAGTCCTCTGGGATTGTCCATAATGTCTTTTGAAGTGTTCTATCGGCTTTGAAAATTCCCAACTATAAAATGTGAATGACCACCAAGAAAGAATAAGATACTACCTTTTGCTTTGGATAGGAGGACAATCCATACCACTACTGTTGCGGGGACAATTCTTCTGCAGAAACAGAACTATGGACAATAAATAGTGCATTGCTTATCAATTATAATAGGCGCTGTTAGAGTTTCCACATACCTCTGTGATAACAGACTTTGAACCCCCAATGTCCTTACTGACTGACTACATAGTGTGGCACAGTCATTTACCTCCCGAATTCATCGATGATTGATCCCCAATGATGATTATCCAACGTAGCTCAAGAGTACGGAGTCAGAGTCAAGAAGTGTCAGAGGCACGGACTCATGCTTGCAAAAATTGCAAAACCTTTTGCTCAGTCACTCTAGTCTGGACCAGAAAACACAGAGTCTATTTAAGTTTAAAAGCTTTATTAAAAGTAAACACATTTATTAAAATGAAGTCATAATAAAAAAACTAAAAGTTTAACTGAGAATGGAAAAGTGGTTAGTGCTGACGATTAATTGAAGACATTTCTTGTGGTCGAGCCGAGCTCTCACCTGGTTTCAACTTGATCTTGTTGTTAGAAGTCCATCTTCTGTCTGTGTGGAGAAAAATGGTGCATGTTAAAAAGCCAGCCTTCATCAGTTGTGCCAAAAAGTACAGCAAGACAACACCCTTCCCTGGAAAAAGGGACATTTTTTTTTACTTTAGAGTAGACAGTCACAAATTACATTGTTTTCACATGTCTTCATTCCTAGACAAATACCTTCCTTGGCGGTGCGCAGACCTTGCAGACAATCACTGCTCCCCCGGCCCCCACAGAGCAGAGTAGAGATGCAGGGCCACAAAGAGGTAAAATAGAACAAAGCCTCTGCTCTGTGGGGCCGGGCAAGCAGTGACTGTCAGGGTGGAGATGCAGGGGCGCTACAACAAACAAAGCCTCAATAATATGTTAATGGTCTTTTAAAGACCTGTTAAGTACTTTGGTGTGGCTGTCTGTGTGTGCGAGTTGAGGAAGCTGTCTCAGCCCGGGCTGAAGGCTGGCACAGACAGACACACACACAGTGAGATGACAGAGGGGGAGGGAGAGGGAGGGCAGGAGGGAGAGAGAGATGGAGAGGGAGGGCAGGAGGGAGAGAAGGAGGGAGAGAGATGTATGTAAATGCTGGGTCTGGTGGCTCAGTGGATGAAGGCATCTGCTGCAGGGACCTGTGTGCAACCTCATAGTCACAAGTTTTTGTTTTGCTTTAGCCCCGCCCCCTCTGACTCCACCCCCACCAGTGCGGCCCTCGGCCACAAACTACACTGTAAATTTAGCCCCTGAGAGAAAGTTTGTGAGTACCCATGATCTAGAGAGAGTAGACGGTCAGTGGATGAACTAAGTGTAACTTTGAAGAGCATGTAACACTGCACCCGCACGTCCGTTCCAGTGTAGGAAAGGCAAGGAAAAGAAGTTGTAATTTTGTCCAAATACTACCATCAATAGTAGCAGTAGTTTGTATTGCAAGCACAGCATAGATCCGGTTATTACGGTGGCCACTCCCTACCTCTCTTAATAAGTTTAGTAGTACTCAGTCATTCATGTGTGGATGTATCACTGGTCACTCAATAAAAAGCAAAGCACCTAAAGTCATCCCATAAGTAAGCAAAAACATCCCATGTGAAGTGATAGATAATCAGATGATTTATCTTCTTCATTTTCCATTTCTAGTACTCATTTGCACTGTAGGGTGAAAGTTAAATTAATTAAGCAGTAGCCCTTCTAACACAGTATTCTCAGTGCCACCCGTAATAGAAAAGTAAGAGCTTCACCACCTGCATGTACTGGACCGGTACAGTAACGCAAGTCTAGGTCACTCATCATGGCGTGCGTCTCTTTTTCTCTGGTGCAAGTTCACTGCGCTGGCATTATGCCGGCTTGCAGAAGATAACGTACCAATTTTCCTAAACAAGAGACAAGAAGAAGAATAAGACTGGTGTACTTTCATAGTCGACTCCAATGGAAGTCCATAGTGCTCGTAGAATTTGTTCCTTAAACTCCCACTAATGTTGGAGCAAGGATGAAGAAGTGGGAGGTTAGATAGATACTGGCCTCAATAGTTATGTAATGCGCTTGCAAGTTGCTAGTTGTACTGCAACACAAATTTCTGCTGAATGATTGAGTTAATCTTAAAGAGCATTGGTTACAGACTATGTCTTTCTTTCTTCATATAGATGCTCCTTCCAAACGAACAAGGAGGAAGGAGCTGGCTAGAGCGGCCCGGCAACGGAGGATCGATGCCACTGTTGCAGAATATCGGCGGCTGGTGGCCCTGGAGGACGACGAAAGTGTGCAGTCGACCACGACAACAACGTCGGCTGCATTGTCCTCCGTGCCCCTACGGGCTGCCACCCAGCACAGTGCTCCAGCCAGACTGAGCCGGGCTGCCAAAGCCAAACGCCAACGCCGAGCAGCAAGGACAACAGCTGCCTCTCACAGCCACTGCAAGGCACGCCAGCGCCGCAGTACCCTGAGGGTGTCCCGCCTTCAGCAGGAGCTCCACCACGTTACCAACGTGTTGGAGGGGCTCCGCTTAGAGCACGCCTTGCTCCACGAGGAGCATGATGCCCTGGCCCAAAAAGTAAACAGCATCCACCCATAGTGTCCCTTGCCCCTTTTTTAGAGACTTTTGGGGGGTGGGAATCGGGAGTTGGGTTTGGGACTTTTAAAGGACAACCGTTGGGGTTAGGGAGGGTCTTGCGGGAGATTATTTTGTTAGGGCTATAAAAATATACTTTTTGAAACTTTATCTGACCATACCTGTTTTTACTGCTTGCCTGGTGGGTGGGGGTTTAACAGTAACTCTGTTTTCCTGAAAGTTTAGTTCCATTTTCTTCCTTTAAGTGTAAATGCCCAAACAAGAGTCCTAGAACTTTAGTAGTACTACCGTCAGTCTCTCGTCTATCCTAATACTCCATTATACTCCCTCCCACCAAACGCTTATCTTACCTGTAATTTGTGTTTCAAAGTAGGGCTAGGCACAGGGCTGGCTCCACGGGAAATGGCGATTAAGGTTGGCAATCCTGGGCGGATGACATTTCCTCATAGCGGTGGTACTAGTGGTGTGACACAGTGGCAGTTGCATGCCTATGAAAAAAAAGAAAATGAAATCTGGTTTGTCCTCCTGAGCAATACAACGGTACAATAGAGAATATAGCAGGTGACAGTACACTAGAACAGTGCCACATTGTAGCCTAACAAATGGTAAAGTATAACTACTAATTCGGTTGAAGTTCTTTGACATTAGCCATGGGTCTTTGTCAAGCAGAGTAAGAATATATCCTCAGATTTCTTCACCAGCCTGTTGCTATCACCTTATCCTCCCCAGTAAGTGTGTGGATGTATTGCAGTAATGTAGTCACACATCAATCAAAACCACACAGCCCGGGGGAAGAGGGTTAGGGTTTGAAAAATGGATGGATACGGGGGTTTTTGGGAAAGGTTTTGGGAGACAAGAAAAAATAGCACAGCATGGACAAACAATTGTGAACATAAACAAATCTTTGGGTACAAACCTATCCATCAATCTTTGAAAGTGCATGCACTACTGCATGCATGTCAGTGAAAAGTAAGTAGTGTGTGGAAGAAATAATGCGACAGTACAAGGCGTGTGTGGAAATATTGATAACTATATTCAACATAAGGTCTCTGTTGCCAGATACCTGAGAGCCTTGCTGGTCACTATAAATCCATTCACAACACTCAATGGGGTTGGTCTGGAAGGTATAGTAGATAGAAACGGAGATATTGCTCTTTTTCTAGGTGTCCCCTCACTCACCAGGGTTGCCCCTTGGTGACATGCTTCATCATTGGGGCCATCCCAGTCCTCTACGGGCTGGGGCGTGCTGCGACTTGCGAATTACGTAGGAGCACTTACAAATTACTATGTGTGGTGCAGATGTGATAGTGGAGTGGACTAAGTGATGTGTTAAGGGATCAATTTAGAAGCAGAGAGAGATCCAAGAAATGCAGTCACAGTCATAGAAAAACACAATGGATACTGTATATGTATGTTGTTGTAGTTGTCCTGTTGAATTTGGTAAGTAAGTTGCATGCAGAAAAAAATTCCTCTCATTAGCGGCACTACTCCATTGCAGCTGACGCTTCGTCCATCAATGTTGGTGACCAGAAGACACCCTGTAAAAAAAGCACAGCATGGACAAACAATTGAACATAAACAAATCTTTGGGTACAAACCTATCCATCAATCTTTGAAAGTGCATGCACTACTGCATGCATGTCAGTGAAAAGTAAGTAGTACTTTCGACAACTGTGGAAGAAAGAATGTGACAGTACAGGGCGTGTGTGGAATTATTGATAACTATATTCAACATAAGGTCTCTGTTGCCAGATACCTGAGAGCCTTACTGGTCACTATAAATCCATTCACAACACTCAATGGGGTTGGTCTGGAAGGTATAGTAGATAGAAACTGAGAAATTGCTCTTTTTCTAGGTATCCCCTCACTCACCAGGGTTGCCCCTTGGTGACATGCTTCATCATTGGGGCCATCCCAGTCCTCTACGGGCTGGGGCGTGCTGCGACTTGCGAATTACGTAGGAGCACTTACACATGACTATGTGTGGTGCAGATGTGATAGTGGAGTGGACTAAGTGATGTGTTAAGGGATCAATTTAGAAGCAGAGAGAGGTCCAAGAAATGCAGTCACAGTCATAGAAAAACACAATGGATAATGTATCTGTATGTTGTTGTAGTTGTCCTGTTGAATTTGGTAAGTAAGTTGCATGCAGAATAAAAATCCTCTCATTAGCGGCACTCCTCCATTGCAGCTGACGCTTCGTCCATCAATGTTGGTGACCAGAAGACACCCTGTAAAAAAAGCACAGCATGGACAAACAATTGAACATAAACAAATCTTTGGGTACAAACCTATCCATCAATCTTTGAAAGTGCATGCACTACTGCATGCATGTCAGTGTAAAGTAAGTAGTACTTTCGACAACTGTGGAAGAAAGAATGCGACAGTACAGGGCGTGTGTGGAATTATTGATAACTATATTGAACATAAGGTCTCTGTTGCCAGATACCTGAGAGCATTGCTGGTCACTATAAATCCATTCACAACACTCAATGGGGTTGGTTTGGAAGGTAAAGTAGATAGAAAAGGAGAAATTGCTCTTTTTCTAGGTGTCCCCTCACTCACCAGGGTTGCCCCTTGGTGACATGCTTCATCATTGGGGCCATCCCAGTCCTCTACGGGCTGGGGCGTGCTGCGACTTGCGAATTATGTAGGAGCACTTACAAATGACTATGTGTGGTGCAGATGTGATAGTGGAGTGGACTAAGTGATGTGTTAAGGGATCAATTTAGAAGCAGAGAGAGATCCAAGAAATACAGTCACAGTCATAGAAAAACACAATGTATACTGTATCTGTATGTTGTTGTAGTTGTCCTGTTGAATTTGGTAAGTAAGTTGCATGCAGAAAAAAATTCCTCTCATTAGCAGGACTCCTCCATTGCAGCTGACGCTTCGTCCATCAATGTTGGTGACCAGAAGACACCCTGTAAAAAAAGCACAGCATGGACAAACAATTGAACATAAACAAATCTTTGGGTACAAACCTATCCATCAATCTTTGAAAGTGCATGCACTACTGCATGCATGTCAGTGAAAAGTAAGTAGTACTTTCGACAACTGTGGAAGAAAGAATGCGACAGTACAGGGCGTGTGTGGAATTATTGATAACTATATTCAACATAAGGTCTCTGTTGCCAGATACCTGAGAGCCTTGCTGGTCACTATAAATCCATTCACAACACTCAATGGGGTTGGTCTGGAAGGTATAGTAGATAGAAAAAGAGAAATTGCTCTTTTTCTAGGTGTCCCCTCACTCACCAGGGTTGCCCCTTGGTGACATGCTTCATCATTGGGGCCATCCCAGTCCTCTGTGGGCTGGGGCGTGCTGCGACTTGCGAATTACGTAGGAGCACTTGCAAATGACTATGTGTGGTGCAGATGTGATAGTGGAGTGGACTAAGTGATGTGTTAAGGGATCAATTTAGAAGCAGAGAGAGGTCCAAGAAATGCAGTCACAGTCATAGAAAAACACAATGGATAATGTATCTGTATGTTGTTGTAGTTGTCCTGTTGAATTTGGTAAGTAAGTTGCATGCAGAATAAAAATCTTCTCATTAGCGGCACTCCTCCATTGCAGCTGACGCTTCGTCCATCAATGTTGGTGACCAGAAGACACCCTGTAAAAAAAGCACAGCATGGACAAACAATTGAACATAAACAAATCTTTGGGTACAAACCTATCCATCAATCTTTGAAAGTGCATGCACTACTGCATGCATGTCAGTGTAAAGTAAGTAGTACTTTCGACAACTGTGGAAGAAAGAATGCGACAGTACAGGGCGTGTGTGGAATTATTGATAACTATATTGAACATAAGGTCTCTGTTGCCAGATACCTGAGAGCATTGCTGGTCACTATAAATCCATTCACAACACTCAATGGGGTTGGTTTGGAAGGTAAAGTAGATAGAAAAGGAGAAATTGCTCTTTTTCTAGGTGTCCCCTCACTCACCAGGGTTGCCCCTTGGTGACATGCTTCATCATTGGGGCCATCCCAGTCCTCTACGGGCTGGGGCGTGCTGCGACTTGCGAATTATGTAGGAGCACTTACAAATGACTATGTGTGGTGCAGATGTGATAGTGGAGTGGACTAAGTGATGTGTTAGGGGATCAATTTAGAAGCAGAGAGAGATCCAAGAAATACAGTCACAGTCATAGAAAAACACAATGGATACTGTATCTGTATGTTGTTGTAGTTGTCCTGTTGAATTTGGTAAGTAAGTTGCATGCAGAAAAAAATTCCTCTCATTAGCGGCACTCCTCCATTGCAGCTGACGCTTCGTCCATCAATGTTGGTGACCAGAAGACACCCTGTAAAAAAAGCACAGCATGGACAAACAATTGAACATAAACAAATCATTGGGTACAAACCTATCCATCAATCTTTGAAAGTGCATGCACTACTGCATGCATGTCAGTGAAAAGTAAGTAGTACTTTCGACAACTGTGGAAGAAAGAATGTGACAGTACAGGGCGTGTGTGGAATTATTGATAACTATATTCAACATAAGGTCTCTGTTGCCAGATACCTGAGAGCCTTGCTGGTCACTATAAATCCATTCACAACACTCAATGGGGTTGGTCTGGAAGGTATAGTAGATAGAAAAGGAGAAATTGCTCTTTTTCTAGGTGTCCCCTCACTCACCAGGGTTGCCCCTTGGTGACATGCTTCATCATTGGGGCCATCCCAGTCCTCTATGGGCTGGGGCGTGGTGCGACTTGCGAATTACGTAGGAGCACTTGCAAATGACTATGTGTGGTGCAGATGTGATAGTGGAGTGGACTAAGTGATGTGTTAAGGGATCAATTTAGAAGCAGAGAGAGATCCAAGAAATGCAGTCACAGTCATAGAAAAACACAATGGATACTGTATCTGTATGTTGTTGTAGTTGTCCTGTTGAATTTGGTAAGTAAGTTGTATGCAGAAAAAAATTCCTCTTATTAGCGGCACTCCTCCATTCCATCTGACGCTTCGTCCATCAATGTTGGTGACCAGAAGACACCCTGTCCACTGCCTGTTTGGCGGATGCTGAATTGCGGCTCGCTAATGTGAAGCCTGACTCCATCCTTTTTTCCCCATTGCACAGACTGAAACCCGGCCTGTAATTATTCAACGAAAAACAGGAAGTGATATAATATTACAACACCACTGATAAATAAATATAAGGTATGTAGGCTGTGGAGTGCAAAAAGACACATTTTCCTAGTAGACAGTACAATATTTTTGAAAGTGCGTACTCTGTCTGAGTCACCTTTTGAAGGATAAATAAGTATGGGCAAATTAATGTAGCGGATCTTTCCCCTCAAGCTAGGTGTACTGTAAACTGTGTTTTAGAACAAAATTAGATCTTCCCAGCAGTGCTCCCACCCAGACCCTTACTAAAGCCAGTCGCAAAAATGTAGAAGACCCCCAATCAAATCTCAAAAAACGAGGCCTAGCAGAAAACTGGTGACAAAACGTACTTTGAAAGTAAAAGTAGGCCCAAATACCCCCTTACCCACCGTGGATTGCATTCAAACCACTTGCAAGCAACCAAGCAAAAGTATCCATAGCCAGCATCGCTCCAAGACTCGAAAACCCCCCCACCCAAACACATGCAATAGAAATACTGCTAACCCTAACGAACCCTAAGTTAAGAATAGTGGCAAAGGCTTTCTTTAACTATGCCAAATCCCCCCTTTCCCACCATGGATTTTCTTCAAATGACTTGCAATCAAAATTACACATTCTCACGAGTGCTCTAAGACCCCAGAACTCAGTTGCAAAAATCTAGAACACCCCGAAACACATGCAATCCTGCTGCTAGGGCTAACCCTAACGAACCCTAAGTTACAAAAAGTGCCAAAAGGCTTTTCCGCGTGGATTTTGTCCCAACCACTTCTACCCGGTATTAGACCTTCCCAGGAATGCCCCAAGACCCGCCAACCCACCCGCCAAAAAGCATAACACCCCCAAACACGCCAAAAGCTAAATCTCATACTTACAGTATTTCTCGGCCTTCGGTCCAAACGCGCTGTGTAGCTAGGCCATAAGTCCGGTTTACCACCACGGATTTCCTGAAAAGCAAATGCAATCAAGATTAGAGTGTCCCAGCAGTGCTAACAGACCCCGAAACTCACCCACAAACAGACGGAACCCCCCCTAAGAGCACCTCAAAGGCAAGCAAGTCAGCAAAAACACAAAAGAATTTCCGCCTCGGATTTGGTCCAAACCACTTTTATCCGGTATTAGAGCTTCCCAGCAATGGCCCCAGAGCTGTCAACCCAGGAGAAAACGAGTAGAAGACCCCCAAACAGCCAAAGAGCAAAAGTACAAAAATGGGGACTTAGTCATTTTTTTTCAAATTTCCCAAATCACTCCGCGCGCGCTCTGCAGCTAGGCCCTAACTCCCCTCTTCCACCATGGATTTGCTTCAAACCTCTTGCAAAGTAAAGTATCCATAGCCAGCAGGGCTCCCAGACCCCGAAACCCAACCACAAACACCAGGAAGCCCCCCAAACAGGCCCCCAAAAAACGCGACATTGAGCAAAATGTCAGCAATAGCCAAAAAAAATCAGCGTGGATTTTGTCCCAACCACTTCTATCCGGTATTAGACCTTCCCAGGAATGCCCCAAGACCCGCCAACCCACCCGCCAAAAAGCATAACACCCCTAAACAGGCCAAAAGCAAAATCTCATACTTACAATATTTCTCGGCCTTCGGTCCAAGCGCGCTGTGTAGCTAGGCCATAAGTCCGGTTTACCACCAAGGTTTTCCTGAAAGCAAATGCAATCAAGATTAGAGTGTCTCAGCAGTGCTCCCAGACCCCGAAACCCACCCACAAACACCAGGAAGCCACCCAAACAGGCCCCCAAAAACGCTACATTGAGCAAAATTTCAGATATAGCCAAAAAAAAAATCAGCGTGGATTTTGTCCCAACCACTTCTATCTGGTATTAGACCTTCCCAGGAATGCCCCAAGACCCGCCAACCCACCCGCCAAAAAGCATAACACTCCCAAACAGGCCAAAAGCAAAATCTCATACTTACAATATTTCTCGGCCTTCGGTCCAAACGCGCTGTGTAGCTAGGCCATAAGTCCGGTTTACCACCACGGATTTCCTGAAAAGCAAATGCAATCAAGATTAGAGTGTCCCAGCAGTGCTCCCAGACCCCGAAACCGACCCACAAACACCAGGAAGCCCCCCAAACAGGCCCCCGAAAACGCTACATTGAGCAAAATGTCAGAAATAGCCCAAAAAAAATCAGCGTGGATTTTGTCCCAATCACTTCTATCCGGTATTAGACCTTCCCAGGAATGCCCCAAGACCCGCCAACCCACCCGCCAAAAAGCATAACACCCCCAAACAGGCCAAAAGCAAAATCTCATACTTACAATATTTCTCGGCCTTCGGTCCAAACGCGCTGTGTAGCTAGGCCATAAGTCCAGTTTACCATCACGGATTTCCTGAAAAGCAAATGCAATCAAGATTAGAGTGTCCCAGCAGTGCTCACAGACCCCGAAACTCACCCACAAACAGAGGGAACCCCCCCTAAGAGCATCTCAAAGGCAAGCAAGTCAGCAAAATCACAAAATAATTCCGCCTCGGATTTGGTCCAAACCACTTTTATCCGGTATTAGAGCTTCCCAGCAATGGCCACAGAGCCGTCAACCCAGGAGAAAACGAGTAGAAGACCCCCAAACAGCCAAAGACCAAAAGTACAAAAATGGGGACTTAGTCATTTTTCTGCAAATTTCCCAAATCACTCCGTGCGCGCTCTGCAGCTAGGCCCTAACTCTCCTCTGCCACCATGGATTTGCTTCAAACCTCTTGCAAAGTAAAGTATCCATAGCCAGCAGTGCTCCCAGACCCCGAAACCCACCCACAAACACCAGGAAGCCCCCCAAACAGGCCCCCGAAAACGCTACATTGAGCAAAATGTCAGAAATAGCCAAAAAAAAATCAGCGTGGATTTTGTCCCAACCACTTCTATCCGGTATTAGACCTTCCCAGGAATGCCTCAAGACCTGCCAACCCACCCGCCAAAAAGCATAACACCCCAAACAGGCCAAAAGCAAAATCTCATACTTACAATATTTCTCGGCCTTCGGTCCAAACGCGCTGTGTAGCTAGGCCATAAGTCCGGTTTACCACCACGGATTTCCTGAAAAGCAAATGCAATCAAGATTAGAGTGTCCCAGCAGTGCTAACAGACTCCGAAACTCACCCACAAACAGACGGAACCCCCCCTAAGAGCACCTCAAAGGCAAGCAAGTCAGCAAAAACACAAAAGAATTTCCGCCTCGGATTTGGTCCAAACCACTTTTATCCGGTATTAGAGCTTCCCAGCAATGGCCCCAGAGCTGTCAACCCAGGAGAAAACGAGTAGAAGACCCCCAAACAGCCAAAGAGCAAAAGTACAAAATGGGGACTTAGTCATTTTTTTTCAAATTTCCCAAATCACTCCGCGCGCGCTCTGCAGCTAGGCCCTAACTCCCCTCTGCCACCATGGATTTGCTTCAAACCTCTTGCAAAGTAAAGTATCCATAGCCAGCAGGGCTCCCAGACCCCGAAACCCACCCACAAACACCAGGAAGCCCCCCAAACAGGCCCCCGAAAACGCTACATTGAGCAAAATGTCAGAAATAGCCAAAAAAAAAATCAGCGTGGATTTTGTCCCAATCACTTCTATCCGGTATTAGACCTTCCCAGGAATGCCCCAAGACCCGCCAACCCACCCGCCAAAAAGCATAACACCCCCAAACAGGCCAAAAGCAAAATCTCATACTTACAATATTTCTCGGCCTTCGGTCCAAACGCGCTGTGTAGCTAGGCCATAAGTCCGGTTTACCACCACGGATTTCCTGAAAAGCATATGCAATCAAGATTAGAGTGTCCCAGCAGTGCTCCCAGACCCCAAAACCCATCCACAAACACCAGGAAGCCCCCCAAACAGGCCCCCGAAAACGCTACATTGAGCAAAATGTCAGAAATAGCCAAAAAAAAATCAGCGTGGATTTTGTCCCAACCACTTCTATCCGGTATTAGACCTTCCCAGGAATGCCCCAAGACCCGCCAACCCACCCGCCAAAAAGCATAACACCCCAAACAGGCAAAAAGCAAAATCTCATACTTACAATATTTCTCGTCCTTCGGTCCAAACGCGCTGTGTAGCTAGGCCATAAGTCCGGTTTACCACCACGGATTTCCTGAAAAGCAAATGCAATCAAGATTAGAGTGTCCCAGCAGTGCTCACAGACCCCGAAACTCACCCACAAACAGAGGGAACCCCCCCTAAGAGCACCTCAAAGGCAAGCAAGTCAGCAAAAACACAAAATAATTCCGCCTCGGATTTGGTCCAAACCACTTTTATCCGGTATTAGAGCTTCCCAGCAATGGCCCCAGAGCCGTCAACCCAGGAGAAAACGAGTAGAAGACCCCCAAACAGCCAAAGAGCAAAAGTACAAAAATGGGGACTTAGTCATTTTTCTGCAAATTTCCCAAATCACTCCGTGCGCGCTCTGCAGCTAGGCCCTAACTCCCCTCTGCCACCATGGATTTGCTTCAAACCTCTTGCAAAGTAAAGTATCCATAGCCAGCAGTGCTCCCAGACCCCGAAACCCACCCACAAACACCAGGAAGCCCCCCAAACAGGCCCCCGAAAACGCTACATTGAGCAAAATGTCAGCAATAGCCAAAAAAAATCAGCGTGGATTTTGTCCCAACCACTTCTATCCGATATTAGACCTTCCCAGGAATGCCCCAAGACCTGCCAACCCACCCGCCAAAAAGCATAACACCCCTAAAATGGCCAAAAGCAAAATCTCATACTTACAATATTTCTCGGCCTTCGGTCCAAGCGCGCTGTGTAGCTAGGCCATAAGTCCGGTTTACCACCAAGGTTTTCCTGAAAAGCAAATGCAATCAAGATTAGAGTGTCTCAGCAGTGCTCCCAGACCCCGAAACCCACCCACAAACACCAGGAAGCCCCCCAAACAGGCCCCCGAAAACGCTACATTGAGCAAAATTTCAGATATAGCCAAAAAAAAAATCAGCGTGGATTTTGTCCCAACCCCTTCTATCTGGTATTAGACCTTCCCAGGAATGCCCCAAGACCCGCCAACCCACCCGCCAAAAAGCATAACACTCCCAAACAGGCCAAAAGCAAAATCTCATACTTACAATATTTCTCGGCCTTCGGTCCAAACGCGCTGTGTAGCTAGGCCATAAGTCCGGTTTACCACCACGGATTTCCTGAAAAGCAAATGCAATCAAGATTAGAGTGTCCCAGCAGTGCTCCCAGACCCCGAAACCCACCCACAAACACCAGGAAGCCCCCCAAACAGGCCCCCGAAAACGCTACATTGAGCAAAATGTCAGAAATAGCCAAAAAAAAATCTGCGTGGATTTTGTCCCAACCACTTCTATCCGGTATTAGACCTTCCCAGGAATGCCTCAAGACCCGCCAACCCACCCGCCAAAAAGCATAACACCCCAAACAGGCCAAAAGCAAAATCTCTAACTTATAATATTTCTCGGCCTTCGGTCCAAACGTGCTGTGTAGCTAGGCCATAAGTCCGGTTTACCACCACGGATTTCCTGAAAAGCAATTGCAATCAAGATTAGAGTGTCCCAGCAGTGCTAACAGACCCCGAAACTCACCCACAAACAGACGGAACCCCCCCTAAGAGCACCTCAAAGGCAAGCAAGTCAGCAAAAACACAAAAGAATTTCCGCCTCGGATTTGGTCCAAACCACTTTTATCCGGTATTAGAGCTTCCCAGCAATGGCCCCAGAGCTGTCAACCCAGGAGAAAACGAGTAGAAGGCCCCCAAACAGCCAAAGAGCAAAAGTACAAAAATGGGGACGTAGTCATTTTTTTCAAATTTCCCAAATCACTCCGCGCGCGCTCTGCAGCTAGGCCCTAACTCCCCTCTGCCACCACGGATTTGCTTCAAACCTCTTGCAAAGTAAAGTATCCATAGCCAGCAGGGCTCCCAGACCCCGAAACCCACCCACAAACACCAGGAAGCCCCCCAAACAGGCCCCCAAAAACGCTACATTGAGCAAAATGTCAGATATAGCCAAAAAAAAATCAGCGTGGATTTTGTCCCAACCACTTCTATCCGGTATTAGACCTTCCCAGGAATGCCCCAAGACCCGCCAACCCACCCGCCAAAAAGCATAACACCCCCAAACAGGCCAAAAGCAAAATCTCATACTTACAATATTTCTCGGCCTTCGGTCCAAACGCGCTGTGTAGCTAGGCCATAAGTCCGGTTTACCACCATGGATTTCGTGAAAAGAAAATGCAATCAAGATTAGAGTGTCCCAGCAGTGCTCCCAGACCCCGAAACCCACCCACAAACACCAGGAAGCCCCCCAAACAGGCCCCCGAAAACGCTACATTGAGCAAAATGTCAGAAATAGCCAAAAAAAATCAGCGTGGATTTTGTCCCAACCACTTCTATCCGGTATTAGACCTTCCCAGGAATGCCCCAAGACCCGCCAACCCACCCGCCAAAAAGCATAACACCCCCAAACAGGCCAAAAGCAAAATCTCATACTTACAATATTTCTCGGCCTTCGGTCCAAACGCGCTGTGTAGCTAGGCCATAAGTCCGGTTTACCACCACAGATTTCCTGAAAAGCAAATGTAATCAAGATTAGAGTGTCCCAGCAGTGCTCACAGACCCCGAAACTCACCCACAAACAGAGGGAACCCCCCCTAAGAGCACCTCAAAGGCAAGCAAGTCAGCAAAAACACAAAATAATTCCGCCTCGGATTTGGTCCAAACCACTTTTATCCGGTATTAGAGCTTCCCAGCAATGGCCCCAGAGCCGTCAACCCAGGAGAAAACGAGTAGAAGACCCCCAA
The DNA here is from genome assembly GCF_964263255.1 of Lissotriton vulgaris. Taxonomy (NCBI): domain Eukaryota; kingdom Metazoa; phylum Chordata; class Amphibia; order Caudata; family Salamandridae; genus Lissotriton; species Lissotriton vulgaris. The sequence goes on along the minus strand of NC_141693.1, from coordinate 537,343,050 downwards.
ACAGCCAAAGAGCAAAAGTACAAAAATGGGGACTTAGTCATTTTTCTGCAAATTTCCCAAATCACTCCGTGCGTGCTCTGTAGCTAGGCCCTAACTCCCCTCTGCCACCATGGATTTGCTTCAAACCTCTTGCAAAGTAAAGTATCCATAGCCAGCAGTGCTCCCAGACCCCGAAACCCACCCACAAACACCAGGAAGCCCCCCAAACAGGCCCCCGAAAACGCTACATTGAGCAAAATGTCAGAAATAGCCAAAAAAAAATCAGCGTGGATTTTGTCCCAACCACTTCTATCCGGTATTAGACCTTCCCAGGAATGCCTCAAGACCCGCCAACCCACCCGCCAAAAAGCATAACACCCCAAACAGGCCAAAAGCAAAATCTCATACTTACAATATTTCTCGGCCTTCGGTCCATACGCGCTGTGTAGCTAGGCCATAAGTCCGGTTTACCACCACGGATTTCCTGAAAAGCAAATGCAATCAAGATTAGAGTGTCCCAGCAGTGCTCACAGACCCCGAAACTCACCCACAAACAGACGGAACCCCCCCTAAGAGCACCTCAAAGGCAAGCAAGTCAGCAAAAACACAAAAGAATTTCCACCTCGGATTTGGCCCAAACCACTTTTATCCGGTATTAGAGCTTCCCAGCAATGGCCCCAGAGCCGTCAACTCACCCGCAAAGAGGTAGAACAACACCCCCACAAGTGCTGAGTCTTTCTTCATTGGGCGTAAACCAGCCCTCTGCTTTGATGGAAATAGGAGTCTGGAGGAGGAGGATAGAGGAGTATGTTCTTCTGAACTTGTGAACTTGAGGAATGCAGACTGCGGCACCTTCAAATCAATAAGCAAACAAGTGAAGACAGTTCTGCTGATGGGCTTGTTTTTGTGATTAAAGTTAGAATTATATTAACTGTGCACAACAAAGAAAGACAGACACACAGGAATAAAAGTGAATAAGGACGAAAAAGAAAGTTATTGATTCATTGTCTCATTTTCAGGGCTCGGTGTCACAGTCCACGAATAAGAATAAGGCTTCATCATCATACTCTGCGAATTCAGGCAGGGTGAGCTCAGTGTCACCTGACAGAGAAGAAATTCCCTCATCTATGTTGCTGTCCACCTCGTCTTCATCCGGCGTGCTTTCTCGTACTCTGTAATCTGGTGGTATGAGGTGCTGACTCATCTTGATCATTGTTAACCTCTCCACATTTTTGGGCGAGAGGCGGCTCCGTTTGGAAGTTACAATGCCACCAGCAGCACTGAAAACACGTTCAGAAGACACGCTTGCGAGTGGGCAAGACAAGTAGTTTAAAGCCAGGTTGGAGAGCTGTGGCCACAATTCTTTTTTCCCATGCCAATACGCCAATGGGTCAGCATTAACATAGACCTCTGTTGAGTCATTCAGATAGTCCTTCACCATCGACTCAAGGTTCTCCTCCAAGGTTCCTCCACTTTGCTTAGCTGTTGCTGTGACCTTTTGAGAACCAAACCCAAGCCGAGCTAGCCAATCCTCTTCAGCCTCCAATGTTACTGTTGTGTCTGGTGGTGCAGATGATCCGGTTGCCGGTCTCTTTAACGGCTGAGAGGTCACTTGTGCCGCAGCCACAGGTGCAGAAGTGGATTGTTGTGACTGGGGATGTCCTGCTGATGCTGATGTACTGCCTTTTCCTTCAATTTGCTGCCGTTCTTTTTCAAACCTCTTGGCTGAGGAGGCTAGCCACTGTTTGTACTTTGTAACATCTTCATCAGCAAAAGGAAAGAATGCTTGGCCTGCCAGCGCCTTTTTGTAGCGTGGATCCAGAATAGTAGCACAAATGGGGGGGGCGGAGCTTGCCGGCGTCCATGAAAGACGTGTGAGCGCTGAGCTCCTCGCCTGAGCCCCTTTAATATCCGACAAATCTATCCTTTTGGCACCCGGCTGGCCCTAGGAACTGTGGGTATCGCTACAGCTGCCCCCGGTGCTGGTGGGGGGCCTTTCCCCGGTCGAAATGTTATGTTATGTTATGTTATGTTAAAATGGGACTTTTATAGCGCAACGGCTACTCCAAAGGAGTGTCCCGGCGCTTTGTGCTCCAGACCAAAGAAAGAGCTGGAAAACATAACAGTAAAAAAGCAGGGGCCTAAAAAAGGGGACAGGTTATCTAGTTTTGGTTTCGCTCCGCTAGTCGGCGGAGGGCGAGGTGACGGACCAGGCCGTAATCCACGGACTATCCTGAGGGGCTGCCCGACCTGCGTCACGCTGCGTGCGGCGTGTGGTGCCGGAGTGGACTCGGTCTACCGGATTGGCGACTATCCTGCGATTCCCTCTGAGTGCCATTAAGCTGAGCTTTGGGGAGTGGACGTGGTCGCCCTGCTCGCGGAGGTGAGCTAACCGTGGACCAACTGCTGTTGCCTGGAGGTGCGCCGGCAAGGCGCGGGAACCCCTCGGCGGGAAGCTATACCCTCCAGAAGACATTTGTCGGCGGACGCCTTCACCTGGGACGCCTCGGAGGCCGACGTGGCACAGTGGCCTGGGAGTGTGCTGGAGTGAGTGGGTGCTTGTCATCAGTGAGATCTGCTCTGTTGTGAACGCCCGGTGGCGTGCTTCGTTGTCTCCTGGGCCTGCCCGAAACTAACGGCCTGCGGCCGCCATTTTGGCTCCATTTCTTGCTGCGCAACAACTTACTCAGCGGAGTTCGCTCCCCCGGCGCCCCCATTCCACCACGCCAGCACTGGCTGGCGCCGCTTTGGCTAGCCGCGGGGTGCCTTGCTAACAACCCATTGGTGACACTATGGGGAAGGGAGATAAGAACCAACCGAAACTGTCGTTCGAACAGCGGAGGCCGAGGGGTGCGGAGGGGGCGCCTCCAGAGACCTCAACGCAGCCTGCGACTGCAGACAGCTCGCTGTGTGCGGACATCCGCGAAATGCTTTGCACCATGGAAAAGGGCTTGCAGGACAGTATGACAGCGATTGGCACGAAAATTGACGCTCTATCCTTCAGGATGGACCGCATGTCTGAAAGGGTGGACAAAAATGCTGAGAGGCTGGATATGGCGGAGCGGCGGCTGACAGAAGCGGAGGAGGCCCAAACGGACTGGGATAAAGATCGGAAGCAGTTCAGTCGCCTACTCCAGGTCATACAAGACAAGACGGAGGACCTGGAAGCACGTTCACGGCGCTCCAACGTCCGTATCACGGGAGTGGCGGAATCTACCAACACTGGCAAGATGGAGCTGTTTGTGGAGAAGTTACTCCATACACTGCTGGGGGAGGACGTCTTCTCCCCTATGTTCATCGTCGAGAGGGCTCATCGCACCCTGGGACCGAAGCCGCAACCTGGCCTTCCGCCGCGGCCGATCATTGCAAAACTCCTGAACAATAGGGACCGTGACTTGGCACTGCGGCTGGCAAGGGAGGAAGGGAATCTACAGTTTGAGGGCATGAACATCTCCCTCTACCCTGATTTCACGGCGAGAGTGCAGGAGGAGAGAAAGCGCTTTGCCCCGTATAAAAAGCAGATGAGAGACATGGGGCTGGACTACGCCATGCTGTACCCCGCGAGACTCAGAATCAACAAGCAGGGGCACTCGCATTTTTTTACGGACCCAGCGGACCTGAAAAAATCACTAAAGGAGTGGGCCAAGGAACAACGCAACAGCCCGAGGGGCCAACGTGAGGACGAGGAGGAGGCCGCATCTATGGACGGCCAGGGGTGATTCACCCTGCGACCCTGTACTCGGTTTGGCTGGGTCTCCAGTGCACGTCTAGTTACAACTACAGGTCCTATGCACCTACTTCTTTGACTTTGTGGAGTGTGGTTTTTGATACTTGGGGCATACTGCAGGGAAGTGATGTTACTGAGGTTTACTGATTGGTGTTCGTACTGGGGGGAGTCCTCCTCCGACTGGGGGGCTTGTTATTTGTCAATTCGCTTTTGCTGGGGCTAGGGGTGGGTGCCAATCGGCGCTGGGGGGTAAGGTGGGGGAGCCACTGAGGTATCTGGTTCTTGCTTGATTGTATTGCTGTCTGGCTGGGAACCTCTGCCCCAGCGCTTTCGGCTCTTGGCTCTCTAGAAGGTCTTTGGGTTTGTAGTGTGTTGCATTGGGGAGGGTTCAGGGTGGGTGGTGACGTGCTCTGTCTGACCGGGTTGGGGTTGGTCGGCTGTGGGTGGGTAGACGTTTGTCCTATTCTTCTATTGTTACTCACGATGTGTGGGATGTTCAGGGACTGTTGGGGGGGGGGGGTCTGATTGAGCCAGCTACTGGATTGTGTCTACTGTACCATCTGTACTATTCTGATAAGCTCGCTGTATTACAATGGCGAATGTTGAGTCTCTAGGACCGGAGAGCGGCCCCGGCTCTCTTCGACTGCTATCATGGAATGTGAGGGGGCTCAACGATTTTCGTAAACTTAGAAAGGTCCTAGCCTACTTGCAACGACACCAGATTGATCTTGCCCTGCTGCAAGAAACCCACCTGCCTTTGTCCAGTCCTATGTTGCAACTGAGGGGTCTTGGGAAAGCTTGTGTTGCTGCAGGGTTCACCACACATGCAAGAGGGGTGATCACTTGGGCTAATCCCAAATCTCAGTTGTCGCTTCAGCAGGTAGCTGTGGACTCGGAGGGTCGGTATGCGATTGCCCGATGTGTGGGGAAAGGACACGATTTGTTGCTTGTAAATGTGTATGGCCCCAATTATGACTCTCCTGCTTTCTATGCCTCACTAGCGGACGGCTGTAGACAATATGTGGGCTCTAGGATTCTGTGGGGGGGGGACTTCATTTTGGTACTGAACCCAGAATTGGACAGGTCGGCTGGCTCCCCTAGGACCCCGGCGGCCTCGGCATTGCTCCTGTTAACGGAACTAGTGAAACTTGACCTGCTGGATGTGTGGCGCCATAGGCACCCGGGGAAGGGCGGGTTCACCCATTACTCAGCCTACCATAATCTCCATACGAGGATTGATTATTGGTTCATCTCCCGGTCCCTGCTTGATTTGGTGAAGGGGTGCACTGTGTTGCCTCGCACGCTGTCTGATCATTCACCTCTACTTTTGCTACTGGTGGCCCCAGCTAGGAGGATTCCCCCGTTTACCTGGAGATTCCCCCCGTATTCACTCCTAGACGAGGCCTTCAGAGGAGAGCTGGCTGAGGACATAGAGGTGTTTTTTTCAACTAATGGGGGGTCGGTGGATAGTGTCCAGGTGCTCTGGGATGCATTTAAGGTATATATCAGGGGGATGACGATGGCTAAACATTCAGGGGTGCTTAAGGCTATCAGGCAACGGTTGAAACTGCTTGAAACACAGCTGGCTGATCTGGAACGGCAGGCGGGAGGTGCGGGTTCTGCTGACATTACTGACAAACTTAAGCCCCTGTTAGAGGAATTTCATGAAGAGGCGGACAGGGAGATCATACACATGGGTAAATATGCCACAGCGCGCGCGTATGGGGAGAGAGACCGCCCTGGCTCCCTTCTTGCTAAACTGATGCGCAACAGCAGGCCCCCCTCAGTGATCGAGGAGTTGGTAACGGCTACTGGTGAGGTGGTGTCGGAGGAGCAGGATATCCTGTCGGAATTCCATACTTATTATACAGCACTGTACTCGTCGAAGTCCGGCCACCTTGAGGAGGAAATTGACGACTACTTGAGTTACATACAGATGCCCTTCTTGGCCAACTGGCAAAGAGAGTTTCTGATGGCCCCATTCCAGAAAGAGGAAATAACGGAGGCGCTAGAGGGAATGAGGTCGAGTAGCGCTCCTAGGTCGGATGGCCTAACGGTGGCTTTTTACAAAGCCTTTCAGGATAAACTGGTCCCATACCTGATGCTTCTTTTTGACGATATTTGTCAACAAGGCAGCATGACGAAATCTATGAGGGAGGCGCTGCTCATAACCATCCCGAAGCCGGGCAAACCCCCAAATGAATGTGGCTCTTACAGGCCGCTTTCGCTGATTAACGTGGATGCGAAACTGTATGCGAAGGTTCTGGCGACACGTCTAGCTCTCCTGGTCCCGGACCTGGTTGCCCCGGAGCAAGCTGGGTTTGTCCCGGCGCGTAACCTGACGTATAACATCTGCACGGTGTTGGGCACTATTCAGCATGTCCGACAAGAGAATAAGGCTGTGGCCATTTTCCTGGACATGAAAAAGGCCTTTGACTCAGTAGAATGGTCGTTCATGCTCAGAGTCCTTCGTAAGTTTGGGCTCGGAGAACCCTTTCTGCAGATGCTAGGAGCCCTGTACTACAAACCCACTGCGCGGCTAAAGATTGGGAACTTGGTCACTGCCCCGATCGAGATCAGCAGGGGCACTCGGCAGGGCTGCCCCCTCTCCCCGCTGTTGTATGCTCTGGTGGCGGAGCCCCTGGCCTGCGCTATAAGAGAGTATCACAGGTTCGAGGGGATCAACTTTCCTTCTTACCAGATTGGTATCTCGACCTATGCGGACGACACTCTGCTGTATGTCCGTGACCCGGAGGCGAACCTCTCGGCGGTCTTGCGGGAAGTGGTGAGGTTCGGGACCTTATCGGGTCTTCGGGTCAATTGGAATAAGTCAGTGGCGTTGCCTTTGACTCCGGTAACTCTCCCATTCGACTCGGAGTACCCACTGCAATGGACCACAGACTCCATACGTTATTTGGGGATTCGCATTCACACTGACCCTGAGATGCTGGTACGCGAGAACTACGGGGTCGCCTATTCCAAACTGGTGGATGATGTTGAGGTGTGGTGCAGGCTCCCGCTGTCCCTAATGGGTAGGATAGCGCTTATGAAAATGGTAGTACTTCCCAGATTCCTCTTTCTCTTTACCTACATACCCGTGGTCCTCTCTAAGGCCTTTTTTCGGCAGCTTACCCAAACGCTTATAAGACTTGCGTGGGGGGGCAAACAGCCAAGGGTTCAATGGCAAACGCTCCTTCTTCCCTATGAACGTGGGTGTCTGGGGGCTCCGGACCTGGAACGGTACTACAGGATTGCGCAGGGGGCACATCTCCACACATGGATCCACGGGGATCCTGGCATCCCACATGTGAAACTGGAACGCCTCTTTGCAGACCCTACACCTCTCCTGGCCACGATATGCTATCCGGCCGATCGAAGGGTCGGTAACTTGGATTCCATTGCTGCCACAAACCACGCTTGGCATGCAATGGTCCGCTCCCCTGAGAGCGCGCTATTGTACTCTCCTTTACTGCGAGTGGAGTGGGCAGTGTGGTTGGCCCCGCTAACGGAGAAGGGCGTCCTGAAGGCGTTGCGGGAGTTGGGCATCGGCAAGATGGGGGACCTCTTCTTAAATGGCACAATGAAGACGTCGCAGCAGGCTCTCCAGTCCTACCCTGGGGCGACACTATTGCATAGCTTCCAATACCACAGGGTTCGTAGAGCGGCGCTGGTATTACTGGGCCCGGAGTTGGCGGAGCCACAGGAAGTACCTGAGCTCACGTATGTAATCAAAACCCCCTCTTCCCGTAAATTGGTAACCGCTCTTAAGAAACTAGGTGATGGGCACCGGCAGTGCCCCCCCTCCAGGGCTAGATTGGCCTGGCAGAGCGACCTTCAATCCCCGATCTCGGACGAGATGTGGCTCTATTGCTGCGCGAACACTAGGAAAATTTCCCTTAATAGTAGGCACCGCCTAATTCACTTTAAGTACCTGCAGCGGGTATATTATACGCCGGACAGGCTATATAGGTATGGGTTGCGGGAGTCGGCGGAGTGTGAGCGTTGCCATTTCCCTACGGCCGATTTTCTACATATGTCCTGGACTTGCCCTAGTATCCATAAGTTTTGGAGTGAGGTCTTCACGGAACTTAGCTCTATCCTAGGTGTGGAGATTCTGCCCTGCCCGGCGCTGGCGTTGCTGGGTTTCTCTAAACCGTTGCGGTGGCATTGCGGCGACTTGCTGACATGGCGTTGCTGACGGCCAAGCGCCTGGTCGCATTGTGCTGGATGAGGGGGCCGGTCCCTACTAAGAAGCGCTGGGAGGCGGATTTGCTTTACTGTTGCACGCAATCGGAGGTGTATAGTGAACTGCTTCCCCCCAAGAGTCGCCCCAAGAACTTCTGGGGGTTATATAAGGAATTCCAGAACGCTCAAGGGGACAGTGAGTCAGATCTTGAGGGGGAGGAGGTGGATGAATTGCAGGAGGGTGGGGTGGCAATGGTTGAACATGATGAGAACTGTGGTTGAGTGTTTTCCATGTTGAAGGTGGGTGGGGGATCCCGCCCGAGTCTCACCCGTGCAGTGTAATGGGTGAATACCTAGGACTACTGTCCTGGGTGGTGATTCGCATAGTCCTTCTCACACTTTGCTCCGTTCCATTGGGCCCTTGGGTCAGTTGCTATGGGTCCTACGTTCGACTATAGACGTGGTCGTTAGTGCGGGTGGGCGGGTGGACACGGGTATAGGTAGGCTGGCTAGTTTGTGGGGCGGGGGTTTGTTCTTGGATTAGTCTTGTGGTTTACTGCGCCTTTATATTTCTCCCTTCCAGGAGAATTTATCCTCATGTTTTTGAGAGTTGGCTTAATACAAGTGAACTGACTGCATTGCCTTTGCACACCGAACTGTGATATGGAGTGTCGCCACCAATGCTGTTGGTTTGGTTTCTTTGAGGTCAGTCATCAGCTGCTTTCACAATTCGATATTGTCTCTATTTTCTTTCTTTCCTTCCAGTGCGCCGCCAGGCCTCCGGGATGCTGGCGTCATGGCTGTGTATGTGGGCCTCTGCTCAGGGATTTGGGTGTGAACAACTGTTGCCGCCGGCCTCCGGGTTGTAGGCGATAAGGGCTGTGTGCAAATTTCAAAGGTGTAATAAAGTACAAATTTAATTTTAAAAAAAATAGTAGCACAAATGTAATGCTGGTTTGAGTGGATCATTTTAAGACGTTCATCACCTTGTAGGTGGTCTAATAATTTCTCCGCCAGAACAAAAGGGTCTTGGTTTTCTTCATCTTTTTGAAACACAGAACACACCTCCTTCAGTTGGTGCTCCAGCATGTACAACAATGGGATAGCTTTTCCCAAATTACAGTCCTCCTTGCTGACTGCACGCGTGAAGAACTCAAAAGGACGAAGCATGCGTGTCAGGCTTTTAACTATGACCCATTGCGCCGCACCCATCCTCAGGTCCTCCTTCTGAGCTGTACCCTGTGTTAAGAAATAGTGATCGAGTACCGTATACTGCTCATACAGACGCTCAAGCATGTAGAAGGTTGAGTTCCAACGTGTTGCCACCTCCTGGATGAGTGCTTTCACTGGCATTTGACGTTCATATAGCAGGCTCCTAAGATGCTTCCGGGCCTTAAAAGAATGGCTGAAATGTTTGCACATTTTTTGGCAGGTGTCCACTACCCTGTACGCTGCACTGCCTTTATCACTCAAGCATTTTTTGACAACCAGGTTTATACAGTGCGCCAAACACGGCACTCTGAAATAGTCACCCAGCTGCATGGCCTTAACTATATTGACTCCATTATCCGTGGAAACATAACCAACCTGGCGTTTTTTGGGGGACAGCCACTCAAGGACCTTTGTGTTAAACACATACAAAATGTTTTCTGCTGTGTGACGTTTCTCCAAACCAAACATGGCTAGTGTTGCATGTTTCCGAGCAGCTTTAAAAACTTTGTCCGGGTCAACACCTGTGTTTAGCTTTGCTTTAACCCCTGAAAAAGAGACCCAGTGTGCAGTGATGCACATGTAATCAGCGCCTGCGCCACTGGTCCACATGTCTGTTGTCAGATGTATAGTGTAAACAGCACTCTTCTGCAAAGCTGCCCCAATCACCTCCAGAACATCTTCATATAGTGCTGGAACCGCAACTCGGGCAAAATAGAACCGGCTAGGAACCTTCCATTTAGGGCAGAGCGCTGCCACTAATTCTAGAAAACCAACCCCTTCTACAAAAGAAAAAGGGAGAAGGTCCAGAGCTAGCATTTTAGCCAGCTTAGTGTTATACAGACGCGTCAGTGGGTGGTTGCGTTCATATTGCGCTTCTGTAAACAACATCTTTTTAATGTTGCCCTGGACCAAGGATTTACGGGATGATGATGATATCTTCGACCCAGTTACGCTCGCTGATGAACTTTTTCGCATTGGTGTATCACTCTCTCCCACACTCTTAGTGTGGCTCACATGGGGTGTGCTGCTGACAGGGGTACTGGGTGTAAGTGAAGGGTTTGACACGTCTTCTTCCTCCTCGTCATCATCAGATGAAACAGCATTACGTGCAATTCGGGCTTCCTTGATCGCATGTAGGTGCGCAAACCATTTGACAGCGTGCTTTCTTTCAAGATGACCTCTCTGGCCTCCGGTACCATAGTTGGAACCAAACTTACCACGACTAACTCGAAGCTTACACATGCTACAAATGGCTACGTTTTCATTTTTTGGGCAAACACTAAAGAAGTCCCAAACTGCAGACTTGAAATGTCTTTGGGGGCCGGAGGAGGCGGCGCTACTGGTGGTGGTGGTCCTGCTGCTAATGCCAGATGAAGTGGAGGATGTGGATTGCCGAACTTCAGTACGTTTTGCACTTTCACCACCACTAATTGAGGTCGAGGTGGATGGAGGTCCCTTATGGCGACTAAGAAATATGGAAGCGGTAGGTGTTGGTGTACTAGTTAACTCCAATGATTGTGGTGTTTCTTCCATTGCCTCCTCGTCGACATCATCATCACGTTCAGCAGCTTCTCGGGATAGGGTCAAAATGTCTCTTTGCTGCAAGCCCGCTGGGGCTGCAGTGGCATTTATGATGACTGGCTAGTCGTCGTGAGAGGCTTCATCAGCAGCAGTATCCGTCACTTCTTGTTGAGCCTCATCACACTCCATAGCTATGAGTTTTTCGACGACCTTCCTTTTACGCTTAGGTATCTTTGTCAGATCATGGTGTGCCTCACTCTCAGACTGCCGTAATGATGGTTCCCAATCTTCATCCAGAATGGGATCATCAGAAGGAGGTGGGCTTGAAGAAGATGTAGACCCCCCCCCCTTGATCTTTTCCTTGCTAGGGATGTGGAAGACAATGAATGATCATCAGGAGGAGTGGCTTCCTCAAATGATACCTCGGTTTGATTGTCAATTTCCTGATGTGCCCCTACTTCGGGAGGAACAACTATTGTGGGCACTTGTGACCCTCCATGCACCTCTGCTTGCGCATCTCCTTGCGCTGCCTCTCCTTCCACATGTACTTGGGCTTGTACTTGCACATGTTGTTGTTGTTGCGGCTGTGGTTGTTCAACACTTGTCAGATAAGTTACAACAACCTGTGTTGATTCAGGGACATTGCTGCTACTTTCTTGCGGTGAGCCAACATCACTGGTCGATGGTGATTGAAGAAGTACACTGACTGCCTCTGAAGCACTCAAGGGCTTTGACTTAAGTTGGCGTGGTGGTGGAGGCACTGAGCCCAATGAAGTGGGGGTGCTGCTCCCAGCTTGGTCCCCAGCAGATCCCGCTGCTGCTGCAGGCGTACTTTTTTTTTACTCCCAAAAAACGCGACGGCCGGCACACCAGCCTCCTTGGTAACTTGCTTCTTCTGCTCCTTACTAGCATCTTTCTTGCTAGAGGAGCTACGGAGACCTTTTTTTGGGGCCATCTTCTTCAGAGCAGGTCAAAACAGCAGGCCGCAGTTGCACGAGTTGCAGAGTTGTCTGAGGCCAGACGTGACGTCGCGTGACGTTATGCTGCGCACACACCGCTGCAGGACTTCTTCCTGGCACTGGTGGTTCTCTTGAGTCTTGTGCACCTAAAAGCAATGGAAGACAGAGGAACACCAGTTCAGTTATACACCCCAAAAATCGAAAATCACTGAAAAATCAGCACAATCCCATTCCATCCATGCCCTCCATGATGTTTAAATTCAAGACACCCCACAGAAAGACTAGGCCCATGCAAGACTCACTACCCCTGGGCATAAAGGTTGAAAACTAGGCAAAATGGTTGCAGGCCTAACAACACTGCCTGCATTCAAAATGGACACTTGCCTCCCAGCACATGGCCAGGGCCTGTAGCAGCACTCAAAATGGCCCCCAGCCACATGGCCTGTCCCTCCCCATGAACACCCCCAAAAATCGAAAAACACAGAAAAATCAGCACAATCCCATTCCATCCATGCCCTCCATGATGTTTAAGTTCAAGACACCCCACAGAAAGACTGGGCCCATGCAAGACTCACTACCCCCTGGTGAAAAGGCCACATGTACAGCCCAAAAAAACGAAAATCACTGAAAAATCAGCACAATCCCATTCCATCCATGCCCTCCATGATGTTTAAGTTGAAGACACCCCACAGAAAGACTAGGCCCATGCAAGACTCACTACCCCCTGGTGAAAAGGCCACAAGTACAGCCCAAAAAAACGAAAATCACTGAAAAATCAGCACAATCCCATTCCATCCATGCCCTCCATGATGTTTAAATTCAAGACACCCCACAGAAAGACTAGGCCCATGCAAGACTCACTACCCCCTGGTGAAAAGGCCACAAGTACAGCCCAAAAAAATGAGAATCACTGAAAAATCAGCACAATCCCATTCCATCCATGCCCTCCATGATGTTTAAGTTCAAGACACCCCACAGAAAGACTAGGCCCATGCAAGACTCACTACCCCCTGGTGAAAAGGCCACAAGTCCAGCCCAAAAAAACGAAAATCACTGAAAAATCAGCACAATCCCATTCCATCCATGCCCTCCATGATGTTTAAATTCAAGACACCCCACAGAAATACTAGGCCCATGCAAGACTCACTACCCCCTGGTGAAAAGGCCACAGGTACAGCCCAAAAAAACGAAAATCACTGAAAAATCAGCACAATCCCATTCCATCCATGCCCTCCATAATGTTTAAATTCAAGACACCCCACAGAAAGACTAGGCCCATGCAAGACTCACTACCCCTGGGCATAAAGGTTGAAAACTAGGCAAAATGGTTGCAGGCCTAACAAAGTGCCTGCATTCAAAATGGCCACTTGCCTCCCAGCACATGGCCAGGGCCTGTAGCAGCTCTCAAAATGGCCCCCAGCCACATGACCTGTCCCTCCCCATGAACACCCCCAAAAATCGAAAAACACAGAAAAATCAGCACAATCCCATTCCATCCATGCCCTCCATGATGTTTAAGTTCAAGACACCCCACAGAAAGGCTAGGCCCATGCAAGACTCACTACCCCTTGGTGAAAAGGCCACAAGTACAGCCCAAAAAACGAAAATCACTGAAAAATCAGCACAATCCCATTCCATCCATGCCCTCCATGATGTTTAAGTTCAAGACACCCCACAGAAAGACTAGGCCCATGCAGGACTCACTACCCCCTGGTGAAAAGGCCACAAGTACAGCCCAAAAAAACGAAAATCACTGAAAAATCAGCACAATCCCATTCCATCCATGCCCTCCATGATGTTTAAATTCAAGACACCCCACAGAAAGACTAGGCCCATGCAAGACTCACTACCCCTGGGCTTAAAGGTTGAAAACTAGGCAAAATGGTTGCAGGCCTAACAACACTGCCTGCATTCAAAATGGCCACTTGCCTCCCAGCACATGGCCAGGGCCTGTAGCAGCACTCAAAATGGCCCCCAGCCACATGGCCTGTGCCTCCCCATGAACACCCCCAAAAATCGAAATACACAGAAAAATCAGCATAATCCCATTCCATCCATGCCCTCCATGATGTTTAAGTTCAAGACACCCCACAGAAAGACTATGCCCATGCAAGACTCTCTATCCCCTGGTGAAAAGGCCACAAGTACAGCCCAAAAAAACGAAAATCACTGAAAAATCAGCACAATCCCATTCCATCCATGCCCTCCATGATGTTTAAATTCAAGACACCCCACAGAAAGACTCAGTCCACCCACCACTGAGTACCCCTGGGCAAAAGGCCCCAAAACAGCCCAAAAATCGAAAATTCCAAAATTGTAGTTGCAGCAATTGTAATGCCCCAAACAAATTACTTGTGAAATTTCTAATCCAAAAGTGATCCAAAGAAAGTCAAAAAGGCCTCAAATCCAAATATCCAGCAGCATCCACAAAAATTAATCCTTCCAGCTCCAGATCCAAATGAAAAGTGACCAGGAGATGGACAAAGCACTGGGAGGAGCCTGCTGGACAGGAACAGGAAGTTGAAGACTGTGGGGCACTTCCTTCCTCCCACCCCCCCCTCCCCAAAATGGACTCCTCGTAAAAAAAGTGCAGGCAAATGTCTACCTGAGGAGTTATTCAGATAAAAATCATCATTTCCAGAAGGTTTATGCTGCTTGCTGGTGGATTTCTTGTGCAGAATTGCAAATTTTGTATTTTCGCAAGTGCGAGATTATTGCTGCTCGCCGCATCTCCAAGCTCGCAATTGCGAAGTACCGCGATACGTGATCACGGCGTACTCGCGTTGACAAACTCTCGCTGTACAAGTTGGCAAGCCGCGATTACGTAATCGCGCTTGCCAAATTCCCGCGGGATCCCGCAGCAAGATCCAAAATCGATACAGAAAAGGGGGTGGTGATGAACAGAGTGTCTGAATTGAGCAGACCACTCTTACCCAGTCCAAAGATCAGGGCTTGATCCATCACCGTTATTTATCTCACTGCCCCCTCCCAGCTCAGAACCTGGCTATATGCAAATCAGTCTGTCCCTGGCCCAGTGCATCATGGGAACAGGGCAGACTAAACTACCAAGCCAATTCTTCACCAGAAAGGAGACAAGCTACCGGGGACCGGTTTCTGGCATTTCAGCCGTCTTCGGCCCGGCTTGCTTGAATCCTGATGGAGCAGTGAGAAAGGGACTCATGTCTGAGTATACCCTGCCACACCTATAGTGGCCAAAATCGATACAGAAAAGGGGGTGGTGATGAACAGAGTGTCTGAATTGAGCAGACCACTCTTACCCAGTCCAAAGATCAGGGCTTGATCCATCACCGTTATTTATCTCACTGCCCCATCCCAGCTCAGAACCTGGCTATATGCAAATCAGTCTGTCCCTGGCCCAGTGCATCATGGGAACAGGGCAGACAAAACTACCAAGCCAATTCTTCACCAGAAAGGAGACAAGCTACCGGGGACCGGTTTCTGGCATTTCAGCCGTCTTCGGCCCGGCTTGCTTGAATCCTGATGGAGCAGTGAGAAAGGGACTCATGTCTGAGTATACCCTGCCACACCTATAGTGGCCAAAATCGATACAGAAAAGGGGGTGGTGATGAACAGAGTGTCTGAATTGAGCAGACCACTCTTACCCAGTCCAAAGATCAGGGCTTGATCCATCACCGTTATTTATCTCACTGCCCCATCCCAGCTCAGAACCTGGCTATATGCAAATCAGTCTGTCCCTGGCCCAGTGCATCATGGGAACAGGGCAGACTAAACTACCAAGCCAATTCTTCACCAGAAAGGAGACAAGCTACCGGGGACCGGTTTCTGGCATTTCAGCCGTCTTCGGCCCGGCTTGCTTGAATCCTGATGGAGCAGTGAGAAAGGGACTCATGTCTGAGTATACCCTGCCACACCTATAGTGGCCAAAATCGATACAGAAAAGGGGGTGGTGATGAACAGAGTGTCTGAATTGAGCAGACCACTCTTACCCAGTCCAAAGATCAGGGCTTGATCCATCACCGTTATTTATCTCACTGCCCCATCCCAGCTCAGAACCTGGCTATATGCAAATCAGTCTGTCCCTGGCCCAGTGCATCATGGGAACAGGGCAGACTAAACTACCAAGCCAATTCTTCACCAGAAAGGAGACAAGCTACCGGGGACCGGTTTCTGGCATTTCAGCCGTCTTCGGCCCGGCTTGCTTGAATCCTGATGGAGCAGTGAGAAAGGGACTCATGTCTGAGTATACCCTGCCACACCTATAGTGGCCAAAATCGATACAGAAAAGGGGGTGGTGATGAACAGAGTGTCTGAATTGAGCAGACCACTCTTACCCAGTCCAAAGATCAGGGCTTGATCCATCACCGTTATTTATCTCACTGCCCCATCCCAGCTCAGAACCTGGCTATATGCAAATCAGTCTGTCCCTGGCCCAGTGCATCATGGGAACAGGGCAGACTAAACTACCAAGCCAATTCTTCACCAGAAAGGAGACAAGCTACCGGGGACCGGTTTCTGGCATTTCAGCCGTCTTCGGCCCGGCTTGCTTGAATCCTGATGGAGCAGTGAGAAAGGGACTCATGTCTGAGTATACCCTGCCACACCTATAGTGGCCAAAATCGATACAGAAAAGGGGGTGGTGATGAACAGAGTGTCTGAATTGAGCAGACCACTCTTACCCAGTCCAAAGATCAGGGCTTGATCCATCACCGTTATTTATCTCACTGCCCCATCCCAGCTCAGAACCTGGCTATATGCAAATCAGTCTGTCCCTGGCCCAGTGCATCATGGGAACAGGGCAGACTAAACTACCAAGCCAATTCTTCACCAGAAAGGAGACAAGCTACCGGGGACCGGTTTCTGGCATTTCAGCCGTCTTCGGCCCGGCTTGCTTGAATCCTGATGGAGCAGTGAGAAAGGGACTCATGTCTGAGTATACCCTGCCACACCTATAGTGGCCAAAATCGATACAGAAAAGGGGGTGGTGATGAACAGAGTGTCTGAATTGAGCAGACCACTCTTACCCAGTCCAAAGATCAGGGCTTGATCCATCACCGTTATTTATCTCACTGCCCCATCCCAGCTCAGAACCTGGCTATATGCAAATCAGTCTGTCCCTGGCCCAGTGCATCATGGGAACAGGGCAGACTAAACTACCAAGCCAATTCTTCACCAGAAAGGAGACAAGCTACCGGGGACCGGTTTCTGGCATTTCAGCCGTCTTCGGCCCGGCTTGCTTGAATCCTGATGGAGCAGTGAGAAAGGGACTCATGTCTGAGTATACCCTGCCACACCTATAGTGGCCAAAATCGATACAGAAAAGGGGGTGGTGATGAACAGAGTGTCTGAATTGAGCAGACCACTCTTACCCAGTCCAAAGATCAGGGCTTGATCCATCACCGTTATTTATCTCACTGCCCCATCCCAGCTCAGAACCTGGCTATATGCAAATCAGTCTGTCCCTGGCCCAGTGCATCATGGGAACAGGGCAGACTAAACTACCAAGCCAATTCTTCACCAGAAAGGAGACAAGCTACCGGGGACCGGTTTCTGGCATTTCAGCCGTCTTCGGCCCGGCTTGCTTGAATCCTGATGGAGCAGTGAGAAAGGGACTCATGTCTGAGTATACCCTGCCACACCTATAGTGGCCAAAATCGATACAGAAAAGGGGGTGGTGATGAACAGAGTGTCTGAATTGAGCAGACCACTCTTACCCAGTCCAAAGATCAGGGCTTGATCCATCACCGTTATTTATCTCACTGCCCCATCCCAGCTCAGAACCTGGCTATATGCAAATCAGTCTGTCCCTGGCCCAGTGCATCATGGGAACAGGGCAGACTAAACTACCAAGCCAATTCTTCACCAGAAAGGAGACAAGCTACCGGGGACCGGTTTCTGGCATTTCAGCCGTCTTCGGCCCGGCTTGCTTGAATCCTGATGGAGCAGTGAGAAAGGGACTCATGTCTGAGTATACCCTGCCACACCTATAGTGGCCAAAATCGATACAGAAAAGGGGGTGGTGATGAACAGAGTGTCTGAATTGAGCAGACCACTCTTACCCAGTCCAAAGATCAGGGCTTGATCCATCACCGTTATTTATCTCACTGCCCCATCCCAGCTCAGAACCTGGCTATATGCAAATCAGTCTGTCCCTGGCCCAGTGCATCATGGGAACAGGGCAGACTAAACTACCAAGCCAATTCTTCACCAGAAAGGAGACAAGCTACCGGGGACCGGTTTCTGGCATTTCAGCCGTCTTCGGCCCGGCTTGCTTGAATCCTGATGGAGCAGTGAGAAAGGGACTCATGTCTGAGTATACCCATAATGCCAGAAACCGGTCCCCGGGAGCTTGTTTCCTTCCCAGTGTAAGAATTGGCTTTTGTAGTTTGGTTTGCCCTGTTCCCATCATGCACTGGGACAGGAACAGACTAATTTGCATACAGCCAGGTTCTGAAACTGGGATGGTGCAGTGAGCTAAAAAACGGTGTTGGATCTAGCCCTGATCTCTTGACTGGGTGAGAGCTTTTTGCTTAATTCAGAGACTCTGTCCCTCACCACCCCTTGTTGTAAATATTTTTGTCCACCCTAAGCGTAGAAGGGTATTCTCAGATGTGAGACCCTTGCTCATTGCACCATCAGGATTCAAGCAAACCGGGCCGAAGACGGCTGTAATGCCAGAAACCGGTCCCCGGGAGCTTGTTTCCTTCCCAGTGTAAGAATTGGCTTTTGTAGTTTGGTTTGCCCTGTTCCCATCATGCACTGGGACAGGAACAGACTAATTTGCATACAGCCAGGTTCTGAAACTGGGATGGTGCAGTGAGCTAAAAAACGGTGTTGGATCTAGCCCTGATCTCTTGACTGGGTGAGAGCTTTTTGCTTAATTCAGAGACTCTGTCCCTCACCACCCCTTGTTGTAAATATTGCAAGATCCAAAATGGCGCAGCACTCGCAAAATATCAAGAAAAATAACTCGGCAAACGATGAATGACGGTAAGTAAACTCCGCGCGCCGCAAAATTGTATCACCAAGAAAAAAAAATCCGCTGCGTGCGAATTTGCGGATTTTGCGGGAAATTCGCAAATCTCGCGGATTGCGAATTTACCGAAAATCCGCAAAATCCACGAGCGGAACGGATTTTCCGCCCATGCTTACCCAGGACCATCTCAGCTTCAGGAAGCACCTCAAGACCTGGCTCTTCGAGCAATAGCAGTGCCCCGCCCCCCAGCGCCTTGAGACCCTAACGGGTGAGTAGCGCGCTCTACAAATTATTTGATTGATTGATTGATTGATCACACATCTTTGTCCGGGGCTTCCAGATATGTGGGTGCATTACACACTACTGTTCATGTGCTTATCATCATTAGGATTTGTCAGTTCTGAGTGGTGATGATGTGGTCAGACGCCGATGGTACACAGTCAGGGCTCCCCAGGGCACTTGTATGTTCAAAATATCATGTAGTTGCCCATAGGTGGTACCGTTCATTGATTGAGACATGTGTATGTGTGTGTGACTGCTCCCACTCAAAGGTTCAGAAGTGCAATTTTGGCAAGTTTGTGCATGTGTGCCTTGGAGTTCTCCTTGGCTTCTGCATTGTCCTGGGACTGTGGCAGGGTTTCCAAAGTTGACTTGAGATTTGATGTCATGGCCATGTACCGTATACTGTGCAGTATGTCTGTGATTCACCATGGTTGTAGACTGTCCTTGTGTGATTAGTCTGTTCACCTTCGATCCTCCCAACATCACTGTGTTTGTCATGGGTGCCTGTAAAATGTTACCTGCCCATGTGGGCTTCACTAATGCACATTGGTGCAGTTTAGGGTGTGTGGTGTTGAGGGTGGACAGATGTGAATGTTTTCATGCCTGGGTCCCTATGTCCCTTTTGTCCCTGGTTGATGGGCCATACTGAGTGATTTGTGTTTGAGTAGGTGTGATGTACATTAGTGGCACAGGACACATGTCTGAGTTTCCCAGTCTGAAAGACATCTACCTTTGGCATCACAGCGGTCCTTTCATGCAGGTTTGTGTCACCCGAATGTATGGTCCCTGGGGGTAGTGCTGTTGTGGGTATGTCTCTTGCTGTTTTAGTTACTGTTCATTCCAGCTTGTGTCACATGTGTCTGTTGGGATCCCTCTCATCTTACAATGCGTGATTGCCCACAAAGTAAGCCAGTTGATGGCTTACTTTTGTATGGCACTGTGTCAACATCTCTGTCATTGTGGTTCAGCCCCCCTCATGTGTTGTGTAGTTGACTGGGAATACTGAGACATGCACATACACATTTTGTGTGAGATGTGCAGTATGAGGTTGCCTGTTTGTGTTTGTGCATCTGCGCCAGTGCATTGGTATTGCTGTTGTGGGCAAGTGTCTGGATGTGGTTTGGGTGATTTTCCCTGCTGTCCCTGTGAGTCATGTCTCATCATTCTGCACATTGATCCTGGTTGTTAGGTCCCATTGCTGCCATGGAATTGGGATTTTGTTACCTGATACCTACAGTCTGCACAGGATGTATTGATTTGTGTGTCTATTTCCGAGATGTGTGTATGCATTATGATGGTCACTTCTGCTTTTGTGTCATTGTACACTGTATGAAATGTCAGCCCCCATGGGTGATGCTTGTCTGCACATGGCCCAGAGTATGTTTTATTTTCACAGCACTGTTTGCCTCACCACATCTCTGTGGGTATGTGACATAACCACTACTTTGCCACAAAAGTTTTTCATGTGTTGGGACCAGGAATCATACATGCTGTTTGGGATTTGCAGCTTTTACCATGATGACACTTACATTTTGGTCATTGTGATGATGAGGGGTTCAGCACCATTACCACAATGCTCAACTTTTGCTTCAGTTTGGAACCACACAATTTACATTGGATATACACATTGATGGGGGATTAGAGCACATTGACACAATGCATTTGTGATTCTTGAATTGTGTAGTACACACTCGGTTTTTGGTCACACATGTGATGGTAGTTACATTGTATGTTCTAAATATTATTCACTGTTGGGGGCATTTGTCAAAGACTACACACTTTTTTCATGATGTTAGGGGGGATTATTTTGCTGACATACCTGAGGTTGATGTATGATGGATGTGTGGCGCATTTCCCATCCTATGGGTGGGGGTGTTGATATTGATAGTCACACAGCTCCCTATGAGTGGGGGTGGCAGTAGTGATAGGCAACATGTCCCCTATGAGTCGGGGTGGCAGTAGTGATAAGCAACATAGCCTCTATGAGTAGGGGTGGCAGTAGTGATAGGCAACATGCCAAATATGGGTGGGGGTGGCAGTAGTGATAGGCAACATGGCCTCTATGAGTGAGGGTGGCAGTAGTGATAGGCAACATGGCCCCTATGAGTGTGGGGTGGCAGTAGTAATAGGCAACATAGCCCCTATGAGTAGGGGTGGCAGTAGTGATGGGCAGCATGCCCCATATGGGTGGGGGTGGCCGTAGTGATGGGCAACATTCAACATATGGGTGGGGGTGGCAGTAGTGATGGGCAACATTTAACATATGGGTGGGGGTGGCAGTAGTGATGGGCAACATGGCCCCTACGGGTGGGGCTGGCAGTAGTGATGGGCAACATACCCCATATGGGTGGGGGTGGCAATAGTGATGGGCAACATGCCCCATATGGGTAGGGGTGGTAGTAGTGATGGGCAACATTCAACATATGGGTGGAAGTGGCAGTAGTGATGGGCAACATTCAACATATGTGTGGGGTTGGCAGTGGTGATGGGCAACATGGCCCCTATGGGTGGGGGTGGCAGTAGTGATGGGCAACATGGCCCCTATGGGTGGGGGTGGCAGTAGTGATAGGCAACATAACCCCTACGGGTGGGGGTGGCAGTGGTGATGAGCAACATGCCCCATATGGGTGGGGGTGGCAGTAGTGATGGGCAACATGCCCCATATCGGTGGGGGTGGCAGTAGTTATGGACAACATGCCCCATATGGGTCGGGGTGGCAGTAGTGATGGGCAACATTCAACATATGGGTGGGGGTGGCAGTAGTGATGGGCAACATGGCCCCTATGGGTTAAGTATGGGCGGGAAATTCGGTCCGCTCGCGGATTTTGCGGATTTTCGGTAAATTCGCAATCCGCGAGATTCGCGAATCTCCCGCAAAATCCGCAAATCCGTGAGCAGCGGATTTTATGGCTTGCTCGCACTGTTCGCGTGAGTTCGCGGCTTCCCAGTACAACTTCGCGCCCCGCGAATAAGCGCTAAATTGCAGAAATACGATCTTAGCAAAACTGAAACTACTTACCAGGTTCAAAAGTTCAGGCTCATCATTAGTAGCCATTTCCTGTAGTGCTTCCTGAGGGGCCCCTCCAGAGTTCAGTTGCCTACTTGCAACTATTATGTGACCCTGCTCTGAACCTCAGAATAGTTACACATATGCCACAAAGGTCCTGAATTACAGCTAAGGGAGACAAGCAGGAGCCAGGCTGGAAGTTCAAATCCATTAATCAGCCCCTAATTCATTATTGTCAGTTGGGGCAGGGCAGGTATTGTAACTAATTTTGCAACAATGAAAGCACTTAGCAAGTGCAAAAGATCACTAATCAGGAAGCACTAAGGAAGCAGGTGCCAGCTAAAAAAATATTCTGTGACACATTAATCAGCCCCAAATTAATTCAGGTCACTTGAGGCAGGGAAGGTGTGCTTTGCTTTGCCACAATAATGTACACTGACTGGACAACCAGAGGGTGCTGTGATGAAACAGAGGGTGGCATGGGTGGGCCAGAGGGTGGCATGAGTAGTCAGAGAGTGTCAGTGGTGACAGAGAGTGGCAGTGATGAAGAAGAGTGTCCCAAACAGGCTGGACACGTAGAAACAACAAGTTCGCAAAACTTGCGACCCGACAGGTAAGTTCGCGTTTGCGAAATTGTACAAAACCCTGGCAGAAACCCGCGCGAACACAAAAAAAATAAATCCGCAAATTCGCGAGAATTCCCGGATTTTGCGAATTGCGAGTTCGCAAATCCGCAAAATTCGCGAACGTGAGATTCGCAAAATTCGCCCATGCTTACTATGGGTGGGGGTGGCAGTAGTGATGGGCAACATGGCCCCTGCGGGTGGGACTGGCAGTAGTGATGGGCAACATACCCCATATGGGTGGGGGTGGCAGTAATGATGGGCAACTTGCCCCATACGGGTAGGGGTGGTAGTAGTGATGGGCAACATGGCCTCTATGGGTGGGGGTGACAGTAGTGATGGGCAACATGGCCCCTATGGGTGGGAGTGGCAGTAGTGATGGGCAACATGGCCCCCATGAGTGGGGGTGATTGTGGTGATAGCCATGCAACCCCTATAGTGCCCTATTGCTAGTGGACAGGAAATGGACCCCTTGGGTGTGTGTAACATTTGGTGGGTATGTGTCGTTTGTTTGTGTGGTGGGTGTCTGACTTACTGTCTGTGCCGTCCGCGTCTATTCCTGATCCGATCATAGATGTACGGGACTGGTATGACCTGCGCGATGGGATTCATGATGTGTTCGTCTCGTACACGCTGCTTGTTGCTCCGTCTCGTACCCGTTGCTAACTGGTCCTTCTCATAGCCGTGTATTGTGTTCTGGCGTGAATCATACCTGATATTCAACTTTCCCGGATGCTGTGACGTGCTGTACGTGTGACCCGTCTGGCGCATAGGAAGTACGCATTGTACTTGACCGGCCGGAAATTGCAGTGAAACTGGTCCTGTGCGACTCGATTTGGCGTTTATGGATCCGGCTCGTACGGAAATTGTGGTTGGAGTCCGAGTGTAAGTGTTGGTCGGGAATTTGGCACTTTTCCGCATCGTACTTCCTCACCCGGACGGCCCGGATCCTGGGACGGTTCAGTCGTGAGGTAAGACTACGGGTAGCTCTCGACCGAGATCGGAATCGACCCTTGAATATAATATAAAGGCAGCGGACCAAAGGGTTCATGCAGAAATAGATTTGCCTGAATATAACATATTATTTTGGAACGTGGCTGGGTTGCACCAGATACCAAAAGATGCACAATGGGTTACTTTTGTCGAAAATGTTTCAATATTGTGCCTGCAAGAGACCTGGTTGAAGAACAAGTTGCACATAAATGGTTATAAAACTTACCACACACCAGCGGTTAGCGGTTAGCACGTTTTTTGGTAGAAACAAGGTAGGGCTGTGTACCTATCTCTCTAATTGTATTACTGTTCATAAGATAGATTTTAAAGTTTCAAATAGATGTTATCATATTGTATTATTGTATATGGATAAGAAGCACTCACTGGCCCTTTAAAATTTTTATAATAATATCCCCAAAGAGCAGCTTTATGGTGTACTGAGCGAACTACAGAAAGATATCTCCTATGTACAGGATAGCTCATTGGAAGATTTGTGCATTATTTAGGGCGGAATTTTAATCATGTTGTATGCCAATATGCTTTGAGGGGGATCTGTGGTTCAAGTGTGGATAGAGATATCGAACACGCCCACTTCCAAGAAACAACAACAGGAGATTTGTTTAATACTATTGTTTATCAATTTGACTTAGGGTTCGCCAACGAACTTTGTTCCCCAATAGTCCCATTCAAGAGTACATTTTATGGCAGAGGATCCAGTTCTATAATTGATTTCATTTCAGTTACAAAGATCCATTCAAGCAGGGTGTGTAATTTTGAAACTCACCCAAATGCAATGAGTGACCATTTTCCAATAAGTTTATCTATCTTCTTAGTATGCACTGTATCAAGTAAGGAGCCCCCAGTGGAACAATACCCTTTTGAAATTTCACTTAATAGAAAAAATGGGTTTCTCTAAGCTGGGAGAAAATAGATCTGACTGCGTTCTTTAATTAACTAATAACCAAGTGTAATAAGGCTGTGGTTGTCTGCCTTGATGAGTTTGCAACCGATATCGAGGTTTTAAACTCATTTGGTATTACTATGAAGGAGAGTAAAAAGTTATTAACAGTAAATATCAAGGAAAGACAGCAGATGAAACATGGATGGTTTGACTTGAGCTGTACTAAAGCACTTGCAATTTTAAAGAGAGTGCTACACAGGCAGGACAGTTGTCAAAGTGATAGAAGATTGGCAAGGAGCGCCTAAAAAAAGGTGCTTACTGCACGCAAAAAGATATTAAGAGCCCAGGCATGGCAGGCTCAGCACGACGCCTGTGTGCTTAGAGATAATAATAGCTTCTGGAAGGTGG
This sequence comes from Lissotriton vulgaris, assembly GCF_964263255.1. Classification (NCBI taxonomy): domain Eukaryota; kingdom Metazoa; phylum Chordata; class Amphibia; order Caudata; family Salamandridae; genus Lissotriton; species Lissotriton vulgaris. The sequence goes on along the minus strand of NC_141693.1, from coordinate 537,318,298 downwards.
TTAATGCGCCCCTATTAGCTCCAAGAGATCTACCTTCAATAGATATAGATATTAGTGAAGCAACATGGGTAGAGCACTTTACTAATTTATACAATGACGAGAAGCAAGACAGGGCCCATGTAGAACAGGATTCCTCCTTGCTGCCTGAACACAGCTGTATATTCCCCCTGGATTTACGTTTCTCCTTGAATGAGGTTACAAGTGCTATAAATGACAGCACTGCAGGCAAAGTCCCCGGTCCGGATGGAGTTCCGGTGGACATGTATAAACCTAATCTCCCGTTCTGGGGTCCACTATTAACTCATGTTTTAAAAGCTTGCTGCCAACAGGGCCTGATTCCATCCTGGTCGGATTCTATAGTGGTCCCAATATTTTAAAAGGGAATCGCAATAATCCTATTTGTTATCGGCGGATCTCCCTTTTGGACTCCTTTCTTAAAATAATTGGGCGTATCATCTTAAATAGGTTCCCGACCTGGGCGGAAGAGAAAGGTGTTCTTTCTAAATTGCAATATGGGTTCCGTCAGTGTCTGGGGAACACTGAAAAGGGATTAAATTTAAACCTTGTGATTAGCAAATATATGCAAGCCAAGCAAGGAAAATTATTCTTAGCGTTCGTGGATCTGACCCCCGCTTTTGATTGCGTGAGGCATGACAGATTGTGAAGCATTTTAAAGGAAATGGGTGTGTATTCTCCCCTCACACTTTTTATGAGACAATTGTATAGTGACGCTGGTGCAAGGGTCCGGTTTGGAAAGCGGGGTGAGTGCACACCCAAATTTCCTATTAGTAAAGGTGTGAGGCAAGGCTGTGTGCTCGTCCCATTTCGGAAACGTGGCTGAATACAGCCACTGATCCCGATATAGTACAAGCCCTTCCTTCTGGTTACACAATACACAGACTTGATCGAACTCATGGTAAAGGGGGTGGAATTGCTATTATTCTGAAAAATCACTTAACTTGCAGAATCCTGGGGAGTCTTCTCTCAAACTGCGAAAACTTTCATTTCTCAATTGGATTCAATCCTACGCTAACCTTTTCAGGGATTTTGATCTATCGCCCCCCAGGACCCGCAGGCCAATTCTGTGACTCACTCATAGACACAGCCTATAAATTAGCAATTTCCAGAGCTAATTTTACTATTCTTGGCGATTTTAACATCCATTTCGATGATATGAACTCTAAGCTTGCAACTGAATTGATTTCTGACTTAGCAGCTTTACAGCTATCGCAAATAGTTCAACTAGCAACGCATTCAAAAGGACATCTTTTAGACCCTATATTCTCTGGCCTGAAGGAGTTATCCTGCCAATTATCACTACCCATTCCTTGGTCGGCTCATTCCCTCATCCCTTTTTTATGGTCCCCTGCTTATGTTACTCCCCCAACTCAACTAGTTCAAACTAAGTCCCGATGCTGGTCAAAACTCCCACTGGACTCCTGGACAGCAACCATGGAGAAATCTAAGCCTGCTTTTAAGTCAGATCTGATAGTCGCCAATGCAACATTTGACAATTGGATTAACAACTCTCTGTACTCAGTTCTCCCTAAAACTACTTTCAAGCTGCATAAAGGTCGCAATAAAGCTGTCTGGTATACCCCAAAGCTTCGAGAACTGAAACAATTGTGTAAAAAAGCAGAGAGGATGGAGAAGGAACTTCTCCTTAGACAAGAAGCAGGAATATAAAAATGCCATCAAAATCTATAAAATGGTAATCAGAAATACTCAAGCTCGCTATTATGAGAAGACTATAGTTTCTGCTGCTGATTCCTCTCGGGAAACCTTCCAAATTGTTAAGAAATTAATGAATGCCCCCTCCTCCCCTGGTTCCTCCACCACATCAGACCAGCGCTGTAATGAAATGGCGGAATTTTTTCACAATAAAATTAAGAATATTTATGAATGTTTTTCTTCCACTGAAGAACTTATTTCCACTCATCATGATAAGCCCTCTATAGAAGCCAAGGAAATAAGTCTAGCGGCCTTTCCTATAATGGACTACAACTGTCTGCTAGCGATGGTTGATCAAGTAAAAAGCGGATCACCTAGTGACCCCGCCCCACTTAGTATTCTTAAGCAGGTAGTAGAGACAGTTGGCCCGGTCCTTCTAGACTTGGTTAATTCTTCCATTGTGTCCGGAGTGGTCCCCCCTCTCTGGAAAAAAGCCATGGTAAGAGCTCTTTTGAAGAAACCCACTTTTGGTCCTGACTGTTTGGCCAACTACCGTCCGATTTCTCTTCTTCCAGGAATTAGTAAAATCCTGGAGAAGTATGTAAATATCACCCTCTCTGCCTACTTAGAATCTAACCATCTTCTTCATCCAACCCAAACTGGATTCCTTCCCGGTCACAGCACAGAGACAGCTCTTTTAGCTGTCTTGGAAGAATCAAGAAAAATTCTTGATTCTGGAGGATCTTCTGCTGTGATTTTACTAGATCTAAGTGTGGCATTCGATACAGTGAATCACTGTATCTTGATTGACCGTCTTAGAGATCTAGGGGTGATGGGAACAGCGCTAACCTGGCCGAGGTCATTCTTGGAAGGACGTTCCTTCCAAGTATTTGAGGGTGGATTCATGTCTAAGCCTTGGCCCCTTTCATGTGGAGTCCCACAGGGCTCTTCTTTAAGCCCTACGCTTTTTAATGCTTATATGGCCCCATTGGCAGAAATCATACAGCCTTATGGAGTAAATCTTGTGACTTATGCTGACGACACTCAGCTGTTGATCTCGCTCAACCAGTCTGACCTATCCACATCTCGCCTCTGTACTTGTCTTAAAGAAGTGGCCAAATGGATGCATTACTCCCATCTGAAGCTGAATGGGGATAAGACGGAGCTTATGCTCCTTGGTAATCCCTCATTATATAAACCAACAGAGATGTGGCCGATGGTAATGGGATCAGTACCTGTTCCCAAAGAAAATATAAAGAGTTTGGGATTCTGGCTGGACTCAGATCTTAGTCTTAAAGTCCAAGCCAGAAAGGTGGTTGCCACCTGTTTCAAAATTGCTAAGAATGCTTCGCAAGGTGTTGCCTCTACTTCCTTTTCAAGCTAGAAAACTTGCAGTTTAAACGCTTATTCTATCACGCTTGGACTTTAGCAATGCACTCTATTTGCGTGCCCCAGAGGCAGTACTCTCTAAGCTTCAAATGATTCAGAACTACGCGGCAAGAACTCTGATGGGAACTCCCTATCGACAGTCAGCTAAACCTGCTTTGAAAGCCTTACACTGGCTGCCCATTCAGGAGAGAATCCATTTCAAAGCTCTTTGTATTACTCACAACTTGCTTGGAGGGAATGGGCCAGAGATTATTTCCCCTTTAGTCAAATCCTATCAAGCTAATAGACCTCTAAGATCGGATGAACTGCATCAGACCTTTGTACCAAGGATTAGAAGAGCCAGAAGCGGAGGTCACAAGCTGTTGAAGACCTGGCTCTTCCCCTGATAAGCTTCATAGGCACCTTTTTACTTCTAGCGCTGGGATGCCCATGGGTAGCCATGCGTTTTATAAATGCTACTTCTTCTTCTTCTTCTTCTTCTTCCCACGTATTCACCACAGACGTCACAAGGGAAGCACCAGCGGGAGGTTTTTTCAAGACACAAGAGATCCACTCGAGACACACTTCTCATTCAAAGCGATGTACGTGGAAGACGTCTCAAGTGCCAACCGGTAAGAATAGAAATAAGACAGTACCTTGATTCCAGTTTAAATGCAGGAAAAGATACATTTCCGTAACCAAGAAGGCGGGTCAGGATACAGAAGTCCTCTTGAGAGGAGCAGACAATAGTGGTTAGAAATACACCGCAATTTAAGGTGAAAACAGCATACTCCGATAAGAAAGTGGAAAAAAATAAAGACGCACAGTGGGTCAGCAGAAATAACTCGTCGCCATTGTACTGAGGCGATGGAGTCAGTAATTTTGTAATAAAAAGGGTTTCATTCATAAACCAAGAAATGACCCACTGGTGCATCAAAATAAAATGTCCAGCTTCTATCAACTCCAACCGCTTCTGCCATCCCATTCCAACCTATGACATTAAAACATTTCAGATGACATAAAACATTCTACAGAACGAGGAGGAACCATGATAACAATGTACATGCATAAAACTTTATTGGAACCTAGTAGTGTGAACACGCTGAGGTAATAGAAATTTCCAGGTAACCAATGTGTTCCCCACTTGCACCCTATCCATGCACCCATGTTCCTTGTATGTCGTGTAACTTCTTTTCTGTGCCTGCTAGAAAGACGCAAATACATTTGCGTCCAACGTTAACATGTCAGCTATCCAGCCATGCATATATATACTGTTAATTAGGCTTCTAGGCCTATGGTGCCAACGTCTTTACATGGTGCACTTTCACGTTTTCGTCCACGTTTTCTGGCCCAGTCAAGTTAGGCCCCTAAACGAGGCTTCGAGTTCTTTTCTCCCTCTGAATGCTGCCGTTAGGTATGCATCCCTTACCTCTGCCTTACTTCCTGCCTCAGACGAGCGGTGCCCGGCTCGGCCTGGTTCGCTTGCCAAGATGATGTTTTACCTACAAGTTATCTGTTCAGCCTCCTCGAAAACACATTCCAGTCTAGTGAAATAGGTAAACATATTCCCGGCTGCAGAGCAAAGGGCCCTGCCTTCCTGTCTCCATGCAAGTAATTTACTGCTCCTGTTACCATGGTAGGCCCATGGCCCCCAGCACTCTACATGAAGATCCGTATGCACGCACTAGCATTCAGTGTTGAACGGCCCCTGCCCGAGAGACCTTTTACTCCAGACACTACATCCTCAAAACATACGATATCAGATATGCTATAGGTACAGGTCGTTTTGACACCCCAGACATTAGTCTCCTCTACTCGTGCAAAAGTCAAAGCCCCCAGCTCTCCCCGGTGTCATGAAATCAAACCACAACCTCTCCAATCCCCATAGGAGTAAAAAGCCTGCAGCATGCACGTTTAAAAATAGGAACCTATATTCAAATTAGGAAACCCACCCCTGTCCCGTGCATCCAGCACTCCGTGTGAAAGTGTTTGTAAACAATCTGTAAAGTGTATTGTTTGAGTATACATTATGATGTGTTAACACTGGTTTCCTTTTGTGACTCTTGGCGGTGTGAGCGTGGGTTAATCCGTTTTGAAAGTGGTAACTTAAAGCGGTATGCATAGTCAAAGCTTGAATTTAGATCAATATTGGTTTCTGACTCGTTTCTGCAGACAAGCGGAAACACGCGTTGGTTAGCTTTCCAAATAAATGCGTGTGCTCCGCTTCTGTCAAAAGACGCGTTTGTTGACATTTCTCTCTGCGCGCATGGAGAGAAACACAGCGTCGGAAGGCACGCGTGCGTCTCGACGTTTGGGTGTGGTTCCACTATAAAAACCACACCCGAGCTTCTGGAAGACGCTTAGCCTTCCAGCCTTGCTTGAGGAAACATTGCGCATCTCCAGAAGACCTTCAGGATTCCTTCAGGGCTCGCAGATTGCAGCGCATCTTTTGAAGGACTGATTCAGGACAATGCTACAACAAGATTTTGAAAGCTAAGTGCAAACTCTTTTCTTCATAGGCGCCCATCGCTAGCAACCTTCTTGAAAAGAACAATTTTTGGGAACTTTCTCTCTGAATTCAAGAGAGGAGTTAATGCAAGAAAGAAAGACATTTGTTTACCGTGTTCAATGTGGACATAGATTGTGATGTGTTCAATGAGGACATAGATTGTGAATTCTGTTTAGGCTATTTGTACATTTCTTGTTGCTGTATGTGTATATCTCTTAGTTTTTTAAGCAGGAAATCAAAGTCAACTGAAAACGAGGAAGTGGTGGAAGTTATTACAGTTAGCTAAAAAGTAAGTGTAACTGGAAAAGAAGTTGGTTTAGAGTCTATCTTTTAGAATTGGTATAATTGTGCATTTGTATCTTTGTAGTGAAACTGCTTCACCCAGCGTTTACTTTCAAGAACTGAATCTTCTTCATCAGCACACCTCTGCTAACCTGTACCGACACACCACACCACTTCCAGGACGCGAAGCCTCTCTTTGTAGATCGCAGGTAGGACATTAAAACTGAAAATAGGTTACTGTTTAGAAAAGTAAGAGAAAGTGTCAATCCCTTTTGAGAATAAGATACTAAGGTGAGCTTGTTGCTTTGCAGGTCGACTACAAGAACTCACATTAGCGTCAGATCCGGCCACTCTCCCTTTTAGCTATCCAGCATCTTGGCGCGTAAATCTACTAACCACCAGAGGTAGGATAGGTTTCAGGGAGTTTGGCTCATAGCGTCTCTGCAAAACCCGTCAAGCACCTTACAGGTAAGATTGCACAGCCTTACAGGTAAGAGTGACTTGAATCACCTGACAGAAGGCTAAGCCCACGGAAAACAGTTTTGCCCAGACGCTATGGACCAAACAGGTGAGGTGTCTCTTCAAGACATTGCAACTATGTTAGCTCAGATTAGACACGAGAATGCAGAACTACGTAGGGACGTTTCTGAATTACAAAGCAATTTACAAACTTCTAAGATATCTTGGACTTCTCCTATTAGACCAGCTACCTTTCAACCTCCACTGCAAACTCTGTATAGTGGTAACGCATCTAGTTCCCCTTCTGCATCCACCCAAATTCAGGTAGTGACCCCTATTTCTGTACCCTTGGCTCCGCCAGAGAGATTCTATGGGGACTGCAACAAGTTTGCTATATTTTTAAATCAATGCCATTTGCATTTTGTAGCTAAACCCACTGCGTTTCCAGATGATTCGGCGAAGGTGGCTTTTATCCTCTCTTATTTGGGTGGTGAGGCAGCTCTCTGGTCTGTACCTTATGTAGAAAGGAATGATGCAATCCTATACGATCTCAGGCGATTTAAAAATACCATGAAAAAACTGTTCGCCAAACATGTCTTTGTGCAATCGGCAGATTACGAACTACTAAGTCTGAAACAAGGGTCCTCAGATCTGTTACATTACATCTCATCCTTCAACAGGTTAGTAATAGAAGCTGAATGGCCAGAAGACAAACGTGTGTCTTTGTTCTATAGGGGGTTGAAGGACGATTTGAAAGACATGGTTACTCAGATCCTTGATCCTCCCACTGACTGCGAAGAATTTATTGATCTGGTAGTTAAGCTAAACCATCGCATATTAGAAAGAAAGGGAGAAAAAGGAAAGACAGATTTTAAATTCTTTCTATCTAAGGATAAGTCGAATCCTAAACATGAAGCCACGCCTAGACAGGATCCAACAGAACCAATGCAAATTGGGACAGTTAGAGGTCCTCTGTCTAAAGATGAAAGAGAGAAAAGGAGAAAATTGAATCAGTGTATGTATTGTGGGAAATCTGGACACTTTGTCAAGGAGTGCCCAACTCGACCCACAAAACCTAAAACAAAATCAGTCGAAGTCAACGCGATATCACAGGCGGAAAACTTGTGAGCTCGGTAGACCAGGAGGTCAGTTTATCGGGTAAGCAGCTTAGTTTGGCCTCTAATGCTCCAACTATCTCACATAGTCATCTTTGTATGAGAGTTCTACTTCAATCCCAATTAGACAACACTCGCTCTTGGTCTGTGGATGCTTTAATAGATTCTGGAGCCACAGGCAATTTTATCGACACCCAATTATTTGAGAAGTTAGGCTTGCAAAGAACCGAGAAAAAATCCCCAGAAATAGTTAGGGCCGTGGATGGAAAAGAACTGACTTCAGGTCCAATACAACATCACACTGAGATCTTAACTATGATATGTGCAACTAAACACAGTGAAGATATTACCTTTGATATTATTGATGCCCCTCAGTTTGGTCTAATCTTGGGTATCCCTTGGTTAGTCCTCCACAACCCTTACATAGATTGGGTTAACAGAACCATTCTCTTCAAATCTGATTACTGTCATGCAAAGTGTTTTAGGCAATATCCAGGTACCGATCTCATAGTTCAGGGCTATAATTTCCCTAAATTAATTCAGAGTGTACTAACTGTTACAGGGGTTCCAGAAGATTATCATGATCTACTGGATGTATTTGACAAAACTAAAGCCAATACCTTGCCACCGCACAGGGATTATGATTGTCAAATTGATCTAGTTCCAGGAGCTACTTTACCATGCAGTAGAATCTATGCCCTTACTGAGAAGGAAAATGAACATCTTAGGTCATATTTGGATGAATACCTTGCTAATGGTTTTATCAGACACTCTAAGTCCCCAGTCTCCTCTCCTTTATTTTTTATACCAAAGAAGGGAGGAGAATTGCGCACTTGCATCGACTATCGCGCAATTAACAACGTGACTGTCAAGAATAGGTACCCATTGCCCTTGATTCCGACTTTACTTGACCAAATTAAAGATGCAGCAATTTATACAAAACTAGATTTACGAGGAGCATATCACCTAGTAAGAGTCCGAGAGGGTGATGAGTGGAAAACAGCTTTCCGCACAAAGTTTGGACTTTATCAGTATCAAGTCATGCCCTTCGGACTCTGCAACGCCCCAGCAGCATTTCAGTTCTTCATTAATGAGGTTCTAAGGGAATTTCTTGATGTATGTTGTATCGTCTATATTGATGATATTCTCATCTATTCCAAAAACATGTCTGAGCATGTGAAGCAAGTACGAGCCATTTTGAAACAGCTTTTACAGAATTCTCTATTTGTGAAATTAGAGAAAAGTCTGTTCCATGTTACTACCGTGGATTTCTTAGGGTATATCCTCAGTCCTTCTGGCATAGAGATGGATCAAAAGAAAGTGCAAGCCATAATTGATTGGCCCGTTCCAAACAGCGTTAAACAAATCCAGAGCTTTTTGGGATTTGCAAATTTCTATAGGCGATTCATTAAGGATTTCTCTCAAATAATCACCCCAATCACTAAATTACTGAGAAAAAACGTGAAATTTGAATGGAACACTGAAGCTGAAAAAGCTTTTCAGAAATTAAAAACTCAATTTACTACCGCTCCAATTCTAAGACACCCAGATCCTTCCCAACCATTTATTGTAGAGGCTGATGCATCTCAATTCGCAATTGGAGGCATACTTTCTCAAAGAAGTACTAACACTGGTCAGATGCATCCAGTTGCCTTTTTCTCTAGAAAACTCAATCCTACTGAACAAAATTATGCCATAGCAGATAGAGAATTGCTAGCCATTAAAGCTGTCTTCAAAGAATGGCGACACTACTTGCTAGGGGCCAGACATCCAGTGACCATTTACACAGATCATAGAAACCTTCAGTCACTTAAATCTGTAAAGGCTTTATCAGCTCGACAGCTAAGGTGGACTTTGTTTTTTAATGATTTTGACTTTATCATCACCTATCGTCCCGGAAAAGAAAACAATAAAGCGGATGCTTTATCAAGAATTGGAGGTAGTGATGATATGAACATAAGACAAGAGCCCGTACTTCCGATTATTCCTGCTGAACGCTTTCTTGTAGGTCTTGTAGATTCTGATGTTGTATTAGATCTTAAAGAAGCCTTCCAATCACAATCAAAAGAGGCTTGGAATAAAGACTACCCTTTGTTACAATGGAAAGAAAATGTTTTGTACATGAATAATCAAGTATTTGTACCTGTTGAATCTCTTCAGAAAAAGGTTTTGCAGTTGTACCATGATACTTCTCTGTCAATACATCCTGGAGTTACAAAGATGTATCAGTTGATCAAGAGAAAGTTTTGGTGGCCTTCATTATATAAAGATATACAACAGTACGTGGATACTTGCACTGTTTGTAGTCAGAACAAGCCTTCACATCATGCTCCTAGTGGTCTTCTATTGCCATTAACTTTACCACCTCAGCCTTGGCATACAGTGTCACTAGATTTCATTGTTGAATTACCTCGCTCCAAGACAGGCAACACTACGATACTCACAGTAGTGGACCATTTCACTCGCTATGCTCATTTCATACCTCTTCCTAAGCTCCCCACAGCTTCTGAATTAACTCAAATCTTCATGAAAGAGGTAGTGAAGTTGCATGGAATACCATCAGTCTTAATATCAGACAGAGGCCCACAGTTTATTTCCCATTTTTGGCGTAATTTGGGGAAGGCTTTGAATATGGAGATTCGTACCTCTACGAGTTACCATCCTCAAACTGACGGGTTAACAGAGCGCACAAATCAAACAGTAGAACAACTATTACGTTGCCTGTTAGCCACTCACGATCAGGATTGGTCAGATATTCTTTGGGCCGCAGAATTCGCATATAATAATGCTGACCACTCTTCTATTGGTATGTCCCCTTTCTTCTGCACTTTTGGTTATCATCCTAAGGACATACTAGGATCTGATTTGGGTTCAAGCTTAGTTCCAGCAGTTTCTGACTATGTAAAGGACCTAGTTGATATTCAGCAAGAAGCTCAACAACATCTAGCACAAGCCAAAGAAACCCAAAAAAGGTATGCTGACAAACATCGTTCTGAATCACCTCAGTATTCAGTAGGAGACAAGGTCTGGTTGGCAACTAAAAATCTTAGATTGAAATGTCACAAAACTTTCCGCCCCAGGTTCATAGGTCCTTTCCCTGTAGAAAGAGTAGTTAACCCTGTTTGTGTGAAATTAACATTGCCAGCTAGGTTTCGCATTCATCCTGTATTTCACATTTCTCTGATCAAACCCTGTAATCCTGGAACCAGAAGTCTTAAAAACCCTGCAGCTATAGATATTGACGGTGTTCCAGAATTTGAAGTCAAAGCTGTTCTAGACTCCAAAAGAGTAAAAGGAAAATAACATTATCTAGTTGACTGGAAAGGTTATGGTCCTGAGGAAAGAACTTGGGAACCTTTGGTGAATCTGCAAAATGCTCCCAAGATTCTGAAGATCTTTCATGCTAAGTACCCTAACAAGCCCAAACCGGTTCCTACTGTGTTAGGAGGGATCCTACGAGGGGGGTACTGTCATGAAATCAAACCACAACCTCTCCAATCCCCATAGGAGTAAAAAGCCTGCAGCATGCACGTTTAAAAATAGGAACCTATATTCAAATTAGGAAACCCACCCCTGTCCCGTGCATCCAGCACTCCGTGTGAAAGTGTTTGTAAACAATCTGTAAAGTGTATTGTTTGAGTATACATTATGATGTGTTAACACTGGTTTCCTTTTGTGACTCTTGGCGGTGTGAGCGTGGGTTAATCCGTTTTGAAAGTGGTAACTTAAAGCGGTATGCATAGTCAAAGCTTGAATTTAGATCAATATTGGTTTCTGACTCGTTTCTGCAGACAAGCGGAAACACGCGTTGGTTAGCTTTCCAAATAAACGCGTGTGCTCCGCTTCTGTCAAAAGACGCGTTTGTTGACATTTCTCTCTGCGCGCATGGAGAGAAACACAGCGTCGGAAGGCACGCGTGCGTCTCGACGTTTGGGTGTGGTTCCACTATAAAAACCACACCCGAGCTTCTGGAAGACGCTTAGCCTTCCAGCCTTGCTTGAGGAAACATCGCGCATCTCCAGAAGACCTTCAGGATTCCTTCAGGGCTCGCAGATTGCAGCGCATCTTTTGAAGGACTGATTCAGGACAATGCTACAACAAGATTTTGAAAGCTAAGTGCAAACTCTTTTCTTCATAGGCGCCCATCGCTAGCAACCTTCTTGAAAAGAACAATTTTTGGGAACTTTCTCTCTGAATTCAAGAGAGGAGTTAATGCAAGAAAGAAAGACATTTGTTTACCGTGTTCAATGTGGACATAGATTGTGATGTGTTCAATGAGGACATAGATTGTGAATTCTGTTTAGGCTATTTGTACATTTCTTGTTGCTGTATGTGTATATCTCTTAGTTTTTTAAGCAGGAAATCAAAGTCAACTGAAAACGAGGAAGTGGTGGAAGTTATTACAGTTAGCTAAAAAGTAAGTGTAACTGGAAAAGAAGTTGGTTTAGAGTCTATCTTTTAGAATTGGTATAATTGTGCATTTGTATCTTTGTAGTGAAACTGCTTCACCCAGCGTTTACTTTCAAGAACTGAATCTTCTTCATCAGCACACCTCTGCTAACCTGTACCGACACACCACACCACTTCCAGGACGCGAAGCCTCTCTTTGTAGATCGCAGGTAGGACATTAAAACTGAAAATAGGTTACTGTTTAGAAAAGTAAGAGAAAGTGTCAAACCCTTTTGAGAATAAGATACTAAGGTGAGCTTGTTGCTTTGCAGGTCGACTACAAGAACTCACATTAGCGTCAGATCCGGCCACTCTCCCTTTTAGCTATCCAGCATCTTTTTTTTTTTTTTTTTTTTAATTATTTTTTTGCAGAGTTAGAAACAAGACCACATCTTATGCCAATCAGTACACTTGCAGCATCACAATCTTAAGAGTTACAGATACATCGTACACAGCCATTCGGCCCACATCCCGGAGGCTGGGCGGCGCTGTAGGATTACCCTTCTCAGTTAGAGGCCGCCGTGTACTCCCTCCCCAGGTATTCGATCAGCATCACTTTTTAGCATCTGCTTTTACCCCCCCTAAAACTCCCCCCCCCCCTACCTCAACAAACCCAACTCAGAATTCCAGGGAGAAACCGTCAACAGCTCATACCTCGCGCAACACAGTTCCAATCAGGTCGCTCCAGAGTCCCCCTCCCGGGTCTACCCAGTGTCAGTGTCATAATACCCGCCTGCCATCCCGGGAGCCCGGTTCCCGGGTCCCACCTACGTGCTATCCTCCTGCATTACTCCAGGCCGCTAAGTCAAGCTACCCTCCTCAAACTGCCCCCCCTCCCCCCTTCCAACTACTGCTGTTGCTGCTAATGCGGGTCGTCCAAATCCGTGCTATCTCAGAAGCTCGCCATCTACCAGGAGTCGTTCGCAACTGCTAAAAGTGCATGGAAGCCGCATGGATCATCACTCCTCCTCGTCATCCCCCACCATGTAATCACGCAACGCCTGCACCACCATCTCCCAAGCTCTCGCCATGTCCAAACAGCTCTCCTTGCCAAGCCTGGTAGCCTGCCGCATTCTAATGATGCTTTCACAGCCCGCCCATTTCAACAACTCATTCATCCACCTCCTCACTGATGGTCCTTCTCTGGACTTCCAGTGCCAGGTAATCTCTCTTTGCGCCAATATAAGCCCCAAATCAATAAATTTACTGGTGATTCTCGTCTTTTTTGTATGCGGGAACCAGAGCAGGAGACATGCCGCCATATCAAAGTCCACCTCCCTATCCGTTACCGCATTCAAGAGCATCCCCACTTCCAGCCAGTACGCCCCCAGTGTCGGACACCCCCACAACATGTGATCCAAGTCAACCTCGGGCGCCAAGCATCGTGGGCACACGGCGTCAAGCACCTGGAAATACCGTGTTATCCTCTCCGGAGTCAGGTACGCCCTATGTATTATAAAGAAATGCACCTGCTGAAACCGTGCGTTCCTCGTGCCCTTCCACGTCCGCCGCAAGACCTGACTCCAGACCGTGTCCGGAATGGGCTTGCCTATACTATCCTCCCATCGCGACTTCAAGGCCAGCAGTGGAGCCAGCCCCTCGTTCAACATTCTCATGTGGAGACACGTCACTGCTTTAACCGTGCCCGCTGCCATCACCACGTACTGGCATGCCATGGTCACATCCGGCTCGGCTAGCCCTGCTCCCCAGTGTTTCTGCAGCGCCGCCACCACTGCCGCGTGCAATAGAAAAGTACCGTCCGGCAAGCCAAACTGCTCCTGAAGCACTTGATAGGGAACCAATGCTCCATCAATGTACAGGTCCCCCACCATCTGAAGACCCAATTCCTCCCATTCCGGGAGCCTGGACCAGTCGCCCCCATGCGGCAGCGCGGTCAACATTCCCAGCGGTATCTCCGGTGCATACGGCCGGACCTTCCTCGCTCTTTTCAGACTCCGTTGCCAGCACATTCTAAGCGTCTTTTCCTCTATCGTAAGCTCCCTCAAATCCAGTTTCTGTTGCATAACTATATAAGAAAGGATGTACCTCGGAATACCAGTACCACGGTCGCACTCAGGACCCCTGAATTCTCTAGCCACATTCTGCGTTAGGGTCTGCAGTTGCGCCGCCAGGTAATATAGCTCAAAATCGGGGACTGCCATTCCCCCTTCAATCTTAGGCCTGATCAAAGTGTCCAACGCCACCCTCCGCCGACCTTGGCCCCAAAGGAAGCCAGTCACCAACATCTTCAGTTCCTTAAAGACCCGCTGTGGAATCCATACCGGCAGCGTTCGAAAGTAATAAAGCAGCCGGGGAAGCGCCACCATCTTCAACAGTGCTACTCGGCCCAGTACCGACAGGGGGAGAGAGGCCCAAAAGGCCATGCAGCCCTTCAGCGCACGTACGCATCGCCCTACGTTCCCCTCCAGGAGATCAGCTGCCTCGTGATAAATTCGCACCCCGAGGTAGGTGAAGCCAGATGGTTCCCATACAACCTCCCTCGCTAACGGGGGACAGGGCGTACCTGCCCGCAATGGGAATATACAGGTTTTAGTCCAGTTCACCTTAAGGCCTGACAGCCGACCGAATCCAGCCAGCATATCTACCGCCCCCTCCAGAGATCGTTCAGCGTCCGCTAAGTACAGCAGCAAGTCATCAGCGTACAACGAGATATAATGCGACTCCGGCCCCTGTGTGATCCCTCCATACGCTGTGCCCATCCTCGCCTGCGCTGCCAGCGGCTCCATCGCCAATGCGAACAGCAGGGGGGACAATGAGCAGCCCTGTCTCGTCCCCCTACAAACAGGGTAGGCTGAAGATATCAACGGGCCCAGGCGCACCCTTGCCCTAGCTGACGCGTAAAGGACCCTCGTCCAGTTCCGGAATCCCTCCCCAGCTCCGAACTTCAGCAGCACCTCATCTAGATACTGCCATTCAAGGCTATCAAAAGCCTTTTCGACATCGACTGCTAGCACCACGGAATCAAGAGCCGAAGACCCGGCACCGTCCAAAATTCGGATCAGCCGTCGTATATTCATGGAAGTATTCCTAGTCGGTATAAACCCCGCTTGGTCCCTATGCACTAGTTTCGTCATGTGCGGCAGCAACCTGGTGGCCAAGATTCGACTCAGGATCTTATAGTCCACTGTCAGCATCGATAAGGGCCTGTAAGACGTCACACTCAACGCATCCTTACCTGGCTTCAACAGTGGCACCACTAGTGCCTCCCTCATGGACTCAGGCAGGCAACCCCGTTGCCTGGCCTCCGAGTATACCACCAATAGTTTTGGCGCTAGGATGTCAACGAATTTGGCATAGAACTCTATTGGCAAACCGTCCACTCCTGGGGTCTTGTTTCGAGCCATCTGTTTAATAGCTACCCTTACTTCTGCTAGCGTTATAGGACCTCCCAGTTCCTTAGCATCCTCACTATCCAGCTCTGGCAGCGGGAGCAAGGCCAAGTGTCCACCTATCTCTTCCCTCCCCGCCTCCAGGTGGCATTCATACAGTCCCGTGTAATAGGATTGAAAGCACGTCAACACAGTTGATTGCAAGTAGGCTACCTCCCCTCCTTCTGCTCTTATACTCATTATCGGGCACCCCCTAGGCTCAGGATCCGCAAGCCTAGCAAGGAGAGCGCCCACTTTGTCACGTTCCTCATGCACCTTGATGTTATACAACTTATAGTCATAACACCGCAACCTTTCAGTCTCAGCCGCCACCACTTCCTTAGCCTCCACCAATTTCTCCTGCAGATCCGGACGTTCAGGCCTCTGACGTTCCAGGTCCCGCAACGCCACTTCTGCCTTCGCTAAATCATTCAGAACAGCTGTCCGCGCATTCGAGAACCCACCCATGCACACGCCCCTCACCACCACTTTCATCGCATCCCATTCTATTGATCGCGACGTTGCGGAGCCCTCGTTCTCCGCAAAGTAGCGGTCAATGCCCTGTCGAACCATGTCACTGAACACCTGATCCTCCAGTGCCTCCGGCCGAAGCCGCCACGATGGGACCGCCGACCTAGCCCGCTGCCACTGCACTGACACCAATAAGGGGTTATGATCCGATAGGGTCCTAGCCAGGTACTCCGTATGCACCACAGTCCCTGCCAAAGTGCCACTACACAACACTGCGTCTAATCTAACATGCAGATCGTGTATTGCAGAAAAGTAGGAGTAATCCCTTGTCTCAGGATGCTGTACCCTCCACACATCAAGCAGTCCCCACTTCTCCTGCCAATCCTTCCTATGAGCCGCCAGCCTGCGCACTGGGGAGTCGACCAACGGCGGGTGCGACCTATCCAGCACTACATCAGTGATCGAGTTAAAGTCGCCCCCTAATAAGACCGGGCCAGCCAAAAAGTGAGCTAGTGAACTTGTTAAGCCGTCAAAAAAGCGGGCCTGATCAGAGTTGGGGGCATACACACTACACAGGACCACCTCCCTCCCGTAAAGTCGCCCCTCCACCACCACATATCTACCCTCGGGATCAACCCGCTGTGACGTGACTTCGAACGGAGTCCCTGCTCTCACCCAGATTAGGGCCCCTCTGGCGAATGCTGAATAGGTTGTGCCAAACACCTGACCCCGCCACCTCCTCTGCAAAGCTCCACATTCTTTCTTAGTTAAGTGAGTCTCCTGAAGCATTGCTATCTGCACTCCCCGCCTCACCAGGTATGCATGTACCTTATGGCGTTTCACCATTGTCTGAATACCGCGGACATTCCATGTAATACATTTCACATTAGGTAACGACCCCATAGTAGACATTTCCGTGTAGTTCCACCATCAGACAGTTGTACCCCGCATTGCAGCAGTTGCATCCCCTATAACACCCCCCCCAAACCCCCCTCAAAACCCCCAAACTCCCATTCCCCAGGACAGGACCTAATAACCCAGCTTCAGCCCCGTTCCAAACCATCAAGCCACACACTGTGTACTAAACTGCGGTCGTCACCACAGAAGGCCTTAAGGGCCACAAGAGGGTGATAGAGCACCGACCCAGGGCGGACAGAGCTCCCACCCCTAGCCCTCCGTCCCATACTACCCTCACAGCCCCATACCTCGGATACCATCAAAAGTCTGGAGGATCAGTCCCAACAGGTGCCCCGGTACCGTTCATGACTCTGAAAATCACCCGTTGAATAGTCCATCCGAAGTCTGCGGGGTGACTGCCGGCCCCCTCACGCTCCCCGTCTCCGAGTCATCTGCACCAGAGTTCTCTGCCTCCTCCTCAGAGTCCGAACCCCCCGATGTTCTTTCCTGCTGTGATCCCGTTATACTCGCCGTTGCAGCCAACGCACCCTTCTTGTCATCCGCCATCTGGGCTTCTCGCTTGGCCCTCTCGAGTTTGTTCCGAGTTCGAATGCGTTGCGACTGTCTTATCCGGGCTGGCTTCGGCCTGTCCCTTCCGCTCTTGTGCGTGCGATCCGTTCCAGCGCGATACAGTTCAAGCCATGACCAAGCCTCGTCCGGAGTCAGGAAGAAGTGCGTCCTGTCATCGATGATCACCCGTAGCTTGGCCGGGAATAGCAAGGAGTACTGAATCCCTTCTTCTCTCAGCTCTTTCTTAACGGATAAGAAGGACGCTCTGCTTTTTTGCACTTCCTGTGTATAGTCCGGGAAGATCGTGACTTTACTATTGTCCACTTGGAAGGGGCCCTGAGACCGCGCCCTCCATATCAGTAAGTCCCGATCTTTATAATGCAGCAGCTTCACCACCATCGGTCGAGGTGGTCGACCCTCTAAGGGAGGTCTGGCCGGAACCCTGTGCGCCCTTTCCAAGGAGAAGAAAGGAGAAAGACCCTCCGGTGCTACAACCGTCTTAAACCAGTTCTCCATGTATTCCACAGCGTCATTTCTTTCAATTTTCTCCGGAAGGCCCACCACCCTCACGTTGTTCCTCCGGCTACGACTTTCAGCATCTTCCGCCCGTCGCTCCAGAGTCGCCAAGCGTCCGAGAACATCTGTCAGTTTGTGTTCCACCGTTACGACCGCTGGTTTCAGCTCCTGGAGCAATTGATCGTTTTCTTTCACTCTGTCCGAGAGCTTGGCATGGTCCGCTCTCAGAAGGCCCAGCCCCGTGGCGACCTGCGCTATGTCGTTGTGTAGCGACTCCTTCATCGCAGTGATCGCCTCCAGGATGGCATCAAGGCGCAAGTTCAGTCTCTGTTCCGGCGTGGAGGCCTCCAGCGGGGCCTGGGTTCCGCCATCTTGGGCCAAGGCCGTTGCGCCATCCTGTAACTGTGGTGTGTTCAAAACACCGCCGCCATCAGCCATGTTGGCTGCGTTAGGTATTCCACCCAGGCCACCACCTATGGCCTCACCAGTCCACAGTGCTCCCACCGCAGTCAAACCGCCAAGTACAGCTTCCCAGGGAAGACTGTGTTCATAAGCATCAGGGTCCCACACACCTCCAGACACTGCACAAGCTCCTTCCTTTCGCCTACTGCATCCCTGGTCCAACCCTCTGGTACTGGTGGCCGCCGGCGAGTCACCTCCCAACGCCACGTGGGGCGTCCAGTTCACCACCCGGGTCCCCGAGAAGGCCCTCTTCACAATCCGACAGCGTGCCCCCGGCCCGGTGGGCGGGCGCCCCTCAGAGCCGATCACTCCAGGTGCCCACACCAATATTGGGCGGTGGGGCAATACTGCTGACCCAGCCTCACCTCACGTTTCCACGATCACCACTCTGGGCTAGGCTAGTGACTTCTGCCAGCCACGTTAGCACTCCGTTGCCCCCAGCAGTGTGCTCGATCCCTCGTGGCCTCAGTTGCATTCGGGGGCTGGCGCGCCCCTCAGCGATCGGGTCCTCAAAGGAGTGCGCACCGATCCCGTCTCCGTTGCTGCATCAGGAGTCCGCACCCGCCCCTCCCCCGGTGGTCCGAGCTATTTTCTCGTGCAGCTCCTGCCTCGGAGATCCGGTCAAGAGCCCCCAGGCGATCGTCTGCTGCCAGCCGCAGGCGTCTCTGCACAAGCTCAACCCGCCATCTACGATCCACCGGGCCGGGGAGCAGGGGGGGGGGGGGGGGGGGGGAGGGGGCTCCGCACTCACCAGAACCCGGTGGCACAAAGTCTTCGCTCTCCTCGCTCAGCGCCGGTGGCGCCCTCAGTCATGCCCTCACTCCGCTTGCCCAGCTGGGCTGCCTTCGCCGAGCCAGCACAGTCCAGGGATACTCCGTCTCTGGGTCCTCCCGAGATTTCACGCCGCCATCATCCTTTGTTCTCTGCCCGTCTCCTCCGGGCTCCCGAACCAGGACATTACACGTCTCCCGAGGTCCCGCTGGGTCTCAAATTCTGCCCTCCATCTAGTAGACACCCCGTGAGGGGAATCTGTGCCTGTAAAGGTACCTCAGGCTGGATTATCAGGATAAATTCCGGGACTTGGCTCGGAGCCGCTCGCTCACGCCGCCATCCCGGTCGGCGCCGAAACCACGCCCCCCTTTAGCTATCCAGCATCTTGGCGCGTAAATCTACTAACCACCAGAGGTAGGATAGGTTTCAGGGAGTTTGGCTCATAGCGTCTCTGCAAAACCCGTCAAGCACCTTACAGGTAAGATTGCACAGCCTTACAGGTAAGAGTGACTTGAATCACCTGACACCCGGTTACACGTCATGCTCAGCTGCGCGCGCATACAGGTCATAGGTTTCTGCTGATTCTGCAACTTTCTCTCTGCATCCACCCACTTGTGACGTTTTATGTGACGATTCTCTGACATGTCCAGTGCACGCCCATGTGTACGCCTTCTTACACGCCTCCTGTTACGCACATGTGTTCTTATCACCTCTCTTTTCACCTGTTACGCCTACTGTATTCACTTCCATGTATACTGTTTTACTATATATATTGTGTGATGCTAATAAATTGTTGAATGTCCCTTCCTGAACCTGAGTGGTGATGGAACCCGATGTCCCATGCTTCGAAGCATTATATTAAAGCCCGTATGACTCATATACCACGGACTCTGCCTTTCATTTGAGCTATCCTTATGACTTGTAATTATATGGCAAAAACAGATACGGTAAACTTTATTTACCACATAATTTGGCACCCGAACAGGGACCCCCCCTTCCCCACTCGCCGGTGATGTCCCGCAGGCCTGGACCCCTTCTACAGCCGCGACTGAACCAGTGCACTTCTGCGGGTTTTCCTGCTATTCTCCCTCGGGCCTACGGAGGAGACGGTGAATGCGACCCAGCATCCTGACGAGGCGGTGAGGAATGCGGAGGATCCCGACCAGAGCCTCTAGTCGAGAGAGCAAAGTCCGAGGTATCCAGAGGCCCACCTGTTCCAAAGCGCATGCGTCGGAGAAACGTCACCTGATGCAGTCCAGTCTAGTCCAGTTTCCGAGGCCTTCAGTTCTGCTTCCCGGTGAGTACCGTTGTTGGGAACGCATCTAGACGGGTTCATTAATTTGTTCCCGGTCAAGACAGGTCTGGGTACACAGGCCTGGTCCAGACGTGTTCACTTAGGTGAATACGGTCCGACGTGTCTCTTTAAGGGACCGGTATTGTCTGTACTGTTTAGCAGTGCATCTAGTAATCCAGTAATCCAGTAATTCAGTATTCTAGTGTTGCAACTCGAGATTTCAGTATTCATGTGTTTTCTTTGTATCAGGTAAAATGTTTTTATGTGGTTTTAATGTTGTGGTATGAATGACTGTTTTGCTATTCATTACTGTGTTTTACTGTATCCACGTTTAAAGTAATCCGACCATGCCACTGTTTTCGAAGTTACGTCAGATAGGGACCAGGAAAGGGATATTAGAAGAAGCAGTTCCAGTTCCGCCTAGGGACACTCCTGGACATTTTATCTATAATAAGCATGGCTTAGATGCCATACTGTACCTAGATTTATGGGCAGATTATACCAAGGGTCTGGAAGAAAAGTATAGATGGCCTGTCTCAGGGACATGGGATGCTGATTGCATCATGAGAGTAGAAGAAGCTTTATGGAGAAAGAAAGCCAGACAATCCCAGAAAGATGCCATAGAATTATGGCATAAAGAAGCGCATAGAAGAACAGAAAAAGCAATCAGAAAAGTAGAGAGAAGTAGAGAAGAATCTGAAAAAGCCAGAGAAAAAGAGTTACTAGAAGAAGGAGAACAAGTAAGATTAGAACAATTAGACCGTCAAAGAAATGCACTCATTACAGGCATGTATCCAGTTCTAGCCGAGGGCCTGCCTAAGGCGACCCCGGAAGTGTCCCGTAACTTGCCACCACCATTGGTTCCGACTAAACTCCGTCACAAACAGACCGCAGCGGACATTTTCCTTTCTTCCTATTTAGATGACGTAGCTCCCGCATATACCAATGTTCACGTACCCCCAGTTAATAATGTACAGCAACCTCTCCCGCCTGTTCACAACATACAGCAGCCTGCTCCGTCTGTTCAACCCACTGTTCAAGCCACGACCCCTACACGCTCCCAAGTCACGCTTCCCGCGCCTGTTGTTACTTCCCCTACAGCTACTGCTACTGTTACTGTCCCACCTACTATTGGTCCTCTTAATCCTTTCGCGACAGATGTGAGCCAGAGTCCGCCTCCAGTACATATGCCACCTCTTCCCGCAGCTTCAGTCCAGTCAGTTCACGCCCAAGCTTCCGCCTCAGGAGGTGCCGCAGGAGGTCATCTTCGCACCCCGCCACAATTAAAACGGATGACAATCAGAGAATTAGCAACGCAACGTACGCCGAAAGCGATCACATACGAAAGCCTTAGACAGTATATTACCGATTGTAGATATGACCCAGTCCCTGGCAAGGAAGGAGACATGATGTTAGCCTCGTTACGTCTACGACGTGTTACAGAATATTTGATGTTATTACCAGAAATGACAAACCATTTAGACAATATATATCATTTTATTAGAACGGGGGAGAGACCAGAATGTATTCGCGAGGCCATGGCATATCAGAAAGCTGAGACACAAGGTTTAATATTACGATTCTTGATAAATTGTTTGATAAGGGAACGAGATCGGCCAGGTGTTGTCAAAGAAGAGATGGATGCACTGACAAAATGGAGTCAGAATATTGCAGATTGTAAACATGATAAACAGAATTGTATAGATGCCATGTCCAGAAAGATCCGTAAAGAAATATTAACAATGCATGAAAGACAAAAGGCTGAAAGGGAAGCCGAGTCAGACAAGAATGAATCCTCAGAGGAGGAAGAAACTGATAATCAAGTAGAAAATCAAGACACAATAGCGTACGTAGGTAGAGTGAAACTCCCTAAACAGTATTCTTTTGACAAACCTTTTGACAGACCCATTCGTCTAGAAAACAAGAAACGTTTCCTTTCTCCAATACCAGAACAATGTTCTCTTGAACATGTATTCCAAGACACTGATAAAATACTGAAAGAAAGAATAGGTTATCATGAACTTAATACCATGCGTGATCAGGAACTAGCCCGGTCAGCAGTCCAATGGGCTGGGAATGACAGTATATATAAAGATGATTCAGTAGCGCAAACATTTTTGAGCCTTACTCCAGAAGAACAGCGACTAGCTGGTATATACATGATCCAACATCTCATTTCACTATATGAAAATCAGCAATCTGATCCAGGTCCATTGTTTAATATATTGCAAGATTTACTCCTGAGAAGATGGGGAGGTTTAGGTACTGATTTAATTAATACCATTCTAGAACAACGTCACAAATACAGAACTTTCTTGACTCCACACTTCGTTTCTGTCCCACCTCCAGTAAGACAACCGTTTCATATGGATAGACAGAATCCCTTACGAGAAGTGCACCCCGTCCAGGCCGCAGGGGGTACGCTTCAGCGCGTATTCGTATACACTCCTTTGACCAAAATGGAATTATTGGAAATGAAGAAAATAGTACCTTGTCACGATAAAGACCCTGCAGGATTCCACCGTGAATTAAAAGACATGTTACTCATGGGACATTACACGTATTCCGACATTCTCAAAATGTTAAAAGTATTGTTGCCGGCAGGGATTTACGAAAAACTGAAAGAAAAAGAATGGGAGGTGGGAGATAAAAAGATTAATTGGACTGAATTAGAGGACGAAGAAAATAGACGTACCCCAGGTTTAGGTCTTGGGGAAAAAGCTAAAGCATTACCAGGATTATTAGTACAGGTTTTGCCGAGGTTATTGACAATTAAGAAAGAAGACTGGGATGCAATCTCAGCCTGCAAACAGAAACAGGACGAAAACACTAGTGATTTTTATTCTAGATTCGAGAAATGTTTCATTATAAATAGTGGCCTGAAAACAAGTAGCAAATCATATCCACATCTTTTTGTAACCAAATTAGTCGAGAATTCCTTACCACAGGTTAAGAATAGAGTTCTGAAAGTCGAGAGCACATGGCAAGCAAATACCCCTTCCCAGATGTTACAAATGTTACAGTATCACCAGAACAGAATTAGAGAGGAACACGATCATGAACAGAGACGTATGAGAGACACGAAAATGAAAGTACTAGTTGCCCAATCTGTTCCAGCTGACGGTCATAAAAAGGGTACAGCACCGCCAGGTCAATCTGCAGCTCCCGTTAAAGGGAACTGCAACTATTGTAAGCAGCCAGGACATTACATAAATGAGTGTTTGGTTTTGAAACACAATATTGCTTCAGGCAAAACGAAAGAGAGACCACGTCCGCCTAGACCAGAACACGTTCCACAGAATATTCCGCAGAATATTCCACAGAATACGCAACATCCACAGAATGCACAGCAACAGACAGTAGCTGTACCCCAACCCCAACCCATTGCTGTCACGCAACATATCACACAGCAAATGTACCAGTATGCCCAGTCAGATTATCCCGATTATCAGCAGTACACATGAAACAGCCTAGAGAGGGAGGTTGGCTTGCCCCTTATCGAGGTTCCTGTAGATCAAGATGGTCCCTATGTACATAGTCAGGTATTAGGGAAAGACAGAAAATTTTTGATTGACACAGGGGCGAGCAGAACTACCATTAGTCATGACGAGGTTCCAGGGGCACCCCTCTCAGGCTCACAGAATGTTTCCCTTGGATTTTCAGGAAAGCCTATTGTTAACGAAGTATCAAAGCCAGTTCTCCTTGCAGTTGGTCCATTGTCCCGTACTACAGATCTGTTACTTACGAAATCATGTCCCGAAAACTTGCTTGGTATTAAAACGTTGAAAGCACTAGGTGCTGTAATATGTTGTTCTCCGGAAGGAGTAAGATTGTGCCTACGTGACTTTAAGGGTCACTATGTGTTACGAGATTTTGATCCTAGATTGCAGAATGTACCAGCACATTTATGGGCACAAGGTCCAACTGATGTAGGTTGTATGCACATTACTCCCTATCGTGTCACTCTCAAGCAAGGAGTTGTACTACCCCGAATTCGACAATACAAATTGCCACCTGAGGCTGTAACAGCCTTACTGAAAATTATTGACGAACTCATCGCCCAAGGAGTAGTTATTGAAACTGACTCCAATGTATGTAATTCCCCGATCATTCCGATTCTTAAACGAACTGACCCAAATGCACCACCAGTCTACCGATTGGTGATTGATCTTCGTGAATTGAATAAATGCATTGTTCCACAGTACCCGGTAGTGCCAGACATTTCTTCTCTTTTGACGGCTATTGATCCTGAAGCAGCGTTCTTTACTGTAATCGATCTCAAGAACGCTTTCTTTAGTGTCCCCATTCATTCTGAAAGCCAGTATTTGTTCGGATTCTCTTTAAATGGCCGAAGCTTCAAATTTGCACGTGCACCTCAAGGGTTCACGGAAAGTCCTAGCATCTATAGTCAAGCGCTGAAGAGACAACTAGACAGTATCCACATGCCTGCTGACACTGCTCTGCTCCAGTACGTCGATGATCTATTGATCACGGCACGGACCGAACGTGACTGCGAGCGCGCGTCACTGACTGTCTTGTATTTCTTGGCCGAAAAGGGGCATAAAGTGTCCCCTTCGAAGCTACAATTCTGTGCCCAGCAAGTGGTATATCTTGGGCACTTGCTGTCCAAATGGGGGAGACAGCTGACACCAGACCGCATTCAGTTAATCGCACATCTGTCACAACCCAAGACACAAAAGGAGGTACGGGCCTTTATTGGCCTCACTTCTTACTGCAGACAATGGATCCCTCAGTATGCCTATCTAGCTAAACCACTCATACAGTTGACAACACAGGAGGCAGCGACTTCGACTGTCCTCCCTTGGACTCAGGAACATACACAAGCTTTTGACGAATTAAAGAAAGCCTTATGTCAAGCACCAGTTTTAGCGACACCATGTTACAGAAAACCCTTTACACTTTTTGTTACTGAACGCGATGGCACCGCATTATCCGTACTCACACAAGATCAAGCAGGACACCATAAGCCTTGTGCTTATTTTTCCAGTACATTGGATCCAGTAGCCCAGGCTCTGCCTGCGTGCCTCAAATCAGTTGCAGCGACAGCTCTAGCAATCAGACAAAGCGATTCAATAGTGTTAGGACATCCCTTGACAGTACAAGTTCCACACTCTGTGGAAGTTCTTCTAAATCGTACCCAGACTCAGCACTTGACCATAGCACGACTGACAGGTTATGAATTGACACTGTTTCAGCCACACATAGAAATCAGACGCTGCAACATACTCAACCCTGCCACATTGTTACCCTTGAGTATAACAGATCCAGCACCACATGACTGTGTAGAAGTCATCAATACTGTAACGAAGCCCAGACAAGACTTGACAGATATTGCATTACCCGACCCCGACCTGACACTTTATGTGGATGGTTCATGTATGAGAACAAGCACAGGAGAGTTAGTGGCCGCCTCTGCAGTGACCACTGAAACTGAAGTCATAGAAACACATCGTATTGACACCTTGTCTGCTCAAGCAGCATAACTCATTGCTCTGACCCAAGCCTGTATACTAGCTAAGAACAAGAAAGTAAACATATACACCGATTCACAGTATGCATTCGGAGTCGTTCACGACTTCGGTATCCTCTGGCAAGAGAGAGGTTTCTTAACTTCTCACGGCACCAAGATACAACACGGTCCCCTCATTCAAGCTCTGTTAGAAGTAATACACCTACCTGTATCCATTGCTATCATGAAGTGTAAAGCACATACTAAGGCCACCGACACTATCTCTCAGGGTATCGACCTGGCAGACCGAACAGCTAAACTCACAGCTCAGACAGACATCCTAACGGACATGACAAAGACTGAAGTAATATCACAGACACATTGTATGACAGTGAAGGATCCCATTCTAGACATACTCGACATACAGACACATGCTACTCCCGACGAAATCAAGAAATGGACTGAACAAGGAGGGATCCAGACAGATCAGGGATGGATGACGAAGGGAAGAGCCACATGGTTCCTCCCCGATTCTATGGTTCAAGTAATCATTAACACAGCACATAGTCCAGCACACTTAGGAGAAAAAGCCATGTTAGACAGTATTCAAAACCTCTGGTTCAATAAACATTTACGAGCAGCAGCAAAACAGAAAGTGCGTACCTGCATGATCTGTTGTCAGTTCAATCCAGGCAAAGGCGTTCCCGTGGAACAAGGTGGATTCCATCCTCCTGACCATCCTTTTGAAGTCCTCAAGATGGATTATATCCAGATGGAAAGATGTAGAGGTTTTAAATATGTCCTCGTAGTTGTATGTGCTCTTTCCAGATGGACAGAAGCATATCCAGTCCCAGATTACACTGCTGCGACCACTGCCAAGCAGTTGGTTTGTGAATTTTTCCCGCGATACGGCTTGCCCCGTGTCGTGTACTCAGATAATGGACAGCCATTCTCGTCCGAGCTCATGAAGCAGGTTTCACTCCTGTTAGGTTACCAGTGGAGGTTCCACTGCGTACGACACCCTGAAGCAGCTGGTCTCGTAGAGAGACATAATCAGACCCTGAAAACACGCTTAGCCAATATCTGTGCAGAAAAAGGTGTAGATTGGATAGTAGCTTTGCCAGTTGCCCTCTTCTATATGCGCATGGTTGCTCATTCCAGAACCGGACTATCTCCTTATGAGTTGGTTTTCGGGCGGCCTCCCAATATGTGGGGTACGCGTATGCCTCGTAGAATAACAGATGTTGACTGTAATATGCTGACAGATTACCTAGCTTCCTTGATGTCTGCACTACAATCATGTCATTCACAGGTTGCAGCTGCCTTCCCGGACAACACCCAAGTAAAATCGCACGAAGTCGTTCCGGGGGATCTGGTGCTTGTGAAGAACTTTGACCGTTCAAGTCCGCTGGAGCCGAGGTGGAAACAGCCTAAGTTGGTTTTGATGACGACGAGGACTGCGGTCAAGCTAGAAGGAAGAAAAGGGTGGCTACACTCCAGCCACGTTAAAAAATTTCACGGACTGTGTCCAGACATTTCGGTTAAAGACTGCCCCCTATCGGACTCTGATTCTAAACTCCCCTTGATAGAGAAAACTCCTCAACAGGAGTACTGTTCCAAGCTAAGGTCTAGTAAGTCAGACAGCGTTTAATTGTTTAAGTCCCCCTCGGGTGAAGCGGTTAGACAGGTTTCTGACATGTACAAGATAGACCCAAGTAGTCAGAGAGATAGGCGTATCAAGAAACGAGAACAATACTGTAAAAATTTACACAGTCGATGTGTAATTGCTTTGATTTTCATGTTTCTTCTGAGTCTTACGATCATATGTATAAGTTTAATGCTACATATTTTTTCCCTCTTGATTCACGTATACATGCTTCCTCTAATGACACTATAGAGCACTCTTTTAGTGACCTACCCCCACATGAACTTTCCTATCGATTAGCAATGCGCAACAATACATTCATTCGCATGTTACACCATACTCATCAGGCCAGCAATGCCACCAATTGCTGGGTATGTGGCCGACTCCCGCCTTATCAGAAATACAAGGGAGCTCTGCCTCTCTTTCCTTATCCGTTCACACATAATGGTTCATGTGGTGCATGGTTTACTTTAATGTCCTCCTTAGACAGTAAGTCCAAAGTTTCCCAAGGCAATTGGATTTGGGGGAACCTGAATACAGTCATGAATAAAGCATGTTTTCCAGATGCCGACGGTCTCCCTCAAAGGATAGGGACCGATCTAGAAAATGAAGTGTATAACTTAGGCAATTTTTCCCTCAATCTTATGATCCTGAACGTCCAGTCCGAGACTAATTCGAACTTGCCGTTTATTACAGTTTTGCCAGTGAAAGGTGAATTATGCGTCAGAAAGAATGGCTCAGTACATCTAGGACACAGTGATTGTAATACTGTGGTCAAATTCAGTGACAAAGGCAAGTCTACTTTTAAAGCCTCTCGCCATTCTTATTTCATTTGTGGTCACACTGCTTATGTATATCTGCCCCTTGATTGGGATGGGACGTGTTATATTGCGTTCCTATTGCCACCTGTTTTCCTAGCTCCACCTGATTATCATAGGAATTCACGTCTTGTGAATATTAGACATAGAAGGGAGATCAAGACCCCGATTGTCGATCAGACTGAGACAACGTTGGAACAATACACAGATTTCAATAAAGGATTCTTTTTCTTTATAGGTCCTGTCCAAAACAGTAAATTAATACGCAGGTTAACAAGAACTCTTGAAGAGGTAGTGAACGAAACTACTTCTGCTTTAGGTAATCTAACCAAAGAACAATCCGCTATGAGACTTGTAGTTCTTCAAAATCGCCTTGTCCTTGACGTCATCTTGGCTGATAGGGGCGGGGCTTGTAGAGCCATCGGATCCAGTTGTTGCGTGTTTATTCCTAATAACACGCCGTCCGTGTATAAGGCCATCACACGGCTTCACGAAATTGCTCACTTGATTCACCAGAATCCAGGCTCCTGGACTTGGTCCGGTTGGCTCTGGAGTGTGATATCCGCTTGGGGATGGAAATTGTTATCATTCCTAGGAATAATATTGGTCATAGTATTCAGTTGTTGTCTCTGTCTGCAATGTGGGCCAGCAATTTGCGGCTTGTGCGCCACAGCCTTTATTCCAGATCCAAGTTCCCGTTCCCGAATGATAAAAGATGAACAAATGATGTTATATGAACAGATAGATGGTCTTATGAATATAGATATATCTTAAAGGGTTTGGTAGGGGCCAAGGAGGGAATGAGGTAAAAGAAATTTCCAGGTAACCAATGTGTCCCCCACTCGCACCCTATCCATGCACCCATGTTCCTTGTATGTCGTGTAACTTCTTTTCTGTGCCTGCTAGAAAGACGCAAATACATTTGCGTCCAACGTTAACATGTCAGCTATCCAGCCATGCATATATATACTGTTAATTAGGCTTCTAGGCCTATGGTGCCAACGTCTTTACATGGTGCACTTTCACGTTTTCGTCCACGTTTTCTGGCCCAGTCAAGTTAGGCCCCTAAACGAGGCTCCGAGTTCTTTTCTCCCTCTGAATGCTGCCGTTAGGTATGCATCCCTGATCTCTGCCTTACTTCCTGCCTCAGACGAGCGGTGCCCGGCTCGGCCTGGTTCGCTTGCCAAGATGATGTTTTACCTACAAGTTATCTGTTCAGCCTCCTCGAAAACACATTCCAGTCTAGTGAAATAGGTAAACATATTCCCGGCTGCAGAGCAAAGGTCCCTGCCTTCCTGTCTCCATGCAAGTAATTTACTGCTCCTGTTACCATGGTAGGCCCATGGCCCCCGCACTCTACATGAAGATCCGTATGCACGCACTAGCATTCAGTGTTGAACGGCCCCTGCCCGAGAGACCTTTTACTCCAGACACTACATCCTCAAAACATACGATATCAGATATGCTATAGGTACAGGTCGTTTTGACACCCCAGACATTAGTCTCCTCTACTCGTGCAAAAGTCAAAGCCCCCAGCTCTCCCCGGTTACACGTCATGCTCAGCTGCGCGCGCATACAGGTCATAGGTTTCTGCTGATTCTGCAACTTTCTCTCTGCATCCACCCACTTGTGACGTTTTATGTGACGATTCTCTGACATGTCCAGTGCACGCCCATGTGTACGCCTTCTTACACGCCTCCTGTTACGCACATGTGTTCTTATCACCTCTCTTTTCACCTGTTACGCCTACTGTTTTCACTTCCATGTATACTGTTTTACTATATATATTGTGTGATGCTAATAAAATGTTGAATGTCCCTTCCTGAACCTGAGTGGTGATGGAACCCGATGTCCCATGCTTCGAAGCATTATATTAAAGCCCGTATGACTCAGATACCACGGACTCTGCCTTTCATTTGAGCTATCCTTATGACTTGTAATTATATGGCAAAAACAGATACGGTAAACTTTATTCAAGAACTCTGATGGGAACTCCCTATCGACAGTCAGCTAAACCTGCTTTGAAAGCCTTACACTGGCTGCCCATTCGGGAGAGAATCCATTTCAAAGCTCTTTGTATTACTCACAACTTGCTTGGAGGGAATGGGCCAGAGATTATTTCCCCTTTAGTCAAATCCTATCAAGCTAATAGACCTCTAAGATCGGATGAACTGCATCAGACCTTTGTACCAAGGATTAGAAGAGCCAGAAGCGGAGGTCACAAGCTGTTGAAGACCTGGCTCTTCCCCTGATAAGCTTCATAGGCACCTTTTTACTTCTAGCGCTGGGATGCCCATGGGTAGCCATGCGTTTTATAAATGCTACTTCTTCTTCTTCTTCTTCCCACGTATTCACCACAGTCGTCACAAGGGAAGCACCAGCCGGAGGTTTTTTCAAGACACAAGAGATCCACTCGAGACACACTTCTCATTCAAAGCGATGTACGTGGAAGACATCTCAAGTGCCAACCGGTAAGAATAGAAATATGACAGTACCTTGATTCCAGTTTAAATGCAGGAAAAGATACATTTCCGTAACCAAGAAGGCGGGCCAGGATACAGAAGTTCTCTTGAGAGGAGCAGACAATAGTGGTTAGAAATACACCGCAATTTAAGGTGAAAACAGCATACTCCGATAAGAAAGTGAAAAAAAATAAAGACGCACAGTGGGTCAGCAGAAATAACTCGTCGCCATTGTACTGAGGCGATGGAGTCGGTAATTTTGTAATAAAAAGGGTTTCATTCATAAACCAAGAAATGACCCACTGGTGCATCAAAATAAAATGTCCAGCTTCTATCAACTCCAACCGCACAGCACAGAGACAGCTCTTTTAGCTGTCTTGGAAGAATCAAGAATTTTTCTTGATTCTGGAGATCTTCTGCTGTGATTTTACTAGATCTAAGTGTGGCATTCGATACAGTGAATCACAGTATCTTGATTGACCGTCTTAGAGATCTAGGGGTGATGGGAACAGCGCTAACCTGGCCGAGGTCATTCTTGGAAGGACGTTCCTTCCAAGTATTTGAGGGTGGATTCATGTCTAAGCCTTGGCCCCTTTCATGTGGAGTCCCACAGGGCTCTTCTTTAAGCCCTACGCTTTTTAATGCTTATATGGCCCCATTGGCAGAAGTCATACAGCCTTATGGAGTAAATCTTGTGACTTATGCTGACGACACTCAGCTGTTGATCTCGCTCAACCAGTCTGACCTATCCACATCTCACCTCTGTACTTGTCTTGAAGAAGTGGCCAAATGGATGCATTACTCCAATCTGAAGCTGAATGGGGATAAGACGGAGCTTATGCTCCTTGGTAATCCCTCATTATATAAACCAACAGAGATTTGGCCGATGGTAATGGGATCAGTACCTGTTCCCAAAGAAAATATAAAGAGTTTGGGATTCTGGCTGGACTCAGATCTTAGTCTTAAAGTCCAAGCCAGAAATGTGGTTGCCACCTGTTTCAAAATGCTTAGAATGCTTCGCAAGGTGTTGCCTCTACTTCCTTTTCAAGCTAGAAAACTTGCAGTTTAAACGCTTATTCTATCACGCTTGGACTTTAGCAATGCACTCTATTTGCGTGCCCCAGAGGCAGTACTCTCTAAGCTTCAAATGATTCAGAACTACGCGGCAAGAACTCTGATGGGAACTCCCTATCGACAGTCAGCTAAACCTGCTTTGAAAGCCTTACACTGGCTGCCCATTCGGGAGAGAATCCATTTCAAAGCTCTTTGTATTACTCACAACTTGCTTGGAGGGAATGGGCCAGAGATTATTTGCCCTTTAGTCAAATCCTATCAAGCTAATAGACCTCTAAGATCGGATGAACTGCATCAGACCTTTGTACCAAGGATTAGAAGAGCCAGAAGCGGAGGTCACAAGCTGTTAAAGACCTGGCTCTTCCCCTGATAAGCTTCATAGGCACCTTTTTACTTCTAGCGCTGGGATGCCCATGGGTAGCCATGCGTTTTATAAATGCTACTTCTCCTTCTTCTTCTTCTTCTTCTTCCCACGTATTCACCACAGACGTCACAAGGGAAGCACCAGCCGGAGGTTTTTTCAAGGCACAAGAGATCCACTCGAGACACACTTCTCATTCAAAGCGATGTACGTGGAAGACGTCTCAAGTGCCAACCGGTAAGAATAGAAATATGACAGTACCTTGATTCCAGTTTAAATGCAGGAAAAGATACATTTCCGTAACCAAGAAGGCGGGTCAGGATACAGAAGTCCTCTTGAGAGGAGCAGACAATAGTGGTTAGAAATACACCGCAATTTAAGGTGAAAACAGCATACTCCGATAAGAAAGTGGAAAAAAATAAAGACGCACAGTGGGTCAGCAGAAATAACTCATCGCCATTGTACTGAGGCGATGGAGTCGGTAATTTTGTAATAAAAAGGGTTTCATTCATAAACCAAGAAATGACCCACTGGTGCATCAAATTAAAATGTCCAGCTTCTATCAACTCCAACCGCTTCTGCCATCCCATTCCAACCTATGACATTAAAACATTCCAGATGACATAAAACATTCTACAGAACGAGGAGGAACCATGATAACAATGTACATGCATAAAACTTTATTGGAACCTAGTAGTGTGAACACGCTGAGGTAATAGAAATTTCCAGGTAACCAATGTGTCCCCCACTCGCACCCTATCCATGCACCCATGTTCCTTGTATGTCATGTAACTTCTTTTCTGTGCCTGCTAGAAAGACGCAAATACATTTGCGTCCAACGTTAACATGTCAGCTATCCAGCCATGCATATATATACTGTTAATTAGGCTTCTAGGCCTATGGTGCCAACGTCTTTACATGGTGCACTTTCACGTTTTCGTCCACGTTTTCTGGCCCAGTCAAGTTAGGCCCCTAAACGAGGCTCCGAGTTCTTTTCTCCCTCTGAATGCTGCCATTAGGTATGCATCCCTGACCTCTGCCTTACTTCCTGCCTCAGACGAGCGGTGCCCGGCTCGCCTGGTTCGCTTGCCAAGATGATGTTTTACCTACAAGTTATCTGTTCAGCGTCCTCGAAAACACATTCCAGTCTAGTGAAATAGGTAAACATATTCCCGGCTGCAGAGCAAAGGGCCCTGCCTTCCTGTCTCCATGCAAGTAATTTACTGCTTCTGTTACCATGGTAGGCCCATGGCCCCCGCACTCTACATGAAGATCCTTATGCACGCACTAGCATTCAGTGTTGAACGGCCCCTGCCCGAGAGACCTTTTACTCCAGACACTACATCCTCAAAACATACGATATCAGATATGCTATAGGTACAGGTCGTTTTGACACCCCAGACATTAGTCTCCTCTACTCGTGCAAAAGTCAAAGCCCCCAGCTCTCCCCGGTTACAAGTCATGCTCAGCTGCGCGCGCATACAGGTCATAGGTTTCTGCTGATTCTGCAACTTTCTCTCTGCATCCACCCACTTGTGACGTTTTATGTGACGATTCTCTGACATGTCCAGTGCACGCCCATGTGTACGCCTTCTTACACGCCTCCTGTTACGCACATGTGTTCTTATCACCTCTCTTTTCACCTGTTACGCCTACTGTATTCACTTCCATGTATACTGTTTTACTATATATATATTGTGTGATGCTAATAAAATGTTGAATGTCCCTTCCTGAACCTGAGTGGTGATGGAACCTGATGTCCCATGCTTCGAAGCATTATAATAAAGCCCGTATGACTCAGATACCACGGACTCTGCCTTTCATTGGAGCTATCCTTATGACTTGTAATTATATGGCAAAAACAGATACGGTAAACTTTATTTACCACATAATTTGGCGCCCGAACAGGGACCCCCCCTTTTCCACTCGCCGGTGATGTCCCGCAGGCCTTGACCCCTTCTACAGCCGCGACGGAACCAGTGCACTTCTGCGGGTTTTCCTGCTATTCTCCCTCGGGCCTACGGAGGAGACAGTGACTGCGACCTAGCATCCAGACGAGGCGGTGAGGAATGCGGAGGATCCCGACCAGAGCCCCTAGTCGAGAGAGCAAGGTCCGAGGTATCCAGAGGCCCACCTGTTCCGAAGCGCATGCGTAGGAGAAACGTCACCTGACGCAGTCCAGTCTAGTCCAGTTTCCGAGGCCTTCAGTTCTGCTTCCCGGTGAGTACCGTTGTTGGGAACGCATCTAGACGGGTTCATTAATTTGTTCCCGGTCAAGACAGGTCTGGGTACACAGGCCTGGTCCAGACGTGTTCACTTAGGTGAATACGGTCCGACGTGTCTCTTTAAGGGACCGGTATTGTCTGTACTGTTTAGCAGTGCATCTAGTAATCCAGTAATTCAGTAATTCAGTATTCTAGTGTTGCAACTCGAGATTTCAGTATTCATGTGTTTTCTATGTATCAGGTAAAATGTTTTTATGTGGTTTTAATGTTGTGGTATGAATGACTGTTTTGCTATTCATTACTGTGTTTTACTGTATCCACGTTTAAAGTAATCCGACCATGCCACTGTTTTCGAAGTTACGTCAGATAGGGACCAGGAAAGGGATATTAGAAGAAGCAGTTCCAGTTCTGCCTAGGGACACTCCTGGACATTTTATGTATAATAAGAATGGCTTAGATGCCATACTGTACCTAGATTTATGGGCAGATTATACCAAGGGTCTGGAAGAAAAGTATAGATGGCCTGTCTCAGGGACATGGGATGCTGATTGCATCATGAGAGTAGAAGAAGCTTTATGGAGAAAGAAAGCCAGACAATCCCAGAAAGATGCCATAGAATTATGGCGTAAAGAAGCGCATAGAAGAACAGAAAAAGCAATCAGAAAAGTAGAGAGAAGTAGAGAAGAATCTGAAAAAGCCAGAGAAAAAGAGTTACTAGAAGAAGGAGAACAAGTAAGATTAGAACAATTAGACCGTCAAAGAAATGCACTCATTACAGGCATGTATCCAGTTCTAGCCGAGGGCCTGCCTAAGGCGACCCCGGAAGTGTACCGTAACTTGCCACCACCATTGGTTCCGACTAAACTCCGTCACAAACAGACCGCAGCGGACATTTTCCTTTCTTCCTATTTAGATGACGTAGCTCCCGCATATACCAATGTTCACGTACCCCCAGTTAATAATGTACAGCAACCTCTCCCGCCTGTTCACAACATACAGCAGCCTGCTCCGTCTGTTCAACCCACTGTTCAAGCCACGACCCCTACACGCTCCCAAGTCACTCTTCCCGCGCCTGTTGTTACTTCCCCTACAGCTACTGCTACTGTTACTGTCCCACCTACTATTGGTCCTCTTAATCCTTTCGCGACAGATGTGACCCAGAGTCCGCCTCCAGTACATATGCCACCTCTTCCCGCAGCTTCAGTCCAGTCAGTTCACGCCCAAGCTTCCGCCTCAGGAGGTGCCGCAGGAGGTCATCTTCGCACCCCGCCACAATTAAAACGGATGACAATCAGAGAATTAGCAACGCAACGTACGCCGAAAGCGATCACATACGAAAGCCTTAGACAGTATATTACCGATTGTAGATATGACCCAGTACCTGGCAAGGAAGGAGACATGATGTTAGCCTCGTTACGTCTACGATGTGTTACAGATTATTTGATGTTATTACCAGAAATGACAAACCATTTAGACAATATATATCATTTTATTAGAACGGGGGAGAGACCAGAATGTATTCGCGAGGCCATGGCATATCAGAAAGCTGAGACACAAGGTTTAATATTACGATTCTTGATAAATTGTTTGATAAGGGAACGAGATCGGCCAGGTGTTGTCAAAGAAGAGATGGATGCACTGACAAAATGGAGTCAGAATATTGCAGATTGTAAATAGATAAACAGAATTGTATAGATGCCATGTCCAGAAAGATCCGTAAAGAAATAGTAACAATGCATGAAAGACAGAAGGCTGAAAGGGAAGCCGAGTCAGACAAGAATGAATCCTCAGAGGAGGAAGAAACAGATAATCAAGTAGAAAATCAAGACAAAATAGCGTACGTAGGTAGAGTGAAACTCCCTAAACAGTATTCTTTTGACAAACCTTTTGACAGACCCATTTGTCTAGAAAACAAGAAACGTTTCCTTTCTCCAATACCAGAACAATGTTCTCTTGAACATGTATTCCAAGACACTGATAAAATACTGAAAGAAAGAATAGGTTATCATGAACTTATTACCATGCGTGATCAGGAACTAGCCCGGTCAGCAGTCCAATGGGCTGGGAATGACAGTATATATAAAGATGATTCAGTAGCGCAAACATTTTTGAGCCTTACTCCAGAAGAACAGCGACTAGCTGGTATATACATGATCCAACATCTCATTTCACTATATGAAAATCAGCAATCTGATCCAGGTCCATTGTATAATATATTGCAAGATTTACTCCTGAGAAGATGGGGAGGTTTAGGTACTGATTTAAGTAATACCATTCTAGAACAACGTCACAAATACAGAACTTTCTTGACTCCACACTTCGTTTCTGTCCCACCTCCAGTAAGACAACCATTTCATATGGATAGACAGAATCCCTTACGAGAAGTGCACCCCGTCCAGGCCGCAGGGGGTACGCTTCAGCGCGTATTCGTATACACTCCTTTGACCAAAATGGAATTATTGGAAATGAAGAAAATAGTACCTTGTCACGATAAAGACCCTGCAGGATTCCACCGTGAATTAAAAGACATGTTACTCATGGGAGATTACACGTATTCTGACATTCTCAAAATGTTAAAAGTATTGTTGCCGGCAGGGATTTACGAAAAACTGAAAGAAAAAGAATGGGAGGTGGGAGATAAAAAGATTAATTGGACTGAATTAGAGGACGAAGAAAATAGACGTACCCCAGGTTTAGGTCTTGGGGAAAAAGCTAAAGCATTACCAGGATTATTAGTACAGGTTTTGCCGAGGTTATTGACAATTAAGAAAGAAGACTGGGATGCAATCTCAGCCTGCAAACAGAAACAGGACGAAGACACTAGTGATTTTTATTCTAGATTCGAGAAATGTTTCATTATAAATAGTGGCCTGAAAACAAGTAGCGAATCATATCCACATCTTTTTGTAACCAAATTAGTCGAGAATTCCTTACCACAGGTTAAGAATAGAGTTCTGAAAGTCGAGAGCACATGGCAAGCAAATACCCCTTCCCCGATGTTACAAATGTTACAGTATCACCAGAACAGAATTAGAGAGGAACACGATCATGAACAGAGACGTATGAGAGACACGAAAATGAAAGTACTAGTTGCCCAATCTGTTCCAGCTGACGGTCATAAAAAGGGTACAGCACCGCCAGGTCAATCTGCAGCTCCCGTTAAAGGGAACTGCAACTATTGTAAGGAGCCAGGACATTACATAAATGAGTGTTTGGTTTTGAAACACAATATTGCTTTAGGCAAAACGAAAGAGAGACCACGTCCGCCTAGACCAGAACACGTTCCACAGAATATTCCGCAAAATATTCCACAAAATACGCAACATCCACAGAATGCACAGCAACAGACAGTAGCTGTACCCCAACCCCAACCCATTGCTGCCACGCAACATGTCAAACAGCAAATGTACCAGTATGCCCAGTCAGATTATCCCGATTATCAGCAGTACACATGAAACAGCCTAGAGAGGGAGGTTGGCTTGCCCCTTATCGAGGTTCCTGTAGATCAAGATGGTCCCTATGTACATAGTCAGGTATTAGGGAAAGACAGAAAAATTTTGATTGACACAGGGGCGAGCAGAACTACCATTAGTCATGACGAGGTTCCAGGGGCACCCCTCTCAGGCTCACAGAATGTTTCCCTTGGATTTTCAGGAAAGCCTATTGTTAACGAAGTATCAAAGCCAGTTCCCCTTGCAGTTGGTCCATTGTCCCGTACTACAGATCTGTTACTTACAAAGTCATGTCCCGAAAACTTGCTTGGTATTAAAACGTTGAAAGCACTAGGTGCTGTAATATGTTGTTCTCCGGAAGGAGTAAGATTGTTCCTACGTGACTTTAAGGGTCACTATGTGTTACGAGATTTTGATCCTAGATTGCAGAATGTACCAGCACATTTATGGGCACAAGGTCCAACTGATGTAGGTTGTATGCACATTACTCCCTATCGTGTCACTCTCAAGCAAGGAGTTGTACTACCCCGAATTCGACAATACAAATTGCCACCTGAGGCTGTAACAGCCTTACTGAAAATTATTGACGAACTCATCGCCCAAGGAGTAGTTATTGAAACTGACTCCAATGTATGTAATTCCCCGATCATTCCGATTCTTAAACGAACTGACCCAAATGCACCACCAGTCTACCGATTGGTGATTGATCTTCGTGAATTGAATAAATGCATTGTTCCACAGTACCCGGTAGTGCCAGACATTTCTTCTCTTTTGACGGCTATTGATTCCGAAGCAGCGTTCTTTACTGTAATCGATCTCAAGAACGCTTTCTTTAGTGTCCCCATTCATCCTGAAAGCCAGTATTTGTTCGGATTCTCTTTAAATGGCCGAAGCTTCAAATTTGCACGTGCACCTCAAGGGTTCACGGAAAGTCCTAGCATCTATAGTCAAGCGCTGAAGAGACAACTAGACAGTATCCACATGCCTGCTGACACTGCTCTGCTCCAGTACGTCGATGATCTATTGATCACGGCACGGACCGAACGTGACTGCGAGCGCGCGTCACTGACTGTCTTGTATTTCTTGGCCGAAAAGGGGCATAAAGTGTCCCCTTCGAAGCAACAATTCTGTGCCCAGCAAGTGGTATATCTTGGGCACTTGCTGTCCAAATGGCGGAGACAGCTGACACCAGACCGCATTCAGTTAATCGCACATCTGCCACAACCCAAGACACAAAAGGAGGTACGGGCCTTTATTGGCCTCACTTCTTACTGCAGACAATGGATCCCTCAGTATGCCTATCTAGCTAAACCACTCATACAGTTGACAACACAGGAGGCAGTGACTTCGACTGTCCTCTCTTGGACTCAGGAACATACACAAGCTTTTGACGAATTAAAGAAAGCCTTATGTCAAGCACCAGTTTTAGCGACACCATGTTACAGAAAACCCTTTACACTTTTTGTTACTGAACGCGATGGCACCGCATTATCCGTACTCACACAAGATCAAGCAGGACACCATAAGCCTTATGCTTATTTTTCCAGTACATTGGATCCAGTAACCCAGGCTCTGCCTGCGTGCCTCAAATCAGTTGCAGCGACAGCTCTAGCAATCAGACAAAGCGATTCAATAGTGTTAGGACATCCCTTGACAGTACAAGTTCCACACTCTGTGGAAGTTCTTCTAAATCGTACCCAGACTCAGCACTTGACCATAGCACGACTGACAGGTTATGAATTGACACTGTTTCAGCCACACATAGAAATCAGACGCTGCAACATACTCAACCCTGCCACATTGTTACCCTTGAGTATAACAGGTCCAGCACCACATGACTGTGTAGAAGTCATCAATACTGTAACGAAGCCCAGACAAGACTTGACAGATATTGCATTACCCGACCCCGACCTGACACTTTATGTGGATGGTTCATGTATGAGAACAAGCACAGGAGAGTTAGTGGCCGCCTATGCAGTGACCACTGAAACTGAAGTCATAGAAACACATCGTATTGACACCTTGTCTGCTCAGGCAGCAGAACTCATTGCTCTGACCCAAGCCTGTATACTAGCTAAGAACAAGAAAGTAAACATATACACCGATTCACAGTATGCATTCGGAGTCGTTCACGACTTCGGTATCCTCTGGCAAGAGAGAGGTTTCTTAACTTCTCACGGCGCCAAGATACAACACGGTCCCCTCATTCAAGCTCTGTTAGAAGTAATACACTTACCTGTATCCATTGCTATCATGAAGTGTAAAGCACATACTAAGGCCACCGACACTATCTCTCAGGGTAACGACCTGGCAGACCGAACAGCTAAACTCACAGCTCAGACAGACATCCTAACGGAGATGACAAAGACTGAAGTAATATCACAGACACATTGTATGACAGTGAAGGATCCCATTCTAGACGTACTCGACATACAGACACATGCTACTCCCGACGAAATCAAGAAATGGACTGAACAAGGAGGGATCCAGACAGATCAGGGATGGATGCCGAAGGGAAGAGCCACATGGTTCCTCCCCGATTCTATGGTTCAAGTTATCATTAACACAGCACATAGTCCAGCACACTTAGGAGAAAAAGCCATGTTAGACAGTATTCAAAACCTCTGGTTCAATAAACATTTACGAGCAGCAGCAAAACAGAAAGTGCATACCTGCATGATCTGTTGTCAGTTCAATCCAGGCAAAGGCGTTCCCGTGGAACAAGGTGGATTCCAACCTCCTGACCATCCTTTTGAAGTCCTCCAGATGGATTATATCCAGATGGACAGATGTAGAGGTTTTAAATATGTCCTCGTAGTTGTATGTGCTCTTTCCCGATGGACAGAAGCATATCCAGTCTCAGATTACACTGCCGCGACCACTGCCAAGCAGTTGGTTCGTGAATTTTTCCCGCGATACGGCTTGCCCCGTGTCGTGTACTCAGATAATGGACAGCCATTCTCGTCTGAGCTCATGAAGCAGGTTTCACTCCTGTTAGGTTACCAGTGGAGGTTCCACTGCGTACGACACCCTGAAGCAGCTGGTCTCGTAGAGAGACATAATCAGACCCTGAAAACACGCTTAGCCAAGATCTGTGCAGAAAAAGGTGTAGATTGGATAGTAGCTTTGCCAGTTGCCCTCTTCTATATGTGCATGGTTGCTCATTCCAGAACCGGACTATCTCCTTATGAGGTGGTTTTCGGGCGGCCTCCCAATATGTGGGGTACACCTATGCCTCGTAGAATAACAGATGTTGACTGTAATATGCTGACAGATTACCTAGCTTCCTTGATGTCTGCACTACAATCATGTCGTTCACAGGTTGCAGCTGCCTTCCCGGACAACACCCAAGTAAAATCGCACGAAGTCGTTCCGGGGGATCTGGTGCTTGTGAAGAACTTTGACCGTTCAAGTCCGCTGGAGCCGAGGTGGAAACAGCCTAAGTTGGTTTTGATGACGACGAGGACTGCGGTCAAGCTAGAAGGAAGAAAAGGGTGGCTACACTCCAGCCACGTTAAAAAATTTCACGGACTGTGTCCAGACATTTCGGTTAAAGACTGCCCCCTATCGGACTCTGATTCTAAACTCCCCTTGATAGAGATAACTCCTCAACAGGAGTACTGTTCCAAGCTAAGGTCTAGTAAGTCAGACAGCGTTTAATTGTTTAAGTCCCCCTCGGGTGAAGCGGTTAGACAGGTTTCTGACATGTACAAGATAGACCCAAGTAGTCAGAGAGATAGGCGTATCAAGAAACGAGAACAATACTGTAAAAATTTACACAGTCGATGTGTAATTGCTTTGATTTTCATGTTTCTTCTGAGTCTTACGATCATATGTATAAGTTTAATGCTACATATTTTTTTCCCTCTTGATTCACGTATACATGCTTCCTCTAATGACACTGTAGAGCACTCTTTTAGTGACCTACCCCCACATGAACTTTCCTATCGATTAGCAATGCGCAACAATACATTCATTCGTATGTTACACCATACTCATCAGGCCAGCAATGCCACCAATTGCTGGGTATGTGGCCAACTCCCGCCTTATCAGAAATACAAGGGAGCTCTGCCTCTCTTTCCTTATCCGTTCACACATAATGGTTCATGTGGTGCATGGTTTACTTTAATGTCCTCCTTAGACAGTAAGTCCAAAGTTTCCCAAGGCAATTGGATTTGGAGAAACCTGAATACAGTCATGAATAAAGCATGTTTTCCAGATGCCGACGGTCTCCCTCAAAGGATAGGGACCGATCTAGAAAATGAAGTGTATAACTTAGGCAATTTTTCCCTCAATCTTATGATCCTGAACGTCCAGTCCGAGACTAATTCAAACTTGCCGTTTATTACAGTTTTGCCAGTGAAAGGTGAATTATGCGTCAGAAAGAATGGCTCAGTACATCTAAGACACAGTGATTGTAATACTGTGGTCAAATTCAGTGACAAAGGCAAGTCTACTTTTAAAGCCTCTCGCCATTCTTATTTCATTTGTGGTCACACTGCTTATGTATATCTGCCCCTTGATTGGGATGGGACGTGTTATATTGCGTTCCTATTGCCACCTGTTTTTCTAGCTCCACCTGATTATCATAGGAATTCACGTCTTGTGAATATTAGACATAGAAGGGAGATCAAGACCCCGATTGTCGATCAGACTGAGACAACGTTGGAACAATACACAGATTTCAATAAAGGATTCTTTTTCTTTATAGGTCCTGTCCAAAACAGTAAATTAATACGCAGGTTAACAAGAACTCTTGAAGCGGTAGTGAACGAAACTACTTCTGCTTTAGGTAATCTAACCGAAGAACAATCCGCTATGAGACTCGTAGTTCTTCAAAATCGCCTTGTCCTTGACGTCATCTTGGCTGATAGGGGCGGGGCTTGTAGAGTCATCGGATCCAGATGTTGCGTTTTTATTCCTAATAACGCGCCGTCCGTGTATAAGGCCATCACACGGCTTCACGAAATTGCTCACTTGATTCACCAGAATCCAGGCTCCTGGACTTGGTCCGGTTGGCTCTGGAGTGTGATATCCGCTTGGGGATGGAAATTGTTATCATTCCTAGGAATAATATTGGTCATAGTATTCAGTTGTTGTTTCTGTCTGCAATGTGGGCCAGCGATTTGCGGCTTGTGCATTACAGCCTGTATTCCAGATCCAAGTTCCCGTTCCCGAATGATAAAAGATGAACAAATGATGTTATATGAACAGATAGATGGTCTTATGAATATAGATATATCTTAAAGGGTTTGGTAGGGGCCAAGGAGGGAATGAGGTAATAGAAATTTCCAGGTAACCAATGTGTCCCCCACTCGCACCCTATCCATGCACCCATAAGCTTCATAGGCACCTTTTTACTTCTAGCGCTGGGATGCCCATGGGTAGCCATGCGTTTTATAAATGCTACTTCTTCTTCTTCTTCTTCCCACGTATTCACCACAGACGTCACAAGGGAAGCACCAGCCGGAGGTTTTTTCAAAACACAAGAGATCCACTCGAGACACACTTCTCATTCAAAGCGATGTACGTGGAAGACGTCTCAAGTGCCAACCGGTAAGAATAGAAATATGACAGTACCTTGATTCCAGTTTAAATGCAGGAAAATATACATTTCCGTAACCAAGAAGGCGGGTCAGGATACAGAAGTCCTCTTGAGAGGAGCAGACAATAGTGGTTAGAAATACACCGCAATTTAAGGTGAAAACAGCATACTCCGATAAGAAAGTGGAAAAAAATAAAGACGCACAGTGGGTCAGCAGAAATATCTCGTCGCCATTGTACTGAGGCGATGGAGTCGGTAATTTTGTAATAAAAAGGGTTTCATTCATAAACCAAGAAATGACCCACTGGTGCATCAAAATAAAATGTCCAGCTTCTATCAACTCCAACCGCTTCTGCCATCCCATTCCAACCTATGACATTAAAACATTCCAGATGACATAAAACATTCTACAGAACGAGGAGGAACCATGATAACAATGTACATGCATAAAACTTTTTGGGAACCTAGTAGTGTGAACACGCCACAATGCTTTGCTTCAAATTTGGAATGGAGAGAAGTGCTATGTGTTCCTTCCATTTGGGCTAATTCAGAAGATGCTAATAAAGGTACAGAGGGAACAATACAGCAT